>NW_015505323.1:1130971-1182597 GCF_001515645.1 Sinocyclocheilus grahami | reverse complement strand
GGGGGGGGGGGGGGGGGGGGGGGGGGGAGAATAGAGAAAATGAGAGAGAACAGCATATGTCAGTAAAAAATGCATTCAAATGCATATCCTCAGTATGGAACATACTTTATCAGCTGATCTGTACAAATGAAGTCTATGGCAACAATATCATGAATGTAAAACCGCTTGAGTTTTCTTTTTTCTCTGTTTTACAAACATCTCAATAACGATTCAATTAGTGATATTATATCATTCATTTAAAACCGTAGGTAATAAGCACTTCCATGCAGCATGAAAGCTCTTAATGGATGAGTTTTAAAACTGGAAAATGTAAAGATGCACAAGGATCGTTTCCTGTGAATGGTATGAGCTTTAGTCGTGTATGTGATATGCTATCTGTGTATCTCACAGCATGCATGAGCTGTTGTTTATGTGATGTATATGTGTTGCTCTGGCTACTGCTGCTGCTCTTCTCTCCCTTGTTTTTTCTCCCCTCCCTTTCTTTCTCACTCTTTAATAATTGAGCTGGTTCTGTCTCTTGTTAGAGTTGGTTCGTTACTGAGAGACACAGAAACCAGCCAGCTATACAGAACCCCTAGATACTCGCTCTCACCTTCTCTCGCACTAACTCCATCATCATCCTTGCTCACAAGTTCTCCGTGTCTAGTGTCTTTCTCTCACACACACACACACAAAAACTGATGCGGATAAACTTAGCAGCCTGCAACCGAATGCCTCCCCCTTCCTCCCTAGACTGAGGAACTGAGGTCAGAGGTGAAAATCACTCCAAAAAAAAAAAAAACAGCTCCAGCCAGCCAGCAGGGAATGAAAAAGTAGATGGAAGACAGCGAAGCTGCTTCCGTGCTAAGTATGTGCAGTGTGCAATATACTAGCTGTAGCCAAGGTCAGCTTGAGTCAATGCTATGTCTCTCAGCTCTGCCAATCAGAGGTTTCCAGCTGTTGTGGGAAACCAAGCTTCCTTTACAGAATAAAGGTTGCCATGGAGACCAGAGCTATAAGACTAGCCAACACTTTCTGACAGGTGGACAAAGTAGGCTAACACATGCACAGACAGTCCCCCCACTCCCTATTCAACCTAGTGTTTCACTTTAGACACAATACAAACTAAAACCTATGTGACCTATAGATATATACACTTTACATATCATTTCAATGTGCATTTAGCATCCTAACGCGTGAGTTTACCTCGTTATCTGTCAGTCTCCATGACAACACACCATATAGCTACAGAAACTAGTAATACATTCCCTCGTCTTTAGAAATATCCGCGTTTCCGCGTTTGGGAAGCAACGTGCGTGTTTTGTTACGTTCCAAGCGTGTGGCGTGAATAATCGCGCCTGTCACAACATAAACATCTTCGCGTCACCGTCGCGCGCACAGCTAGAACCAAAAGACTTACGCCAACGCGCCACTGCATTGCTAATCATTGCCCACTGTCAAACAGAAATAAACAGAATAATTTTTTTTTAATGTCATGACAATGCTGCATAAAATAGATTTTTTACCAACGCGCCACTGCATTGCTAATCATTGCCCACTGTCAAACAGAAATAAACAGAATAATTTTTTTTTTTTAATGTCATGACAATGCTGCATAAAATAGATTTTTTTAATTGAGTTTATATTATATATTAAAATCATGACGTTATTAACATGACTGGAATTTTTTCCTAATACATTACGACAATTAAAAAAAATATATATTTTTTGTTAGTTTTTCTATCTTTTTTGTATCGATGCTTTGGCATTGTGAGTAAAACAATCATGCCAATAAAGTACTTTGAAATTTAAAATTTGACAGACAGAGGCTGAATAATTAGCCAGACTAATCAAAAGTGCAGTCACTGGCGAGCTCCAGGCAGGCGCGTGAGGCTGTTTGTCGTCTCCCCATAATAATAATCACCCAACGCATCAGACGTTCATACATGCCGTCAGTCAACAGCCACTTATGATCACTCATCAGTATTCCACAGTCAATGGGCACTACATTTATGTTTGCCCTGTGTTACAGCGACACATTCACGTCTTAAAATATGTGCATGTCAAACGGTCAATTTTATTTCACATAGGCTATACGAACGAATATTCTTGTGTAGTTTATTTATACATTCTTACATTAAAACGTCTATCGCACACACGTTTTTATTCAACAAAATAATGTGTGTCTGTGATATTTAATAATGTCAATCTACAGCTAGTAATATGTCTGATGTAGCGCGGAATGTAGGTGAGCGTAATCTATGTACCTATGGAGTGTGTGTGTGTGTGTGAATGCGAGTGACCTATCGCGAGCTCAATGAATGGCAGCGATGAGGTTAATAAAAATTCCTTCAATAGAAAACACAAACCCTCGTGAAATGCGGCGCGGCGCAGGGGAAGACTATGCAAATTTTGGCTGTGAAGCCAGACGCGCGCACTCACCGGGAGGCGCCGAGCTCCGCTGCTGCAGCTGTGGTGCTGCGCTCCTCACGCGCTCATCAGGCTTCTCGCGACTGGATCACAGAGCGCTCGGTGACATGCAACATCCTAAAAGCAGAGGTGTCTGTGTGAAAAAAACAACTATGTATGAATGTCGGAGGCTTTGGTCATCTCGATCCTCTTCTGTCTTGCGACGCCAAACAGTCTGTTCAGCATCTGTTTGTTTTTTGTTTGTTTAAAAAAAGAAAAAAAGAAACCAGAACAAAACGCACAAAAAATATTTGCAGGGAGAACAAGGGAGAACTCGCGTATTGTTGTCACCACGTCGGATAAAAAAAATGTGAAATTGTAGTAACAGAGTACCGCAGTTTGTCACAGGAGCGCCCCGGGAGTGCAGCGAGCGCGAGAAATTGGAATGAGCGCCGTTCTGCGCCGTTTCTCGCCCTCTGCAAACCAACTCGGAGGAATCTAGTCAGAGAGGGCTGTAGACGTGCCTTGTCGACGGGGGCATCCGGGCCTCCGTAGATTCTTGTCTAGATTTTTTTCCTCCTCTGGTGGACTCTGGGTACTGAAGTTCTGCTCATCGTGACTTCATTCATTCTCTCTTCTCCCTCTCTCTCAGTGTGCGTATGGGTTGCATCAAATATATAATAACCAGACAGTGCGACGGGGCTCTGAAGAAATGCCATTAGATCTGCATACGTGACACAAATGATTTTCATATTGCACATTAGGCTACATTAAGGATCCGCAAGTGATCTTGTTCAGATCAGAGAGGAAGTTTCCTCAAAATGAGAGATGTCACTAGACTAGCACCACTTCGAATGCTTCATTCACTCAAAAAATGTAAATTCTGCCAGGATTTACTCCCCCTCATGTCGAACCAAACCTGCATGACTATGAACACGAAATTGATATTTTGAAGAATGTTGGTAATCCGTTTTGGGCTTACATTGTATGACCAAAAATAAATTTCTGGATGGTCAAAATGAGAAAAAGAGGGTGAGCAAATTATGACAGAATTTGCATATTTTGCATACACTATCCCTTTAAGAAAGTACATATGAACTCATTCGTTCACTCAGAAAGCCCATGATGGCAAGTATATAAGGATGGAGATACTCTTCCATGACTGTGATCATGTAGCCATAGAGCCTTAAAAACCTTTTAAAGGAATAGCACATCCAAAAATGAATCACATCAGCCTCATGTTGTTTCAAACCTGTATGACTTTCTTTCTTCCATGGAACACAAAAGAAGGCAAAATGACAGACTCAGTCATTCATTCACTTTCATTGTAAAGGTACAATAAAAGTGAAGAGTGACTGAGGCTGTCAGCCACTAACATTATGCCAAACATTCTATTGTGTCCCATGGAATAAAGAAAGTCATACAGGTTTGGCACAACATGAGGCGATTCATTTTTGAGTGGACTATCTCTTTAAAAACGGAATGATGTCCTATAATGATGGGACACAATATTTAACGTCCTTGATATGAACCGTGGGCCCTGAATAATATAATAGCTGAATCTATTAGAGATCTAGACATTGTCAAAAATCACAGTCCAATAGTGTCTCTGCTCTGCCCTCCAGTAAACAAATTTTCTTTCATAGTCCAAGCTCTTTCAACATTCCCTTTACCATTTAAAAAATTGGACTTGGGAGAAATGTATATATTCTTTGGCTGTCCTAATACAGACTGCACTAATATCACACTGTGACTAATTGCAGTTTTATTTGATTGCATTGATGTATTCAGTTGGGCTGTTCCTACAGCACCCAATAGGCCCACAGAGAACTCTTTTGTTTTGATTATAGCATTATATAGGCTCATACACAATGATAGTAGTATACAGGTTAGGGAAAATGAGCTTCATATGTTGATTTTTTTTTTTACATTTGGTACCTCACTATAAAACGGGGGTAGATTAAAACAGACAGTTTAAAAGTGTCTGTGTGCAAATAAAATTTCATACAAAAAAAAAAAAGAGATCATTAAATCACTTTGGGAAGAAGTGTTTGCTTAATAGATGTGTATTCTAAATAAAGAATAAACATCCAGAAATCTAAAAACGCAGACTGCAAGAACGTATTCAGCTCAAAACAAAGTCAACCTACATTAATCTGCATATCTGAAGCTACACAGCTGTTAAGTTCCTGCTCCACCACCTATATTCCTTTTTTTGTTACATCTGATTTTTATAAACAGACGAATGCTGAAATGTGCTAGAAATTAATCAACACACATCCCCAGGGCTGCAGAGGAACACGCTACCCTGCTGCAGCAAAATGTAGATGCAACAAGCGGTTTAATTTATAAACGTAAAACTCAAATCTGCAGCAAGAACAAAGTGCCAGCTCAGTGCAGGTATGAATGTACCATCATGACTACAAACCCCAGCAGGATAATTAATAAACCAATACAGCATACTAAAAACCCTGCACATCTCCCAGTCTCTACATTACGGTTCTTCTGCCATCTTGTGGACAGCAAACTGGAGAGCATATGAATGCAGCCGTGAGCAATTGAGCGTTTGTCTCGGTCTTTGAAGCACACTTTATTTGAGATTCTTCACAGCAGATTTTGGATTTGCCTGTTGCATCATTGATTCTGATTATTACTGAAGCTGCTTTAAAACCATCTATATTTTATAAAGACTACATAAAGCACTATACAAGTAAAGGTGAGCGCATTCTGCAAGAGTGTATGATGTGCATGCAGAGTAAAAGAAACTTGTTAGTTGTTAGTTGAACTTGTTCAGTTCAGTAAGCTCAGTATAATAAAATGGCACAAACAATTACATAACTGTAATACACATTCTTCAGTTCAGGGTTACAGTCTATCCCTGTAGAATATCACTGGCCCTGAATAAAGGCACAGGCTTGATATCCACTTAAATTATAATCCAAATCATTGAGATATGATGTAAAATGTAAAATACAGTGTAAAATGCTGGAAACAAAAAAAAAAAAAAAACAGTTTTTCTTCTCATTTTAAAAGACAGCTCTGAATGACTTTTTTTTCTGAATGTCAATACTGTGTCTTTAAATCTACAATAAAGCCCACTATTATACAACAGAATTGATCTTTAATATGATAATACAAGATTGTTAGCTTCAAAGTTAAACTTAAAAGTTAAACAAAAAGGATTATTATAAAGCAATAACACGACTAGCTAAGAGAACACGGCCTAAAGAAACAAATGCAACCTGCATCCTCTTCAGCTGTGCATTGAGACACATACTCTGATAATTCAAGATTTCATTTTTGGCTTCAGAATATCAAGACCATTGCATTCAATTTACTTTTGCCAGACAAAAAAGAAAGACTGAATTGTTACATTCAAAAATGCACATTCGGAAGCTGACTCGCATGTAAAAAAAAAAAAAAAAAAGTTTGTGTAGCCTTGCTCTTGAGCTGGAAGAGCTTTCTCTGTGATTGGAGTTTAGACCTGTATATCACATTAATCACAAAACATACCACCAATTAGATAGGTCTGTAAAAAAAAAAAATCGCAGTTATCCAGGTCACTATTGAATGTCTAGTAGAGATTTTCTGTTCCACCTGTATATCAGAGCAAAATGTTCTGTTGGCTAGAATAACTTCACTTAGGCACCCATTAGAAATGACTTGAATAGTCTACAAGTGACAGAACATACAAATACAGTGGTGGATATAGTAATATGATTGAATAGGTAACTAATTGCTATTGCTTAACGGAGAGATGAAGTATTAATATGCTGTATAATATGTGCTGTTGTATTTTAAGTTAAAGAACCAATATTAACATTGACCACTGTATTAGTTCAGACTTAAGTGACCCAGTCTTGCTGTTTGAGAGCACGAAAGTTTTTTTTAATTTGAAGCACGGAATGAGAAGCTGGACTAAAGCATGCTCAATTGGAGCTTGTGATTGCAGGGCCATGGATCAAAATCAGTTTATGGAGGTACTGTGATAGAAAGTAAAGGCAATAGCATCTTTCCTGAAGGATATATTGAGCTAATGCACTTAGGTGTATATGCGTCTATCACAGGTTTTCTCCAGGCTGGTACTGGGGTTCAGTAGCAGTAAAGTAGTCCTCCAGGAAGCTCTGCAGGTACTCAAAGGTGTGCCTCTCGTCAGGATCCTTCCGCCAGCACTGCAGCATCAACTCATGCAGAGATGCTGGGCAGCCCTGCGGACACGGCATTCGATATCCACGCTCAACCTGCTCCAGAACCTCTCTGTTGTTCATCCCTATGCAAATTCATACACAGAGAAATAAAAATAAACATATTTGTACTGCAACAGGTGATCCACATGACCCTTTCCATTAAAATGATAAAAAAAAATCATAAAATAAACTTTTTATTATGTTTTATTATTCATATTGTTTTATGATTCAACAAATGAAAGTGCTTTCAAAGAAATTATGTGCTTAACATACAGAAAATGTTGACTGTCAATCACTAAAGGTCAAACTAAGTATTAATAACATTTTTTATTAATTTTGTTTTTTTTATTTTATCTTGTCAAACAGTGTGAAATTAGCTTAAATTATTATTAAAAACATTTAAAAATGAAATAAAATTCCAGTTTTACGTAAAATATTTTAATAAAATTATGTAAAGTGAAATAGTCAAAATATTTTAAAAGGCTTTAATTACTATTAATACATTCTTTCTCACAATTCTAAGTTTATATCTGTGTACAACAGAAAGAATCATACAGACAGTGTGAATAAAAGTGTAGTCATAGTGGTTCAACGAGGACACACCTGGGTAAGGCACTCTGCCCTTGGTGATGAGCTCAGTCAACAGAATACCAAAAGACCACACATCTGATTTGATGGTAAATTTACCATAAAGCGCAGCCTCTGGGGCAGTCCACTTTATCGGAAACTTTGCTCCTATAATACGATAATCAAGACAATTAGTTCAGCACATTTAACAATGATTTATAAAAATGACAGATCAAATAGAAAGTGCTGAACCGAAGTACTGAGATATAGCAGCCCAAAATAGAGTAATGAAAGATGAAAACTGTAGTGCTGTAAAATGAAAATTAGAACAAAATGAGCTGGAATGAAACTGAGGCCAAGGAAGAGATAAATAATATTTGATAATATCAAATAAAGGAGGTAGTAGATTAAGATCAAGTTTGGATCTTAGATTGTGAATGACCTTGTCTAGCTGTGTACTCATTGTCCTCGATGAGTCTAGCTAGCCCAAAGTCTGCAATCTTACAGACCAGACCTTCTCCAACCAGGATATTGGCAGCTCGCAGGTCTCTGTGGATGTAGTTCATCCGTTCAATATAGGCCATGCCTGCAGCAATCTAGAAGAAACAAAAGCACTTTCATCACAATACTAAGAAGGGAGATTGCTATTAGTTTTAATAAAGACATGCTCTCAAGATGCTTCTTAGCGCTTATCTGAAGGATTGGCACATTTGTTTAAGTGTCTTATTTCTTCTATGGTTCAAAGGTTTAAGGGTGATTGACCCTGTGCAGAACGGCTGTGTAATGTAGTTCTCTTATAACCAGTTGTGTACATTTTATGCTAATATAAATCCTGCAGGTTGAATCTTTAACCAATCCAGGATCTGAAGATCTACTGTAGCCTTGATCCTGATATATTACCATTTATAGAGATGGGAATGATTCTGCTTACACTGAATATTTTTGATTCACTAAAAACAACTGACTGAAGAGTCATTCATTCGCGAATCAAACTACACAGGTCAAGCGGTTTGTTTTTGATTTTCCAATATGACTCAGGAAAATGTTCAGGAATTCAGATTACTGGTCCCATTGTATTTTATTTTATTTTTTAGATTCACTAGACAGAACACCAGCTCATAAGATTAATTGGTTCAGGAATTGTTCTAAATAAGAAATGGTCCTTGGCTCCAACCTTAACCATTTAACGTTTCTGGAGGATTTTCCCAGTAATGTAATAATGTATTTTATTTTATTTTTTAGATTCACTAGACAGAACACCAGCTCATAAGATTAATTGGTTCAGGAATTGTTCTAAATAAGAAATGGTCCTTGGCTCCAACCTTAACCATTTAACGTTTCTGGAGGATTTTCCCAGTAATGTATAATAAACATTTGCTAGACATTTGTTGACTAAGAAGCTTTACCTGAGCTGCCATATCCACAAGTTGGGGCAATTTTAGATTTCTGCCATCTCCATCTTTCAAGAAGTCCAACAAGCTTCCTAAATCACAGAACAATCAAGGCAAAAATTGATATGTACCTTTATATAAATTAAATTATTTAAATTATTTTTGTAATATTTATATAAATAGAAACATACATTATTATTCAATAGTTTGGGGTCAGCAAGTTTTAAATAAAATTAAGTTTTAAATAAATTAAAACTTTTATTTAGCAAGGATGCATTAAATTGATCATAAGTGACAGTAAAGACATTTATAATTCTATTTCAAATAAATGCTGTTCTTTTTATCTTTCTATCAATCAAAGAACCCTGAATAAATGTATCACGGTTTCCACAAAAATATTAAGCATCTAAAACGGTTTTTAACTTTGATAAGAATAAATATTTCTTGAACACCAAATCAGAATATTAGAATTATATCTGAAGGATCACGTGGCACTGAAGACTGGAGTAATGGCTGCTGAAAATTCAGCTTTGCCATCTCAGGCATAAATTACATTTTTAAATATATTCAAATAGACAATAATATTTCACAAAATTAATTACTGTTTTTGCTGTATTTTTGATTAAAGTAAATGCAGCCTTGGTGAGCATAAGAGACTTCTTTCAAAAAACATTTTACTACAAACAACAGACGACATTCTCATTATTGTCCATACCTTGACTCATGAACTCAGTGATGATGTAGATGGGCTCCTCAGACACCACAGCATACAGCTGTACCAGTTTATCATGACGGAGCCTCTTCATGATCTGGGCCTCATCCAGGAAGGCCTCTGGAGACATGGTGCCTGGCTTCAGGGTCTTCACTGCAACTTTAGTTGTGCCATTCCACATGCCTATACATAGAAATGGTGTCAGACACAGTTGGAAGAGCCATTTGAACATGGCAAAGTTTAAGGGATGAAAGAAGGAGATAAAGAGAAACAGATGGAATATGGCCACACACCAAAGCAACAGGAAGCTGGGATTGTTGCAGACAACACAATACTCAGCTCCTGGGAAAGAGCTGAACTTTGATTTTTTTTAAATTTATTTATTTATGCTACTGTGCTATTGCATTTTTAATGTCACAATGACCATCAACACAGTGCTAAAATGCTATTGAGGTTTAGCTGACGTAGTGCTATATTGGGGATTAGCTGATCCATAGTCAGATGCTTGGCAAAGCAGGGTCAATCTCAGCATTTGTGCTTTAAGCATTTGAGATGTTCAGCCCACAAAAGGACACCTTTTCATATTCTCTTGTCATTATGACTGCACTGACCAAATTATAGAAAACAAACGGATTAAAACAGACATAGGAAAACATGCTAAAGTGGCGAAGAAGGCTGGTGCGTCCTTTGGAAACACTGGCTGTAGCATTAGCAAATGCTGACATGAACATCCACACTGGGTATCATCGTATCCCTCTCACCCATCCAGACGTCGCCAAAACAACCCTGACCCAACTTCCTGTTGAGCTGCAATGTTTCCCGGGCGATCTCCCAGGCATCCCGTCCTAAACCCATCGTTTGGGGCGTGGCATTTGGACAGGCTTTAGTCAAGTAGCAACATAAACCATCATTACTACCTGTTGAGGGTGTTGAAAGAGAGAAAGAGTGGGGAGGGAACAGGGTGGCATGCAATGTTAGAAGGACCAGAGGGAGAGAACAAAAACAGCACAGCTTTACGTTATTTCCCTGACCTCCATTCTTTCATCTTCAGCGCCTTGCAAAATAGTTTGGACCTCTTTTCACAATTTACTACAATGGAAGTCTTCCAAAACATTTTAATTGTAAAATTATTAGAATGTTTCTTTTTTTTACAGAAATAGACAGACAATTGCCTTATAATGAGAGAATCATTTTTTTACCCTCTTGTGACTTTCTTTCTTCTGTGGAACATAAAAGAAGACATTTTAATTTTTTTCATACCAATCCATACAATATAAGTCAATGGTAACCAAAACTTTTGTGTTTCACAGGAGAAATAAAGTCGACATGAGGGCAAGTAAATGATGACAGAATTAGATTTTTTTGGATGAACTATCTCTTTAAGACATTTAATATAATTGCAAGGCTTTGTACCACAGGCAGGGTGGGCAAGGTGTGCAAGGTTTGTTCCCTCCTTCCTGCAACATGTTCCCATGATTTTTGTGGTTCCTACCCATCCACACTTCACCAAACTGGCCATTGCCCAGTTTCTTAATGAGCTGAAGTGACTCCCTGGGAATCTCCCAAACATCCTTTGTCTTCACTGACAGGTCAGCCAGCTTAGGCATGCCCCGCCTACAGCTGCCAATCAAACGGCAGCACAGCCCTGCTGCACGCTCTAAAGAACAGAGTAAGGAAAAAGAAAGACACGGATAGAAACGAGAGAAGACAGAGATGCAAAGAAGACACAAACAGCAGGCTATATAAAACAAACATTTACACATACACAAAATGCTGCCCAAATCAGATTAAAGAAGCACTCTCAAGCAAACATATGCATAAAAAACTGGAATGATACATGTTCACTCAGCAGAGGGCGACAGAGATCACTGACAGTCAACAGCTGTAGCATGTCAGATATCACCACTGTTGCGTGGTGTTGAGTCATGCTAAAGGATGTTAAATGTTAAGTATTATTTTATAGTAAGAATTACAATTCTATGAAATATAATAATAATAATATTAATTACTATTATAGTATAAAGACCCAATGGATTAATCAACTCATATCAACCCTGATTGTGTTGTCATCAATTTGTGATGGTGTTTTTACTGTCTCACACTACACTACTGTTCGAAAGTGTGGTTCAGTAAGATTTTTTTATGTCTTTAAAAGAAGTCTCACCAAGGCTGCATTTATTTGATCACAAATACAGTGAAACCGTAATATTGTAAAATATTATTATAGAATATATTTTAAAATGTAATTTATTCCTGTAGTGGCAAAGCTGAATTTTCAGCTGCTATTACTCCAGTTTTCAGTGTCACATGATCCTTCAGAAATCATTCTAATATACTGATTTGGTGCTCAAGAAACCGTGATACATTTTTCAGAATTATTTGATGAACAGAAAGTTCAAAAGAACAGCATTTATTTGAAACATCAATATTTTGAAACATCATAAATGTCTTTACTGTCACTTTTGTTCAATCCAGTGTGGCTTACTGACCACAAACTTACGAACGGTAATGTACATCAGTGTATGCTAGTGTTCAGTCTAACTTATTAGCTAGCAATCAGCACTACTCCAGTTCATTTCAAATAAAGCATCAGTCTGGTAAAATTTAGATTTGTAAATGTGGGGAATTACATATTTACATTAGTACAAACTAAGGAAAAATATTTAGCACTTAAAACTGAAAGTAACTGTTCTGCGGTAATGGTTTGCCCCGTATTTGGAGTGGTAGGTGGCCCAATTTTAGTTTTACTGATGAAGTGGTCTATCTGAGAAGAACCTCTGTCTATTCATGAGAGTATATGTGCATGTAGGGGTGTGTGACTGACTAGATTCAACAATAACAGTGAAACAGGAAGGCTGATAGCACCAGACTGACAGTTTGAGTAGGAGGATCACTAACAGAACTGATACAAATTATGCACTCGGCCGAAGCAGAGAAGTCATTTGGGTGACAAAAGAGGAAATGAAGACGGACAAAGATAAACTGACCTGCTGATAACTTTATTCGCAGTAAATATCAATACGCCACATAAAGAGCCAATAAACAATGCTTCGTTCTGAAGAAATTCTAAAACCTATATATAAAAAAAACTTTCAAGTGTACTGTCATGCATTTTTAAATCACAGTATGTTAAGGGTTAGGTTTACATGTATTGCACCGACCTGTATAATGCTCCACCAGCTCCTGGACGGTATCAAACTGTGTCCTTGTTGTGATGTAATAACCACCATTGTCCAGCTTCCTAATTTTATAATGCTTGACATGATCGCCCTTTGCATCATCCCAGTCTCTGATAGACAAAGAGTATGCTCCTAAAGAGGGGCGAAAAGACACTCTCAAATATTTGAATTTGTTGGTGAGAAATTAAATGGATTTAAAACGAATTTTATTAATAAAAATATCAGAAATCTCTTTTCAGTCAGCACCAAACAACTGCAATGGCATTTAGTTATTGTTGTGTCATCTTGTCTCAACTTCTGGTTCAGGGCTTCTATTGAATGTGCAGAACCTCCATTATTCTACAGTAATGAGCACCATTATCGTACTGGATCTCAACAAATTTTTTCCAGCTTTCCTTGCATGTTCCTTATTGTTGTATGGAATGACACTGTAAGAGAAATTATGTATACTAGACGTTTTTCTACACACTAATTGTAGGCTATCAGTGTTAATTCATGGGATTAATTAAACGTATTCAACAGTTCATTTTAAAACACTGTTGACACTTTCATTTACTGTTCAAAAGTTGGGGTTGGCAAGTTCTTTTTAAAGATTGCTTTTGAAAGAATTCTCTTATTTGATCAAAAATACAGTAAAAACAGCAACATTGTGAAACATTATTACAATTGAATATAGCTGTTATCTATTTAAATATATTTTTAAATGATTAATTATATTAAATTATTCTCTTTTGAATATAAAGTTCAAAAGAACAGCATTTATTTGAAACAGAAATCTTTTGTAACAATGTAAAAAGTCTGTACTGTTACTTTTGATCAATTTAATATATCCTTGCTGATTAACAGCAATAGCTACAAAAATTGATTAATCACAATACTAAATATTACACATATGATTTGATTTTAGAGTCTCTACAGAGCACAAAATGTAAATACACACTACCAGTCAAAAGTTTTTGAACAGTAAGATTTTTAAGATTAAGATGCTACATCTTAAGATTTTAAATAACTCTCTTCTGCTCACCAAGCCTGCATTTATTTGATCCAAAATACAGCTAATTTATTCCTGTAATTTCAAAGCTGATTTTTCAGCAGTCATTACTCCAGTCTTCAGTGTCACATGATCCTTCAGAAATCATTCTAATATGCTGATTTGCAGCTCAAAAAAACATTTTTCATATCATTATTATCATCATCATATTATTATTATTATGTTGAAAACAGTAGAATTTTTTCAGGTTTCTTTGATGAATATAAGAACAGCATTTATCTGAAATAGACATCTTTTTGTAACATTATAAATGTCTTTATCATCATTTTGATCTTTGGATCTTTGCATTCAACAAAGAATCCTGAAAAAAAAAATTACTCAACTGTTTTAAATATTAATAATAACAATAATTATAATAAATGTTTTCGGAGCAGCAAATAAGAATATTAGAATGATTTCTGAAGAACCATGTGGCACTGAAGACATGAGTAATGATGCTAAAAAAATCAGCTTTGAAATCACAGGAATAAATAACATTTTAAAATATATTCAAATAGAAAGCAGTTATTTTTAATAGTACAAATATTTCACAATATTATGGCTTTTGCTGTATTTTGGATCATAAATACAGGCATGATGAGCAGAAGAGAATACAAAAAAAAACATAAAAAAATCTTTTCACTGAAAGTGTATATACTGATAAATGAACTTTAAAATCGTTTACCTTTTGTTGTCTCGCTCTCTCGTATTAAGAATGTCCCTCTAGGATTGTTCTGCGGTAACAACTGTCGTTCTGCATCCTTCCGGCCCATCTTCCCAAAATACCACCTGCATGGACAAACACCAATAATGTACTTTAAAACTTGCATATAATGTCATTGCAAATTGCTGAAATGGCATGTTCACATGTAACTCACTCCTCAGCTTGTATGGAGTCCACAGGGGCCACATAGTTACTAGGAATGTACCCAGACTTCCCTGTGTCCAGAGAACGAGCCTCCCACCAGTCACCCTCGCTGTAGAGGGACAGGGGACAGAGAAAGACATATCAAAAAGTGGTATAAACAGATGAGGAGAAAGGAAATGAGAAAGAAAGAGGGACAAGGAGAACAACAGAGAGAGAGAGAAGTAAGACAAAAAAGGAAGATATGCCTGGTATTTGTGGTTTATTTGTGGTTTTAAAAGACTGTAAATCTTATTCTAACTGTCCTGCTTTGAACTCACGTATTGTTGATAATATGGAACTTTTCTCCTTTCTGGAAGCTCAGGTCATCCTCTGTACGGGCTTCATAGTCATAAAGGGCTATAAAGAGCGTTACACCACCTCCTGAACAAACACGCAAAAAATATCTGGTTTCAGTAAGGGAAGTAAACAACACTGAAAATCACATCTCAACACACACTTTTACACACCTGTGATGGGGGCTGGGCGGGATGGGTTGAGAGTGGATGAGGGAGCAGAGTTTGGATAATCATTAAAGTTTGGGATCATCCCAGAGTTAAAAGTGGGATCGATGATGTAACGGGAGGGTTCTGATGCCTGGGTCCCATTGCCTGTGTCCCACGAGTTGGGATTCGACACAGCTTTACTGGCCTTCCTCTGCTTACAGCAAGCACAGCCCATAATATTCAATATTTTTAAAGCACACAGCTCATCACCCTGGAAACAGAGTTTCTTCCCACAGAAACAAGATAAAGAGGAAATAATTAGATACAGTAATATTGAGTAAGTTACTAGATATTTAATGCAATGACATTGGTTTTAAGGTATAGCTTAACATAGGATTGCACAATTTTTAGAAAAAAATCGTATTGTGTTTTTCCTGAAAAAGAATTTGATTGCGATTAAAAATGTGATTTAAAAAAAGCTCCAAGTTTGCTGTGCTTGTTTGTAGGGCTGCATAATTTGACCCAAAAAGCTGTGATTACATATCAATAATAATAATAATTATTATTAAAAATTTAGTATTTTATAATAATAATAATAATTTCAATAATAACTGTAAAATAGCAGGTTTATAAGCATTTCTCACAACAAGTTTAGGAAGGTGGTTGGTGCATACATGCAGAGAAGTTTGTGTGGATCAACATTTACTCCAAACCAAACCTCTGAGACACCAAAGAAACACTGGATCATGAGCTGCTTGCATGTAAAACAACACTCGAAAACACAGAGCACATGTATTTATTTAATTTGCGATTTGATAACCATACTAAGTCATAGCATGATTTCAGTGAAGCCCTAGCCTGAGTGTACAAATTGATTTGGGGGTCTCTGTATGATAATGATGTTGTTTATGGTATGTCATGGCATGAGTTTGTCAATGTTGAGAAGGTTTTCTACTATGTTTCTCTCAGCTGTCGGTGTGTAAATGTAATGAATGAACTGTGGTAGTGTACGTCAATGTAATCAGATTCGGCTCTCACCAGATCCTCACATCAGCTTTCCATACACACCATCTTCCTGGGGAGAAAGAGAAAGAAGGAGAGAGCAAGAAAAAGAAACACACAATGCATTTATATAAGTAACAGATTGTAAGAAATTGAAATTACTTTATATTTTGTAACTTAACACTTTTTTGCATTACTTCCTCTTTCTTTCCTGTCTAGAGAAAGGGAAGTTCTCAGTTAAAATTCCCCTTGAAAATGTACGTGTGTGTGCAAAGTCCACTCTTTAACTGTATAAAGCGGTTTCTATCTGACTGACCATCAGTGGATCAACAGGATGCCAGTTTTGCGAGCGTTTCCTGTCCGGCCCACTAAAGCCTCCCCCCTCATTTCCTGCTGAGAGGGGAGAGGGTCCAGCTGCAAACGGGCAACACATTAACAGCACATAACGCTCCATCCCTCATACAATCTGCCCAATCTATGCTTTTCTCTCTACCTCATGAAAATATTTCAAACTTACTCGAAGATACACATAAACATCCAATCAGAAGATATTACAGTGCAGACACACACACTTGCAAATGTGACAGACATCATGCTTAACAAATCAACAATCACAAGCTTTTCTTTTCAATAGGTGTGCATCATTTTTGCTGGAGAAAACAATACAGAACTGTTCAACACCCATGCTTATTGTTTCCATTTTTATCATGTCTCTTCAAGAATTTCCCATGATTGCACACACCTGTTGTCCCATTCATATCTTCAGCCTATCTATTTGCAGAATTACAATGAATAAACTATAAATAATGATAAAGAACACATCAAATAAAAACAACGGCTTGTGTTCATATCTTATTTTCTGTTCAGATAATCATTTGTAATTCTATCTGCACTGATGCAAGTCTAGAAATAGAAAAAGTGAGTACTGAAAAAGTCCTGACTGATTTTTAAATTCAATACTTGTTGGAAAGGACTGAACAAATAATGGTCTCATTAAACAGCTGACCACAAAAGAGAACAGCTGTTGACACAAGTGAATAAAAGCAAATCACTATATATGTGTAAATAATGAAAAGCAGCTCCTGTTTATAGAGTTTTCTCTAGGTTTTGAGAACTGGAAATACAGGGAGAGCAGGCTGGGGGAGAGAAACGAGGAAACTTTCTGAGACTACATCAAGTGCAGAAAAAAAAATCATAATATGCTAAGTGTCACGAATTCGGTCCATGGACTTCCGTTTATTCACCACCAGAGGTCCCCCTCTCCATTACATTGACTCTCGCACAACACAAACTGTTGCATACCACCCTGGACTACATATCCCAACATTCTTTGCACGATTTGCACACTGCACTGATTGGACACAGCTGTTTCTAATCACCTCACTCACTATATAACACCCACTCTAACCACCTTTCTCTGCTGAGTATTGTTTAGCCTGTACCCCTTTCCAAGTCTCTGTGTTTTCCTTGTTTTTTCCCTCGCGTCTCGCCCCTGTGATTCTGTCTGCCGATCTGTGACCTACGCTAGCCCTAGGACTATTCTTGTGTTTTTGCCCGCCATATACCTGTTTGCCATTGTTCGACCCTGCCTGTTATACCACGTCTCTTTAATAAAAGCTTGCAGATGGATCCACACGTCTCACGTCTCGTCAGCCCCGTCACACTAAGTGTGTCAATTTTGCCATCAAGCTAAGCTTAAAATAACTTTTTGATTGGTTTCTACATCTATAAGCCAAATAAACTATAGAGATGCACTTTATGGTGAACACTTTCATCCTTTTTTTTTTTTGTTGGTCTACTCAGAGTTCAGGAGATTTAATGAAGTTCTAATTTGTCTTAAGTGTCAACGTGGTCTCTGCTAAAATTCACAAATAACAAACAATCAAGTCATTGTACTTAAGAGTATAGAGCGATGAAATACATGTCAGTTTTTTAACTGAATTATGTTTGCGCCATCAACCTGACTACACTCTCAGAAAAATTGTGCAAAAAACCAGCTTGTCACCAGGGCAGTACTCTTCAAAGGATATCTTTGTATCTTATGTACCCCTAAAAGGTTCAAAGAAATAATTAAGGGTGTATTACTACTCTAACCCTCTGATGCATCGTGGTCACTACAGTGGACAGCTATTTGGAAGCCATTTTGAACCATTTAAGATGTAGCATCATGTCCCAACCACCAACTGGCGAACCCCCAAAGTGTTGTCTATGATTCCATTTAATTGTCTTTTTATCAAATTTTTTTTTTGAGATATTGCATAATATATTCAAAATGGCAGCAGGAAAAGGGGATGCACCATGTACCTCGGCAATAAGTGTTAAATAATATTATTCTCAGAAAACCAGACAGGTACAAAAATAATTTTTCTGTTAAATAGGATGTCAGAAATAGTTTCATCCAGATTTTAACAATATTTTTCTTGTCAATTTTTTGCTGTGACAGAAAATAAACCTGTCCACTACAGTAGACGTCATGCACCAAAGGGTATAATTCTGCCTATGGGCCTTTGTAACGTAGTTTGTAGATCGGGAAGAAGGAGGTGGGAATCGGCGAACACTCAAAGAAAACTTTAATAATAAAATAAACACAAAATAGCACGACAGCCCCTCGCGGACGACTGCTGCGCACAAACGAAACCAAAACACAAAATAAACTCCAGGCCTGGTCCTCTCTCGTCTTTCACTGTCGTCACTCCTCCTTTTTATCCTTCCGGAGCTCCTCCGTGGGACTCGAGACCGGTGAGTGGTGCAGGTGTCGCCCATTATCAATTACTCCACCGGCCTCGCTCCGTTCCCACGGCTCTCGGCCCCGCCCCTCTCTATAGAGGTTGTGCCTTATTTTGTATGTTTTATTAAAATTATGATATAATTTACACTTGAATGGTTTTACTGAACAGAAATATTAAATAGTCTTCAGATTTGATCATTTATTTCAATGCTTACAGTCTATATTTATTTATTAGGTCATATAAAACTGTAGGCATGCATACATGTATACTGTATGAGTGCAGACATGTGTGCATGATTGTGTTCGAGTGTGTGGTGGGAGGGTGTGTGTGCTTGTGTGCGTTTGCATTTGTGCTCACATGTGTATGAATAGCCCACCACCCCCACCACCAACCCACACTTCCCCACACAGCCCCACACACCCCTGGCCCATAGACACACACTCTTACATTTTATTTGTTACACTTCACATTTCTGTGCCGTCATGACATAGCTTGATGTTATTGAATGTTCTTATGTGTATTCATACCATTTTCACGTAGTAAATATTTTAAAGACGTGTTTTTTAAGACCACCCATTAAGTTCTATTGATTTACTTTTTATACGTTTGATTCATGGTGTCCACTACAGTGGACAGATATGTAACTCCCTCAAAATATAATATATTGACAAAAAAAATTTTGGCCATGATTTTTCACTTGTTTAAAAGTAAAAACAACCATGTAAAAAAAATATTACTTTGTGATTTAATCATTCATTCATCAGAGGGCTAAGGTACTAATATATCCATTTTAGGGGTAGATAAAGTATACAGTAGATGTTCCTTTAAGGCTATTACCCCAGTGTCAAGCTGTTGTACCCCTGAAGGTACAATTTCAGCAAAATTTTTCTGACAGCATACCACTGTGAGTACTAGCGGTAGCGGTTTGCCACAGTAGCTAGGTAAAGGTTTAAGAGAACCCATTGCCTTATTGAAGCATTTCTCTCTTCACCATCATATCTCAAACAGAATGGTACTTGCGCTTATCTGTCGCAAATGCATAATAACAGATGAGAAGAATGCAATATGCTCTCCAAAGGCCGAGACAAGCAGCTACATAATGCACAATAATGAGTGCAAGATGGAGCATGAAAATATGCAAATTATGTGTCATCAATAGGTTAGTGAGTTTGGTTTCATTCCAACTGGAAACTGCACTAAAGGTCACATGAACCATACCTAGATTTTATAATCATCACTTTTTTAACAAACTGAACTGAAGTCAAATGGACATGGCTCTGCACCAAAAGCTTTAGTGTGAAGCTGGCCTTCATTGCAAACGTGGGTATGTTCTGAGCCCAGATGTTGTTAAGTTCTCTTCTAAATACACATTAGATTACTGGGGTCTTTTTCTCAGGAGAAATATTTGAGAAGCAGGAGACTTTAGCCAAAGTCTCAACTTACACTCTGTTTGAGCTCTGTGCTGTTTAGGAGAAACAATCAAGATTTAAAAAAAAAGAGGAAGCCAAATGACACATCTCTTCTCTTGTTAAACGATTCACTCTTTTCAATGGAAGCCTTTTTAACAGAAGAGATGAGATGAGTCTACTTTCAGTGTTTAAATATATTCTGGACCAGAGAACACAGAAACCACTTTTTTCTAAAAGAGGTTTGATACGTACACATGCATTAGCATCACCACTCACACGCCAACTAAAAGAAAAAAAAAGTAATGTGACAGTCTTGTTATCCAACAAATAATAGAATGGAAATAGAAAATAAAAAATAGAAAATAGAATTGGAAGGTTATGAAAACTTCATGTAAAAGCACCCCGGGTTGCACACTAGCAAAAGCAATGTGTCAAAATGTCAGAGTCCTCTCACATTCTCACCAACTGTAGCATTTACCGCTGTGTCGATAAGAGGAAGTTGCATTTGAGGGTTTGAGGTCTTACCAACAGCAAATGCAGAAGACCATCTAGTTTGTAAGCAAAACACATAATCAGATCACAACTGAAAAACCTCATGAACATGTATTCAGGTCGTGTTATGAGTGTTGCATCACCTTTCTGAATTCTAGATGGAGCGAGATGCTTCACCTACAGGTTAGGGGTGTGCGATTTCACAATTTTTGATCATGGACTTGGTAAGATGGCGGCGCATTCACACACTGCAGCTTCTCTCTCCTGACAGAAAGGGGTTTTCGTGTTTTTTGTCTTGTGAGTCGCAGTGTTTTTGTACGTATTCGTCCCGTCTATCTGCCTCTAAGCGCGCATACAGTCGTGAGTTTCTGCTCGATATCGGCAGAACCACATTTTTAGAGTTAAACTCTACGCACGCCAAAGAGCTGTGGGATCTCGGTCTGCTCCGGAGGCCCACACCATCACCGACCCCCACTACTGCATCTCGCCCACAGCGGAGGCGCCACAAGCGGCGTGAGAGGAAGCAGAAGAGGGGCAAGCGCGGAGGTATCCGGGCTAGGCTAGCGGAAAACCCACACAAGCCAGCTATCCCCACCATCGTACTGGCTAACGTACGCTCCTGCTCTTCACTGAAAAACTTTAGCAGACCTAAAAATGATTCTAAATTTATTTATAGAAATAAATATGTCTGCTTGAAAGAATGAAGAATATGATGAACAAGTTGCTATAAAGAATGCATAATTAGCCTAAATAACCATTGGTATTTAACCACAGGAAGCTGAACTCCCTCCCGACCTTGCCCCCCCTCCCCTCTTTTGCCCCACCCACCACTGAACTCTGACCCTCTGATGGACTCTCCCACTCCCCCCTCCCAAATACACACACACACACACAGTCACTTTAATCAGTCTGAATAAGCTCTTTTGCACTACAAAATCATTATATCTGTACTGTTGTTTACTTCACTGGTTTGCACTCTATCTGCCATGTGCCTTGAGCTGCTTTATATATTTTTTTTACCTGTTTTGTATATTTGTATTTTTATATTTAATCTGTATCTATCTGTAATTATGTTCTACTGTTAGTGTTATCTGTATGCACCAAGGGTCTGAGAGTAACGCAATTTCAATTCTCTGTGTGTATGTGCTGTACATGTGGAAGAATTGACAATAAAGCAGACTTGACTTGACTTGAAATGTCTCCACGATATGCTTTTGAAGAAATATCGTAGTAACGTGCTACAGCGCACATTCTATCAGTTGCAATTCTGGCACCTCTGTCTCAATATACTGTGCAACACGACATACATTCATATCAAATGTTAATGCAGAAGTAGAGTTACACTCAGGGGACACTGTACTTATTCTCAATCACAAAAGAACATTATTAGCATGTGCTTTAAAGCCTTCAAACATTTCATTTGCATGCTGTTCTGACGTGCTTTTTCTGAGTGTGTACACCTCAAGTGTGTACACACTAAAAAGCACCTGATTACTGGACTAAGTTATCTTTCATGTCTGATTGCGCTAACTCACAAGGTTTACATAAACACAGTTAGTTATGTATACAGGAAAGTAAACAGTTGAGAGAAAATTGGATTCATGCAGGTCTTAAAATGACCCCAGACTAAGAGCACTAAACATGTTGCCGCATGTCATTAAAGGGATAGTTCACCCAAAATTTTTTATTTTGTCACTATTTATTCACTCTCATGTTGTCTCAAACCTGTATTAATTTCTTGTGCTGAACACAAAATATGATATTTTGAAGAATGTGGGTAAAAATCATTTTATTGCTGGTCCACATTGACTTTGATAGTAGGAAAAAAATACTATGGAAGTAACTGGGGACCAGCAACTGTGTGGTTACCCACATTCTTCAAAATAACTTGTGTTCAACAAAAGAAAGAAACTCATTCAGGTTTAAAACAACTTGAGAGTGAGTTAATGATAACAAGAATTTTCATTTTTGGGTGAACAATCCCTTTAATGTTAATAATACAACAAAACACAAAAGAGAAAAATCACTCACTGTCTTGACTGAAAAACTTTAATACAGTTCCTTCAATAAGAATCAATGTATAATTTATACAGTGAAGTATAGTGTTTTATTTTTATATTTGTTCATTCAATTTCTTGAGTGCTACTGCTAAATACACCTGCTGTACCTGAAAAATAAAGCAGTTATTATTGTGTATTTGTAATGTGTATCTTTGTTCATATTTTTCAATAACAATGATAAAATAATGACAAAGATTTTTTTATCCTCACCCTGTCAGGATCCTGCCCTGACAGTCTTGTCTGTCCCGTCTTTGTTTAATGTGTTTTTGTTTATTTTGTGCCTGAGCACATGGCTGTGTCTTTGTTTATGTTGGCCATGTGCTCCTCTTGTCCTGCCTCCTCATTTTCAATCACCACGCCCCCTTGTTTAATCCTTGTTTGTCCAATTGTGTTCACCTGATCCTTGTGTGCTCTGATCCCTTTATATTGCGCTCATTTCCCTCTCCATGTCTTGATACTCCTGTGTTTATGTCAGTCCAAGTCACTCAAGAAGTGGGCAATCCGACAACTTCCTGCCCTGGGAGGCGTAAGGGTAGGAGGGCCCGTGCCAGGAGGGCTAGAACCCTCTGTTCAGAGACCCCTCATGCACTTATCCTGGAGGATCTCAAGTTGCCTGCTGCTTCTGTCATGGCCATGGAGGCCAGTTCTGAGCAGCTCATCCTCAATATTACGACCACAGAGGTCAATCCTGAACAGCCTGGCCTTCCTGCTATGACCATGGAGTCCAGGCTTGAGGAGACCGCTCTCCCCGTCACAGTCACTCATGTCAGGCCTGAGCAGTCCACTCCTGTCACGACCATGGAGACCACTCCTAAGCAGCCCACTATCCCGGTCATATCTATGGAGGCCGTTCTCAAGCCATCAGTCCCCACTGGCACCGAGTATGCTTCAGCCCTGGAGCCTCTAATATCCGCTCGAGCCCCTGACCATAGTCTAGTGTTGGCTCTAGGTCTAGAGTTTGCTCCACCCCAGTCCTGCCCAGAGTCTGCCTCATCCCAGTTCAGTCCAAAGTCTGTTCCAGAGCCCGTTTCAGAGTCTGCACCAGTCTTCCAAGAATCAGTTCATGAGTCTGTTCCTGCAGCCCCAGAGGGCAGTCCAGCAGCCCCCAAGGGTACTCAAGAATCAGTCCCTGGGTCTGTTCCTGCAGCCCGAGGGCAGTCAAGAGCCAGTTTTCGGGTCAGTCTTAGTAGCCCCAGAGGGCAGTTCTGCAGCCCCCAGGGGCAGCCAAGAGTCAGTTCCTGAGTATATTCCTACGGCCAAGGAGGGCATTTCAGCAGCCCCAAAGGGCCTTTCAGAGTCGATATTTGAACCTGGACCAGAGATCCCTAAGGGCATCCCTGTTACAGTCACAGAGCCCACTCCAGACCCCGCTCCAGTTACAGAAGCTGTCCCTGTCAGTCTTGTCACATCCTCAGAGGCCAATCCTGAAAATCTTGTCAGTCATGTAAAGCCCACCGAAAATAATCCTGTCTGTCATGCTGTACCCTCGGAGACTGTCCATGTTCTGGTCAAGGAGGCTGTTCCAGAGAGCCCTAATCTGCTCATTGAAGCCACCTCAGAATCCTTTGCCAGTCATGTCTTGCCTACCAAGAATATCCGGGAATCCGCCCATAATACACAGTCCCGTAGGAAGCCCTCGCCTGTAAAACATGTCCCTGTTAGGAGAGGTGCCACCAATGGTGCCCCCACCTTTATCCCACCCTCTGTCTGTCCCAGTCTGCAAGGGTTCCCAAAGCCGGCACCACCCTGGTCAGTCCTAAACCATTCCCCTGGAACATTTTCCGCCCTCCCTATCCCACCCCCTGTATTTCTTGACAGGCCTGGACTTCCATGGGTCTCTACCCACCCGCCCCTCCAGTCAGTACCGTTTTGGCCCCCTACCAACCCTGTGCCCCCTTTGACTCCTCCACCCAGGATGGATGCCTGGAGGCATCCTTTGGAGGGGGGTACTGTCAGGATCCTGCCCTGACAGTCTTGTCTGTCCTGTCTTCGTTTAATGTGTCTTTGTTTATTTTGTGCCTGAGCACATGGCTGTGTCTTTGTTTGTGTTGGCCATGTGCTCCTCTTGACCTGCCTCCTTATTTTCAATCCCCACGCCTCCTTGTTTAGTCCTTGTTTGTCCAATTGTGTTCACATGATCCTCGTGTGCTCTGATCCCTTTATATTGCGCTCATTTCCCTCTGGTCTTTGCTGGTTAATTTTGTGTGAGCTTCACGTGCATTCTCCTTGCTTGTATCTTGTTGGAGTTTGCCTTTCAGTGTTTTGCATTCAGTCTGGTTTTGTTTTTTTTCCTCCTGTTAAATACTAGTTTTTATTTGTTCCTGAGTTTTGTTAATAGCCTAGTTCTAGTCTTGTGGTTTAGTTCTTTATTTTTTTAGTTCTTAACCTTTTGATTAGTTCTAGTCATTTTATTCTCAGCTTTTCCCCTTTTGTTATCCTTTGTTTTCATAAGTCAGTTAAATATTTCTAGAACTTATTTTATTACTTTTTCCCCTTTGTTTTATTTCGTGTTTATCCTCCCTAGTCTTTGTTTTGCAAGTTCTTTCTTTTGATCTGTGTTTATTTCTTGTCTCTCCTGTTGCCTTGTCTGTGTGTTTGTCGAGTTGGTTCCTGCCCTGCTTCCTGAGTCCTCCCTGGTCGATGTGAAGAGTCTTCTAACCTGTCAGGAATTTTTACCATCTTCTGGGTCTAGCCTGTGGTTCCTTGAGGAGCTACCTAGTCTCCTTTTGCCTCGGAGTCAGGAGCTACCCCATCCCCGACCTGCCTGTTCTCCTGACGTGTGCTCTGGCCCATTGTGTGGACTGTCTTCCTGCCTCGTCCTCGTGTGTACCCATTTTGTTAATAAACTCTGTTTCCCCTGTTCATTCTGCGTTTGGGTCCTCCCTTTACAAACCGTGACATGCCCACTTTGGCCTAAATGTCTGCCATTCTTTTTGTTACCTTGTAAGGCTTTGTTTTTAAAATCGGGAAATTAGTTTGGCTGTAATGCTCAGACAACTTGCAAAATCGTAAAACCAACATGACAAAGAATCGTGAATTGTGATTTTCCTGAAAAAAAATCGTGATATAATATTTTTGCCCCTACTACTGGCCGATAGATTACTTTGATTATAGCTGCATGGGAAAGTGGAAGGAAGATGGTGAGAAACTGTCTCTGGACAAAGATGTTCAGCAATTATGGAGGCTACTGTAAATTATGAAATTCATTGGTTTCCACCCCCTCACACTGACACCTTGCAACATACTGGAAGAAATTTCATTCAAACACTTGGACACACCTTTCCTGTGAAGTTTTCGGTGGATAAGATAACTCTGTGCTTTCTCTTTCTTGATTAATTTCTTATCAAAGTAAAACAAAAATGCTGAAGTGTATGTGTTACTGCCGGACCAATGTATAATATATAAGTAACGCATCAGTTAACAGCTGATATTACACATTATTAATTTATTCATATCAGTCGATATAGGATGTTTAACTGAACACGCTCATATCCTCAGTTTTTACATTTAGATTACCTTTGCCATTAAACACACCCTTAAAGTTAACCATTAAAGGGGTTATATGATGCGATTTCAAGTTTTCCTTTCTCTTTGGAGTGTTACAAGCTGATTGTGCATAGATAAGATCCCTGAAGTTGCAAAGACTAAAGTCTCAAAACCAAAGAGATATTCTTTATCAAAAGTTAATTCTCTGCCATACCCCCCTAAAACGGCTCGTTCTAACACGTCCCCACATATCTACCTCACTATGTGGAAATATTTGCATAATGCGGCCCAAATGTGCACGCAAAGAAAGAAAGAAGCAGCCATGTCAGGGAGACGCTGTGTGTTTCTAGGCGAAAGCAAAAGCACTTTATTTGGCCTTCCGAAAGTAGATGCATTTAGGAATCTTTAAGATTACTTACAACAGAACAGCAATGCATTTTATGGACGACCGTTTCGTGAACCTAGGAGAGGAGGTAATTCTGACTTTGCTATGACAATCTGGCACTTCTGAATCAGCTACTGTTTTGTTATTAGTTTAAGTATTTGCTATTGACTGTTCAAATGCAGAGTTTTGCGCGCGCGAGAGCGAGAGAGAGACCCATCAAAGTGGAGTCAGCTGTCTTAACCATGGTTTGTGTACTGCAAACACATACCAGCTTCATCAATGTGTCTGTCACGCGACTCTGTTCCCCTTTTGGGCTCTGTCTTTACATTTATTTTGAAAGATGAAGCTCGCGATTATGGTAAGGGGCGTTACATTTCCGACGAGTGCTTGCGGTGTTCGGCCAATCACAATGCACTGGGTCAGCTGGCCAGTCAGAGCAGACTGCGCTTGTCGGAAGGAGGGACTTTGTAGAAAACGAAGCGTTTGAGAGAGGCAGGGCATAGAGGACCTACAATGTGTTTTTTGAACATTAAAGAATGTCAACATATTCTGTTACACCAAATACACAAAATAATGATCTTTAAAAAAGCATCATATGACCCCTTTAATAATTTAATAACACTGTTAAATGTAACCTTTTGCAGATTTCAACATGAATATCCAGTTTTCATACTGTACATTATAAACATGGTAATGTCTGAATTCACTTGTAGCCTTAATGATTTTCAATGTTTTGTGCTCAATTTATTTAGACAATATAGCAAAGCATTTTATTATCAACCATTCTTATATCTGTAATCTACAAAAAAATAAAATAAATTACTGGCATACTGGAATAACCTTTTTTAAATTCTTTGCAATGTAACATGCTATGTTACAGCATTGTGTACATTAGGGTTGGGCGATGTCTACAAAATTGGCATCGGACATCGCGATGAACGATGACATTAAGGGCGAGTGGAGAGAGGGGTGTGGGGGTGGAGTTAGGGGGTGTGCCCGAAGCATGAGTAAGGTAAAACACTATTCCTAACACCATGTCTACACCGGACGCGAGCGGCGCGACTAAATACTATAGAACCACTGATCTATAATAGAGATTTATTATATATAGGCCTAGATCAGTCTATAGAACTCATAATCAGTGATGCTGTCTACACTGAATGCAGTGCGGTGTCACAGGACACCCGACAGTAAACTGCTGCCGCGTTCTATTTATGATGTGCTGACACAAATTTCAAATGATTTTCAATGGTCGCTTCGTCCAGTCAGTGTAGACAGACTTTAGCTGATGCGGCGCGACACGACAACTGTCGCGTCTGGTGTAGACACGGTGTAATGGTTGCCTGTTACATTACAGTACATAAAATTTCACTTACCACATAAACAGAGTGAGGAGAGATGACTGAGGACAATGGCAAATTATTTGCAGATCCTCAGTACCACTGACAAACATATAATCTTGTCAAATGTGTGGCAAGTGCTGCCGCTCCATAGTATAAACAGAGTACGTGCGATCGGGAATCTCAAAAGTGAAAGTGAAACTAAAAGCGATCCTGCATTCAAAAGCATGATGCCAGTTTCAATGCCAGGTATAATAGCGGCTCCCTGATGCTGAAATATATATGTAGTATAATTACCCAATTATATAACTGCGAGGAAAATATTGAAATATATATTTTCCTCCCATCTCATATTTATTTCCTTTAGGGGTTCCGCCTACATGTCATTTTCTTTCTGAACACGGTATTGGGATGCGGGGGAATGGTTTTTTAATAAATCTGCATAAATGTCAACAATTCTGTGTTTTTCTGTCAATATGGGGTGCTGTGTGTACATTAATGAGGAAAAAAAATTAACTTAAATGATTTTAGCAAATGGCTGCAATATAACAAAGAGTGAAAAATTTAAGGGGGTCTGAATACTTTCCGTACCCACTGTATATGAGTCCTCATTCTTCTCAGTATTGCCTCTAAGCAAAAGCAGATACTAACAAATACTAGACTAACTTTCAAGACAACTTATACATGCAACCAAAACATGTCATACAAAATTTTTTTGACAAAATACATATGAACAGTGGCCGAGAAGTGCTAAACAAAATCACAATTCTGAAAACAAAATAAATTACAAACGCAAATGTTAGACTCTTGCATTTGTGTGTAATTTGTGTTATTGTTTTCAGAATTGTGATTTGTTTAGCACTTCTCGGCCACCGTAGAACACACATAAATTATACATACAATTCTGTAGAGTTTTATTCTGAAAAGAGTGACCACTAAAATTCATGGGCCTGAGACAACATCTTAATTGTTGGGCCCCCTCTTTTTTAGGCCCAACAAGTACACTACATCTTACATGATGACAGGGCCCAGGACAACACTACAGGTTGCCCCACACAAAAGGCTTTAGCATACTTTCTTCTTTTTTTCTAGGGCTGTCCAAACTCGGACCTGGAGGGCCGGTGTCCTGCAGAGTTTAGCTCCAACCCTAATTAAACACACCTGAACCAGCTAATCAAGCTCTTACTAGGCATAGAAACTTCCAGTCAGGTGTGTTGAGGCAAGTTGGAGCTAAACTCTGCAGGACACCGGCCCTCCAGGACCGAGTTTGGACAGCCCTGATCTAGACATAACATCGGAGACTGAAGCTCTGAAACCACAGCAGCAAACTTCTCATTATTATGTTTTCATTATCTTGCTCTCCATCTTATTTGAGTTCATTCACACAGCTTTAGGCAGATACAAATTGGTTGCTTAATGCAGACAGCAAAAGCGGAGTAAAGAATGCAATGCATTGCAAAGAAACTTCAGTGCACCTGCTTCCGAATCCTTTGCTCTTCCAACTCATTTAAAGGTTTCAGATCATCTCAGAGCTCACTTTCACCTCTCACAATATGTCTCGACCTTCTTTACCTCTCGGTTGTGTAGACAGTAGTCAGCAGACTCCCTAGGGCAGGGGTGGCGAACTCCAGTCCTGGAGAGCCGCAGCCCTGCAGAGTTCAGCTCCAACCCTAATTAAAACTCACCTGCCTGTAGCTTCCTAGTAACTGTTCAGACCTTGATTAGCTTGTTTAGGTGTGTTTGATTAGGGTTGAAGCAAAACTCTGCAGGGCTGCGGCTCTCCAGGACCGACGTTCGCCACCCCTGGACTAGGGGAACTAACAGCTTCCACCATCTAAACCAATTTAACCATTCACTGCACTCTTGAAAATTATTTAGTTAATCTCTGCTGCTATATATATATATATATATATATACATATATATATATATAGGCCTATATAAACACACACACACCAATTAAACAACTGAAAACTTAAACGCATCACTAAACAAAACATTTATTCCCGTTAACACCCGCATCTGTGAGCAAAGGATGTCACTAAACAAGTTAATTTCTCACAGACCATCATATAAGAACCTGCCACTGACATTTGGCACTTAAGTAAAAATACTTTTTATTTCACATCAACTTCTTATTAACAAAAGTAACTGTTAGTAAGTAAAATGCGTAAGCAAGAGTAATTAATTCCTACCTTTATGAATTTCTATCAGTGACAGAGGTGGATCAGCAGGACAGTGTGAATTGATATGAACGGTAGACAGACACAAGTGTCCGTGCGGCGTTCAGCCGGCCGCAGATGCGCTCCCTCGAGTCGCGCGGTGTCCGGAAGGGCTGAATTCCGCGCGCACTCTGCGCCAGGCGAAGCGCGAGCCGACTCCACCTCCTCTCTGCACAGTTCTACATATTCAAGTTATTTCCGGGAAATTATATTTGTTTGCTAAATGCTTCACACAGTACTCAATATAAAACATTTTTTTTTCAATAATTAGTTGTATTTATCTTTCTGTTATAAACTTGAATGAATCTATAGTGCTTAAGTTTCATTTTTGTGTTTGTGTTATCATAGTATTCAGAGTTTTAGAAAGATGGTGTGAAAACTCAATATTGAAAAAAATCTAAACGGATTTGTTAATGGATATCTGTAAAATGCGCTGCAGAACAATCACTCAGAGCATTAACTTATAAAGCATAAAACTGAGATAAACTCACAACAGGGAAGATGGCACAAGCAGACAACAAAGGACAACACAAATAAAACAACAGCAATAACAGTAGACATAGACAAATGAATTGTACAAATCACTGAATTATTCTTAATTTTTTTGTTTGTGCAGCCTTACTACATTTACTTTAGTGAATTTATTCAAAGATCAAATAAATGATTCAAATCAATAATTCACAGATGTATTAAATGCTGCAGGTGTTTATGCTCATACTTGTATAAATTAGTATTTTCTAGATGTACTAGTTGGTGATTGCAGCTATCTAGTATTTAATGTTAAAAAGTAAAAAAATAAATAATTCAGTTTAAGGATGTCACCCTAATACAGATGTTTATGTTCTAGATAAATGCTGTAATTGTAGAATTAATTTTCTGATATTAAATTTATAAAGATACTGTATGTTCAATGTAGCTAGCTTTTTTTTTGTTAGCAACTTGTAGTGGAGCTATATACCTTTTTAAAAGGATGATCACTGATGATAGCTGTTCATAACACTGATGATCTGTGTTTTTTACCTGTATATGTTCCTGGGTGATGATCCAGGGTCTGTGTGCAAGCAGTTTGTTGAGTGTCTGCAGGTGCTGTATTTTGGGTGGTGTACAGTGAAGTCCTTTAAGCCAGGACTCATCTCCGCCAGCAAGCAGAAAAGCAGAGCTGTGATGCTGCACTAGGTACGAGCACTGGTGACGTGCAGACGCCTGCACAGACACAGAAAATTACTGTTGTGTATATTATAAACATATACTCATTTGTGTATATTTAAAACTTGCAATCTAAATGTCCCAAACGGAAATATATGTCTCTTCCCTTACCAATATGATAATAAAATGTCTCCATGACAGAGGCAGAGGGCCATCCAGCTGGAGCAAAGCATTCTGTGTTCGCAGGAAGCAGGTCAGGTAAGTGGGATGTAGCCCCATCATCATGTTGATATGGTCTACATGTCCTTCTGACAACAGAGCCTCTGACATCACCTCCTGTGCTGCCCCTTCTTCTAGAATCTGAAACAAACATATGCAGAGAACTCATTTTTGTTCTGTAAACACTGACAACAATACTACATCTATCATCTAAAGATGCACTTTTACTGCTGCTCAGCACAAATCTATGGGCAAATTCAGTCATTTCAATAGGAATACACACGTTCAGGCATTTCAAATGAGGGCGAAAAAGTTCCCCGTACAGATTTCGCTCATGTTTAAGATGCTCATGTGAATTTGTCATGCTGACTAACAGTAAGCTGCTTGATTTGAAAGTGACTTCTGTGTGAGCAGTGTTTCAAACATCACTACATTATTGACTATTGCCAGTGAAATTTTGCATATAATGTGGCTGCACCTTAAAGCAGGGATTCCCAATTTTTTCTGTCAGCCAAGTTTTGACCTAAAATATTTACTTGAAGTACCTCCTAAAGTCCTTTAAATAATTTAACAACACATTTGCACATTCACAGTAGTCTTATGTCAGTTAACAGTCACATGACTGTTTTTATTTATCACAGTTTTAGTATATAATTCATTATTAGCTTTTCATCAACCTACAACGCCCCTGCATTCATTGACTGTGAAGACAAATACCACAAACATGCATCAAAACAACACACACACACCTCTTCAATTTGGATAAAGGCACTTGGCCCAGAGGGCAACGCCTGGGGCAGGTCAACTCCTGCTTCCTCCTGAGAAAAAGAAAGGGTGACAATAGACAGCAATAAAGATTTAGAAAATATAAAGCCCTCAGTTGTCCAGTTAAATAGTTTGGAAAAATATGAACCCTATCAGATTGATATTAGTGCATTCTCATATAGCTGGCACCAAGCTATCATATATTTCATACGTTTTATTTTAAGCTATACTTCTCGCCTCGAACCGTGCAGATTCCCTCATTAGAACAATTGGAAACCTAAATGAACATCCCTGGCTCAAATGGACCTTTATCAAGACTTTAAACTTGATCCCTGAGGCGTAACGTTATACAAACAGACAATACTAGACGCAGGCTCACCAACACAGACATAAGAGTGACTCGGTCAGACCGGATAAATGAACTCACCTTCATCTGACGAATATACGTGTTCAGAAGTCACAGTTTTAGCACAATAATGATGATGAAAAGTCTCGGAGGGTCTGTGCTCTATGACTTCGCTGGGCCTGTACGAGGCTGGCTTCTGGAAAGCAGGAAACGGCACCGGGAGGAGGCGTGGCGTTCGTGAACACACAACGCCGGATTCTTGCATCACCTCTCCGGCGCAGCATGACGCAACCCGCCGGTAACGGAGATCAGAGCTCCCGGCTCCAGCTGTAAACGGGTATACTGTGTTGACATCATGTATGACCTGCCTTTTTAGTACTGCTGTATAAACCAAAGTGTAAGCGAGGATCTTGACATATCTGAGGGCCTGATTCTTTTAGGGTTAACGTTAGGTAAAAATAAAACAACGTCTTGACGCTTTCATAGTTGATGAAATGAAAGTGGATGTTAGATCATTTTGGAAATATTATATTTATTCCTAAATCCATTTCAGACAATTTTTTAATTTGAGGCAGAACTTCATTAAAGCGATTATTACAAGTGTGATCATAATGATTACAATATAGAGACATTTTGGCATCTGTGCATGTCAATTCAAATTGGCGTCATCTGGGGTCCTCGCTGGGGTCAGCATCATCTCTTCAAAGGCGTTGGATCATCTGAAGTCTTCAATGAGGCTTGATCCACGCTGGAGCAGGCGTAATTTATACCTCGAGATGGGCATCCCGGGGTAGGAACAGAAAGGCAGATAGAAAAGTATTAGCATAGCTGCTGTTCATAACGTTTCAAGCAAAAAATATGTTTGTGACTTTTATCTGATCTATGGGAACAAGGGTGAGATTGAGATTCATGCGAATGCTTGTCTGAAGAGATAATCTAGATTTAAACAGAGAGAGTGTGTTTGAGCCCCCGACATTATCAGGAAGAATATTCCAGAGTTTAGGAGCTAGATGGGAAAATGATCTCCCTCCTTTAGTGGACTATCTTAGGTACTACTAAAAGTCCAGAGTTTCGTGACCTTAAAGAGAGTGATGGATTATAGGGCATAAGAAGATCAGTTAAATATACAGGAGCTAAACCATTTAGTGCCTTATAGGTCAGTAGCAATATTTTGAAATCAATATGGAACTTAATAGGTAACCAGTGTGTAGAGATGATAAAATTGGGGTATTATGATCATATTTTTTTGACCTTGTAAGAACTCTAGCAGCTGCATTTTGTGGCTTGTTTATTGACGATGCAGGGCAACCAGCTAGTAGTGCATTACAGTAATCTAGTCGAGAGGTCATGAATGCATGAACTAGCTTTTCTGTGTCAGAAACAGGTAACACACTCCATAGCTTAGCAATGTTTCTGAGGTGGAAGAAGGCTGTTTTTGTAACATATGAAATATGAAACACCCAAGTCTTTAACCGCAGATGATGACATAACAATACATCCTTCTAGTTGCCAATTGTATTCCAAGAGATTCTGTGTGCAGGTTTTTGGTCCAATAAGTAATACCTTACTCTTGTCTGAATTTAATAGAAGAAAATTACTGGTCATCCATTGTTTTTATATCTTTAACACATTCTGTCAACTAGGATAGTTTAGAAATGTACAGTATCTGGTCTTGTTGAAATATATAGTATCATCGGCATAGCAGTGGAAACTAATTCCATGTTTTCTAATAATGTTGTCAAGTGGCAGCATGTACAGTATATTGAAAATAACAGAAGGCCTAACACGGATCCTTGCAGCACCCCATAATTTACTGATGTTAACTTGGATTTTTCACCATTTAAGTAGACAAAACGGTAACGGTCTGCTAAGTACGATCTAAACCACCGTAATGCTTGTCCCTGAATACCAGTGTAATTTTGTAGTCTGCCTAAGAGTATGTCATGGTCTATAGTGTCGACACTAAGATCAAGTAATAGTATTGAGACACATCCTTGGTCAAAAGCTAGAAGTAAGTCATTTGTAATTTTAACAAGCACAGTTTCTGTGCTATAATGAGGCCTGAATCCTTACTGAAATTTTTCATAGATTTATTGACCAATTTATTTCGATCAAGTTGCGGTTTCTTAATGAGAGGCTTAATATCTGCCATCTTAAATGGTTTTGGAACATGACCTAGAGATAGAGATGAAGTAATAATATTGAGAAGAGGCTCTTCCGCTACAGGTAACAACTCTTTCAATAGTTTAGTGGGAATGGGATCTAGTAAGCATGTTGTTGGTTTAGATGTAATGATTAGTTTAGTTAGTTCTTCTTGTCCTATAGTTGTAAAGCACTGTAATTGTTCTTTAGGGGCAGTAACAGAGGCTGGATCATAAAACGCAGTCAAAGGTTGTACATTTAGAATTGTATTTCTAATAGTTTCGATTTTCTCTGTGAAGAAATTCTTAAAGTCATTACTACTAAACTGTGATGGAATGTTCAGTTCAGGTGGTTTCTGTTTATTTGTTAGTCTAGCGACTGGATTGTTTTGGTTATTTTCTATGAGTTTGTGGAAATACTCGGCCCTGGCTGCTTTAAGAGTCTTTTTGTAGCGGGATATGCTTTCTTTCCATGCAATTTTAAAGACCTCTATATGGGGTGGTTTCCATTTGCACTCTAGTTTACGAGTATCTCTCTTTAGAGCCTGAGTATTACTGTTGTACCATGGTGCAGTATTTTTCTCTCTAACCCTTTTTAATCTGATGGGTGCGACAGTATCTAATGTATTAGAGAAGATTGTGCCCATGCTGCTAGTTATTTCATCTAGTTCATTTGTGTTTATGGGAACACTGAGCAGCTGAGACAGATCAGGCAGGTTATTTGTGAATCTATCTTTAAAGTGGTCAAACATGGTTGCTGGTCAGTGAATTAATGCCTGGCTCAAACCATCTAGGAACCATAATAGACCAATTTGCTTAGCCTCAGAAACCATGAACAAAACTAAGTAAGGTTTAAAAAAACAGCCTCAACTATATTAAATAAGGGTTATGGGTTTACCATTGAACATAAAAATTACAACTGTGTTGTATCCAACATAAAAATTGGGTCTTAAAGAAAAAAGATATTGAAGTGTAATAGAGAAGACTCTATAGTTGATGAGAGAAAGCCTCATTCACTTAATCTACAACCTTTCATTACTGCTGAATGCTGATGTTATATAACTACAGCTGCTATACAGGTACATAGACCCTTATGCTTACACTGCATCCCTCTGTACCTGGGGCTCCTTTAATAACTATACTAAACATTTATTCTTGTGTAACCTTGCATTGAAGTGAAATCAAGCCTAAAGCACATCTGTTCGACACAAAAACAAGGACACAACAAACAAAGACACAGACACAAAATGGGATTTTATTGAATCAACACAAGCGTTATGTTTAACACTTGCCGAGTCAGTGAAAGTTTGCCTGTGAGTTACGTGTGCGTGTGTGTGTGTGTGTGTGTGTGTGTGCTTCATGGAGTGTTTTATTTGAGAAAATGATCAAACATTCACACATTTATTTCAAGTCCAATCTTATATTAAATTACCATTATATATATATTCCATATAAAATAATATTTTCGGGGCAAAATCTGGAAGAATGTGTTTGAGAAAGGTAGAATGAAGAAAAGCGAAGACAGAATGAAAACTTCACTGGATTTAATGTACACACCACCTCCCCACAGGGAAGACATTATTGTCCAGGTTGACATGTGAAGATCATCTCAGACCATATGGGTAGATTTTTACTCAACGCACACAGTGTTTTGTTAGGGGGGATGGCTGTTTGAAAATCAACACCTTCGGTTTTTATGGTGACCATAATTCGGAGCAAGCATGGTCAGGTAAACCATGGTCACCATCGCAATCAGTGCTCCATCCCCATAGACAATAGTAATGAAGGCAGAGTAGCAGAAAGAAATGGAGTGGAGGAGAGGAACTAAAGCATTAGAGTCAGAGGTCACAGGAGGTGTTTTTACAAGAAAAGAAAGGGATGGCAGTGTGAGAATTAGATGTTGGTGCCTTCTCAAACAATCTTGTTCTCCAAGGCAGCGATCCTTTTCGTCACAGCTTCCAGTGATGCTGTTGTCAAGGAAATAATGCAATAGTAGCATCCTAACCAGCTCTAAACATTTCTGATGCCTCATACATTCTGATGCTTTATACATTTTTGTCTATACCTACACATTTTTCTTTTAGACATGCATCAATACAAAAATGCTGGTCATTTTGATAAGCTGATAATGATTTTAATTTTTATGGATGATAACCAGTAAATGACCAATATTGTATATACTATATTTTTGATTGCTTGTACAAATAGGTGAAAACGAACATGCATTATTAGATTTCCAATATTGGCAGATATATATCCATTAAACCCAATAAAAATCAGCTTTTAACCAATATGGTTCAAATGTGTTTTATCTCAAAACCTTCTTAAAAAAGCACATCTCACCTCTCAGCATTCTATAAGTCAATATTGATATTGAGCACAATAGGAATTTGTGTAGAGTAAATGTTTAACCCGAACACAGGAAAGGATATTTTTCTTTGTTAATGCCTGTAGTGCCTCCTCCACTTTTTTCTGGAACTTGACAATGGAATTACATTCACAGGGATCTTCCTCTGCAAGTAACAGGACAGCAAAAACAAACTCAGTTGATGAAATGCTAGTTTGAAGGTCATATTCATTGTGTGTGTGTGTATGTGTGTGATTTTATTTACCTTGACAAACATTGATTTGCAGCTTCTTGGCAATTTGGTTCATGGTTTTGAAGTCAGCCGTGTAGAAGTAATGGTCAGCGACAGGTTCAGAGGCAATTTCTCTCAGCTCATACTCAACAGCATTGCCAACACCCACAGCATACATCTTAAAGCCTAAAGCACAGACATAGCACACTGTAAAACACTCAGAACTCATACACATTGCTCTGTGCATTGCATTTCTGTGTGTGTGTGTGTGTGTGTGTGTGTGTTTCCTAACCATTCTCCTTGGCCTTCCTGGCAGCGTCTCTAATGTCGTCTTGTGACCTGCCATCAGTGAAGACAATACCGACCTTTGCCACTCCAGGTCTGGCGCCCTGGTTAGGAGTGAAGCTGTTGTCCACTAGGAAACTGATGGCATGGCCAGTCATGGTTCCTCTCTCCATATAGTCCATCCTTTTCACTGCTTCTTTCAGGGCCTTTTTGTTGTTGTAGCGTCCCAAGGGGAACTCCTGCTTCACAGTGCTGGAATACTGCACCAGTCCCACATGGGTGTTTGTCTCTGACACATCCAGTTTGTCGATGATCAGGTTGATCCATTTCTTGACCAGCTCGAAGTTCTCTGGTCTCACACTCTTGGAGCCGTCGATCAGGAAGACCACATCTATGGCTGCGTTACTGCAAGCTGGGATAAGAGAGACAGAGGATGTTTATGGTAACTCATGAGTTTCCAAACTGGGGTCCAGGAACCCCCAGGGGACCGCAAGAGGGTGCTGGGGGTCAACCAAAAATTTGAGAGAGAAAAACAAAATGATTTTACAAAATATATTTTTAGGGTTGTCAACATGTAAGCTTAAGATAATAATTATAAGATAATATATATATATATATATATATAAGAAAGTAATTATTTATAAATATATGATCCCCCCAAATCCCATTAATTATTCTATTCTAGCCCTAGTTTTCAAAAATAAAATGTGTTTCTTGGAAGATGATTCATCTTTAAAGCAGGGGTTTTATATACAGTACATCAAAAACGGCACATGGCTATAAAGGCTTTTACTTATGTCTTTGACACTTACCTAACATTCATACACACTCACCGCTGCATGATCGGCCATCGCCCTGAAGTGTATATCCCTCTCTGCAGGCACACTTGAAAGATCCGGGTGTGCTGATGCAAATGTGCTCACAGTCATGATCGCCTGTCGCGCATAGGTCCGACACAACCTCTACCATGAATGTAACACACACACACCGGGTGGGGGAAGGAAGGGTTAGCAAGGAGAGAATTACTCTATGTGAAGTGGGAACTCAGGAAAATCAATGCGTTTTAACAATCCGCTGCACTCAAATGAACAGCAAATCTTTAAAACACACAGAAATATGTCAGAGACCCAGGCACCTGAAGCCTTCACAAAAATACAAATTTTGGTGTTAGTCTCAATGTTGTTTGTCTCAGGTGGCTGTTGCTCTGATCCAGACTTTCTACTGCATTGGTTCTCAACCTTTTAAGGTTTGAAATTGGGTGAAAACACTAATATCAGCAAGCTGAGAACCAATGCACTGCAGCGATCAGTGCACATCACTGATCACATCAAATCACATCAGTGGTTACACATGCTTTTACTTCCTCCCCCAGAAAACCGAGTGCTGTGGAGCATCAAGCACAGGGTGGAGATCTATGTCTGGAGGTGACATTAATGATTACATGCCCTATGGATACTCATGCCCTCTGTTTTATATACACCTTTAAAATCAGCAGCCATGGTGAGGACAGTCTCCAGACCTCTATCCCTCCCCTTTCTTCCTCTCACCCTCCTCCTTCCTCTTACCACAGAAGGCCTCCTGGAACTTCTTGGTGAGCTTCTCAATGAGGCTGTAGCTCTCCACGTAGTCCACGTGATCCTCGAGAGGCTCGCTGGCCATCTGTCTGAGCGTGGTCATGTCCACGCGACCCACTCCGATGGCGAATATCTCAATGCCGGCCTCCCGCGCCTTTGTTGCAATGTCACGGATGTTGTCCTGCGGTCTGCCGTCAGTCACAATAATGGCCACCTGTAAATATTTATTGATGACATATTTTATTAAATTGATCTAAAACTGTCGATTTGCTCACATAATAGTAGATTCATATGTTCGCCTGTGCCTAATTTATCCATTACGGATTACATAACGCAAGATGCATGTTTAAGAGGCTTAACACTGTTAATGATGCCAATATGGTGGTTTTATGGGATTGCTAGGACTATGACCTTGCTGATGTCAGGGGATTTGCGCGCTCCCTCGGCTTCGCTGAAGGCCACGTTCATGGCAAACTGGATGGCGAGGCCGGTCATGGTACCGGTGGACAATGGCTCGATCTTGGACACGGCCTTGACCAGCGCTGCCTTGGTTTTGTGGGACTTCAGAGAGACCTCATTCTTCACCTGACTGGCATAGTTTACGACACCCACGCGAGTAGCATCAGGCCCAACGTTCAAACCGTCAATTACTTTGGTCATAAAGACCTTGACCTGCTCGAACTCAGAGGGGCGGACGCTTCGAGAGCTATCGATGATGAACACCACATCAGTGGGTTTGGTGTTACACAAGCCTGCAGCTGGATAGAATGAAGAGAATATGTAAATATGTGTGAATATATGGAGAAGAGAAGTCTCTTATGCTTACCAACGCTGCATTTATTTGATCAAAAATACAGCAAACAGTAAAATTGTGAAATATTATTACAATTTAAATTAATTCTGTTCTATTTTAATATATATTTGTTATGACAAAGCTGAATTTTCAGCAGCCAATAATCCAGTTTTCAATGTCACATGATACTCCAGAAAACATTTTAATAGGCTGATTTGGTGCTCAAGAAACATTTTTTAAATTATTATTATCAATGTTAAATGTTGTGCTGCTAATATTTTTGTGGAAACTTTGGTAAAAAAAATTTCCCCAGAATGAAAAATAAAGTTCAAAAGAACAGCATTTATTTGAAATATAAATCTTTTTGTAACATTATGAATGTCTTTACTGTCACTTTTGAGTAATTTAATGCATCTTTGCTGAATGAAAGTATTCATTTAAAAAAAAAATACAAAAAACCTTCCTGATATGGTATTGTACAAATTGGGGTGAGGGAAGGAAAATGAGAGTGAAAAGCCAGACTGCAGTCTGCATGTAACTCAATAAACATACAGTGTTGGCCGTTCTCATAATAACTTCCATTGATTATACATTCAGCCTCAGGTATGCATACACACACTCTCGCGCAGTACAGGGCCTCTTTGTGTACAAATGTAGTGACATTTGAAACCATAAAAACACATTTTCCTAGAGGACATACAAGTTATGTGCAACCACTGGAAACATAACCCTAATTACCCACTTGATTGAAGTTTCTCTAGTATTTTTTTAACATGTATACCTATGCAAATAAAACTAATAATTTAATTATAGATTCTCTAAGCATAGCATTAGAACACAGAAAATTATCTTGAGCACAACAGGAGATAATGTAATTCTAAACAGAAGTTAAAATTAGAAAAATGCTAGATCAAGAAAATTAAGGCTTCACAGTACATGCTTTTCGAGGTCAAAGGTCACATATTTGCTTAACATTAAACTCTATCATCCAAACTATTGTGTAAAATAAAAATACAGGCAAATGTGATGATTTTAAATAAAATCTTTCTATAAATGTGAAAACTCTGTGAAAACGAGAAGTTCAGCTGATGTTGTCTTTGGATGCTGATCTGCATGCATTTAGGCTTCTTAACTAGCTTAAAGGGACAGCTCACACAAAAATTTAAGTTCTGTCATCATTTACTCACCTTCAAGTTGTTCCAAACCTGTATGAGTTTCTTTCTTCTGTTGAACACAAAAGAAAATATTTTGAAGAATGTTGGTAACCAAACAGTTGCTGGTTGCCACTGACTTGCATATCTTCTTTTGTGTTCAGCAGAAGAAAGAAACTCATACAGGTTTGGAACAACAATGACAAAATGTTCATTTTTGGGTGAACTATCCCTTTAAATCCTCCTGGTTGACCTTCCTCTCTTTTTTTGCATGCTGTTCTTTGTAGTTATCACTATGTAGCATGCAGGTCAACCAGCACTAACCAGCATGCATTTCCATGACTTTTCAGCAAGGAACACAATTGAACCAGATTGACAGACTCATTTTGTGAGTTGGGATAAAGTTTGCCCTTCGTTACATATTAAAAAACAAAACATTAATCCTGTTGGTATTGGGTTATTAGTATCCAGTGATAAATTCATGACATTGAAGGATCTGTTAATGTTGCAGTCTGTTTTCTTACCCATAGCAGCAGCATTTCTCAAATCCATGGTGGCTTGAGCTCCCAGGATGCATAGCAGCATCACAAACCCAGGCAATGTCATATTGTAATGCGGCGTGAGTTCTAATGACCTGCTCGACAACCAGAGACAGACTGATTCACAGACAGAGAAACTTACAGGTTATCAACACACACATATTCACAAATACACACTTAAGTTTCGAGACGCCGCCCTCAAATCCATCTCCCCGAGGTGAACAGGCTGTTTTGGTGGGAGGGGGATACCTGTTTGGGTAGGAAAGACAAACACACCTTGATCTGTGTATATGTTTGTGTAAGGGAAACCGAGTTAATTTGGAGCCCTAGGAGGGGTCTCTAGCTTGGGGTTGAACTCAAATAAACATTAAGATGAATCTGTCTTTTCTGGGCACATTTCCTCTCAAATTAATCTCACACACGCAGGAATTTATGCCCAGGAATTATGTGGGAAGCCTCCATGCCTGATCCAACACAGACGCCTCTGTTCTGACTATGTGTACGTGTATGTCTGTGTTTTTCTCCTATACGCACCATGCAGTGTCTAGTATGTCTGTTGGGAAATGCGAGTATCCACGTGAGCAAATGTTGGCCTAAGTGTCTGTGTCAGTGCGTGAGATAAAAGTTGATCACACTGAGTGTGATACAGCATTTCTATTTGAGGTGTAGGCCACATTATCACCTAGAAGTACAAAATAGTTAAATATTTCATTCATTATTTTCTGTCACTGTCGTCTTTTTAAACCTTTATGACTTTCTTTTTTTCTATAGAACATGAAAAGAGGTATTTTGCAGAGTGTCCAAATGAAAATGAATGCTGACCACAGCTGTTAAGCAAGATTATCAGTGTATGACTTTGATTTCAGTCAGTTCCTCACAAAAAGCTTATTGTATGCCTTCAAAATTCATGAAATGCACTGCACAAATTGTATGAAAAACCTTTGTTTTTTTTTGTTTGTTTTTTTAGCTTGACAGCCCTGGTCACCATCCACTTTCACTGTAAAGAAGAAAGCATCTCAAACATTCTCTCGCCTAGAAAAGAAAGTCAAATGAGTTTGGAACGACATAAGGGTGAGTAACCCTTTAAAGCTGCTTGTGAAGTACAAAGGAACACTCCGAAAATAATTCCCCAGTAGTCCCGTTTGTCTATGTAAATGAGGTGCGTGTGTTTGTTTTATATATTGCATAATACAGCCATTAAGGTTTCTGAACACATACTGTTTCTCCTGCACTTATCCATCCCCAACTTGCCAAAAAAAAAAAAGCCATGTGAAGTGTGCCAATGACTTTAACTAGAACATTAAAGGTTTTTTTTCTTGCACCATTCTGTACCACACTAGCATGCTCAAGTCTCCTGGAAAAAATCTATAATTTTTTTATATATTTATACATTTTATATTTATATATTTTCCTTTATAATTCTTTTTGGAAAAAAAATATGTAGCTATATACCAAATTAAGTGGAAACTAAAGTATATGGAACACATTGAAACATTTTAAGGATATAATAAATATGAATATATATTTAAAATTCTTTATATATAATTTGTCATGTATCATTGAGGATGATGTGAAGATCTGAATTTTATGAAATTATATCAAGCAATTAAAATAAAAGGTTATTACATGGATTCAATTTCCCGTCTTTTCTTACACAAACAGCTTCAGGTTACTATCTCATAATCGTATAACCAGATCTAGCTTCTGGCTTGTGACCAAATGATAAGCATGACAGTGGTGCATCATAGAAATGTTACTGTTTAAACCGAATGCCTGCCTCCCTTCACCATGCTTCCCCTGCCAGTAAGGACATAATAATCAGAAACACATAAATCAGTTAATTACTTTTAATGTGTAAAAACAAAGATGTAAGCATAGTCATGCCTGTTTGTGTTGCATGTGGTTGTTAGCATGCATGTGAATATTTGTGCTTAATAATAGTGGTTTAAACCCAAAGTTTTTTTTTTTTTTTTTTGCATTTTGCGTCATAAAACCATGCCTAAAGTATGCATTAATTTTAAGCCTCATGATAGGTAGGGGGTGTGTCTTCTGCTTTCATCTTGAGAGCCTCATCATAAGAAGGCAGCTTCACCTGTTAGTCAAAAACACAACAAATATCCAAATGTTTTATCACAGCATTAGATAAATTGATATTATTATTATTATTATTAAACATATAGTTGATCTATTTGTTACACAATCACTTAAAAAAATCTACATCTGCAAAAATGTGTCTGCAGAATGGAATGGGCAGTGGTTTGGAATTGGAGTTTATAATATATATGTAAAAAAAATTACACGTTAGACAACATTAAAACTGCTGAATCGTGTGACACCAAAACAAACTCTGCTATAAATGCACTCACTGTCACAGTATTTCCAGTATCAACAATGACAGCAGCCATCCTTTCTGCCTTCAGGGCATAGAAACACCTCATTGACACTTGAAGGACGTACACCTACACAGAAAACACAGGGATACTAATAAAAGCCCAAATGCACAGAATTATTCTATACCTATAAACGAACACACAGTTATATGCAAAAACCATCCAGAGGGCAGTTTAACTTCCCTCTACCTTTTCCCAAATCCTTCTCAAAGACAGAACACACTTTATTACTAGCTCTATACATCACATTCATACCTCAAATCCCCCTTACATTCCCTTTTCTACAGCTAAAAAAGCTTTGCTTTAGACTGTACAAATCAGACCAGCAGACAAAACAACACTGTTTGAATATAGTTGTATGCGTGTTTGCAGGAGTTCATTTTTATAGGATGATTACATATATATCATGTCATATATCCACTACCATTCAAAAGTTGAGGATCAGTAAGATTAGTTTTTTAAGAAATTTATATTTTTGCTCAGCAAAGATTAATTAAATTGATCAAAAAATGACAGTGAAGATATTTATAATGTTACAAAAGAAAATGTATCATCCCACAAACATATTAAGCAGCACAACTCTTTTCAACACTGATAATAATAATAATTGTTTCTTGAACACCAAATCAGCATATTAGAATAATTTAATCTGACACTGGAGACTGGAGTAAAGGTTTCTGAAAATTCAGCTTTGCCATCATAGGAATAAATTACATTTTCTAGAAAAGTTATTTAAAATTGTAGTAATATTTAATAGTAATAACACTTTCCATAATATTGTACACTTTCCATAATATTGGCAAATAAAACAACTAATACGGATATACAAATAGAGACCAACACAATTTAACAATATAGTTTTTACTGTATTTTTGATCAAATAAATGCAGCCTTGGTGAGCATAAGAGACTTTCAAAAACATTAAAAACTTCTGAACAGTAGTGTAAAAACTTGAAAGATTCAATAAAAATAAAAATAAAACACTTTTGTGTCTTGGCTGTAATGACAAGTAAATATTTAAATTTAACAAATACATTTCTAAATTCTAAAACTTATATTTTCTGGTTTAAATGTGATTTCAAATCCCAGTTTTTCAATGTAGTATGAGACTTTTGAAGCCCGTTATACACAAACTCTCACACACACGTAGGGTTTATACCTTCAGCAGTATGTCCACCATAAAGAGAACGGAGTACCACATGGTGAAATGGCCAATTTCCTCCTCATTCAACCTATCCACTCTCATCTGACTCTTCTGTTAAAGACATACAAACAAGTACACATTCATTGGGTAGAATTACGTTGAAATTGAAAGCTGAATAGCCATGCAGCTGTCATGAAGTCAACATTTAGTTTTGTGTCAAAATGTTATGTATCTCACTACAGCTTGCAGCATGTCTCTGTAGCTCGTGGTCCCTGGCAGACCCCAGGCTCCATCAAACAGGGACAGAAAACTCAGACTCAGCTCCACAAACATCATCAGCACAAAAGGCAGCACAAACATCGGGCCCTAATACAGAGAGACACAAGTGCTGAATTTTCTTTCTATCACACATTCAATCATTCACCTCCACATAAAAAAGTAAGAAGTGAAGAGGAAAAAAAATCCCTGTTATAGGCTGATCGGATTTTAAATGTGTCGTTTGGAGAGAGCACTAGGATTCCGTGTTTCACCACCTTCATAAATATTGAGACAAGCTCTCTTTCTGGAAGCTGAGTAAATATTGGAGTCGGCTGCAGAGTTAAAAATCGAAGGTGCATACTCGCACACGCACATACATATACACATCCAATAAAACAAAAACAGACCAGACTTATTTAAAGGGTATCACCACACAGATCGTTACATTACAAATTTAGTATGTATATTTGACTTCAGTAGCACTGATTTATTATTGTTCTTGTAAACTGCCCAATGAGTATTTATTAGAGTAAGATATTTGCTGTGCTAAATATGGTGTGCGTTCAAACAGCACAGAAATCATAGTGTAATAATGGCATAAATATTTAAGTTCAGTTTAAATTAAATATTTTTTTGTAAGTGAATACATGCATAAAAAATTACCTTAAAAAAACTGCCATTATAAATCAAACAGATAAATTGTGAATGTAAATTTTGTTTCTGTTGAAATGTGGTTTAGCATTGTATTTTATTAGTATTCTTGGGAAGATGAAACTAGCACAATGTGTTCTGCTTGTAAGCTGCTGTATTAAAAAAAGCATCTGACAAAACAACACAACACAAAAAAAAGAGATGTCATTTTTTTAAACTAGATCCTAAATGGTATTATGATCATTTCATCATGCAAGTATGTAACTACCAAATGCAATTCACCTTATGTAATATTTAATGTTTTTACAATAAATAAAAATAAAATAGAAACATTGACTATATTTGTATGTATTTTTATTCAAATGTATTTTGTAATGTATCACTGTTTTTACTCATAAACCATATTTTAATTTATTCCTGTTTATTTATTCCTCAAACTTAATATATCACTGTGTTTTTCCCTCATAATTTCCTGTTTATTTATGTTTAGAGTATAGATGGGAACTGTCTTTTTCAGTCAGTGGCAATAAACATGTACACAGTACCTTGCGTTTCGAGAACAGGACCAGCACAGCAGAGATCGACATCATAACCAGCATCAGAATGTTAGTGCTGATGTCAACTGGAAAGAAAGAGAATTTTAATGGCTTCCAATTTAATATCTTCTATTATTTCTACCTCATCTATTATTTTCATGTTTTTTTTTTATGTTGTGCAAAATGATTCATTATTTTATGTCTTATACTGAACAATGTTTGGAATTGTATATAGATTTTATAAAAAGCTGCCTTTTTCAGATGAACTAAACAAAAGTTGTTTTTTTTTAAGAAGACAATATTAATTAATAATATCCAGTGGGGACCACAAGTCTGAAGGTCCATGACAATCTGCAGTTCAAAATGTAATTTAAATCTTGCAATATACCAAACAATTTAGAATTCCAAAATATTAAAAGAAAAAAAAAAGTTGAAATTAATATTCGAGATTCTGCTTTTTTGATACTGATCATGTGAACTCTTGGGACAAAAATTTAATGTAATTCATTAATTATTAATATAACTTTTGAAACCCATGTCTGAATGAAGTGGCTGAGTGGTGTGAAGGGAACTCACAGACACGATGGCCCCTGGTAGCCTTTGATTCATAATAGGGGACAGAAAATGCCTCTTTATCCAATGAAACCATTAGAATGATGCCCACCAAATTCAGCACATTAACAATCTAGAGAGAGACGAGCACACACACACACACACACACACACACACACACAGAGAGAGTACAGATGAAATGAATGTGACAGAATGAATTCATAAAGGTAAATGTGTGTCTCAGTTTGTGTGTATTCTGGCAGCCAGTGTGTTTGGTCTCTCTCCTCCAAGCCAACACCAACAGAACAGGTTACACAAGAACAGCAGTTCATTCAGAAAAACCTGTAAACGTGTAAATTACATAACATAGACACAACATTCTCCCTCAGCTAGATATCCTATGGAGGCTTAAATACAGTCTGGTTGATAGAGGGTTTCCTGTAAACGTATTTATTCCTAAACCGATGATGCTTACAATTATATAATGTGGTTTAAGTATTCATAAAAGTACTATAAAATTCTAATTCAAATTGGATCATTGATTTCTCACTCATTTCCCCCCCAGATCATGATGTGAAAGTGTTTCTTTGTGGTCTATGTGCGTAGTTAGTACATTTAGTATCTCTTTCGATGTATCTTATCTATTAGTTCCTAAATAAATATCAGCTTCAGATAAAGAGATGGCTACTGATGTACAACAAACATTGTGTTAAAAAGAAGAGTCATATTGAATCTCAATCTGTGGCTCAGTAACTGACTGTTACTTCAAATGGCGCCAGCTTCCTGTAAATGCTCAAACTTCTCCATTAAGTGTTTGCACTGACTGAATAAACAACAACAAAACAGCAATCAAATTGGCGTGCTGTCTTACCAGAGTACAAAACTTTGATATATCTACTCTAGGAAGTAGGAAAGTCTCTAGAACTATTGCAAACTAATTCCCCTGCTATTTTATACTAACCTGAGTCACTGCAAAGAGTTACAAGAAGTGGATTAGAACAGGACAACAGTAAAGACACTAACTGTAACTATAAACACACATTGTATACAGTGTCTGTATGTGCTTTTACCAGATATATGATGGCAAATGAGAGGGTCGCCGTGGTGACATGGCAGCAGAGGGTACGTGTTCCAGACATCTTTCTCTTCGTCTCTTTCTCAATGACACAAACTAGCTGAAACGTTACTGACGAACACACTTTAACATGCAAGTTCCTGTGTGGTGGTCAGGGCTTCCGGTATACTTTCTGAGAACTTGGTAATTTTTGTTATCTTGGGCTGATTTGAATGATTTTTATCAGAAGTTCCTCTATTTCAGGCTTCACATTAAATTCTGTAGAAGGATAGATCACATTTTGACACATCATAAACACAACCCTAAATATAGATGAAACACTGATAAGAAGAAATGACTAGCATATATTTATGGCCACACACACAACATCAGGCACTGAAACCACAATTTTGACCAAAGCATGTTCATTTCTTTGCCACTAACTTTAAAAACTAAGTAACTGTGCAAATCTAAGAAACATAGCCTATATAAAAACAAATCTATACATGAATAAATAACAGTTCCTCCAGTTAATTATCATTTAATTCATTATTAACGGTATTTTTTTTTTACTTTTTACGTTTACTTTTATCACACTACATTTCTCACCATATCTGCAATCAACCAGAGACAGGAAGTGGAAGGGAACTAGAGCGTGTACTTGCGTATGTGTTTGAGTTTGTGGTGTAATGACATTGTTTCTGACATCTTTTAAAATTTTCTTTGTACAAATACACTCTCAATTCCACTTGAGAGTAGTTGAGTAAAGCTATGGAGAAAGAGAATAAAGTATAAAGAGGCAAGCCGTGAAAGAGGAGAACTGAATGCTACAAACTGAATGCAACAAAACTTTCAAAAAGACCTCAGAAGCTTGTTGTAGACTAGGATTGTGCAATCTCTTCAATTTCGATCAATGCTCTTGTAAAACAGCGCCCCCTTGTGCTCTCACAAACTGTACATACATACTTTCCCTCAATCTGTGATTAAACTAAAAGGAAAGTCTGAACATAATGGTTTGTCCTGGGCCCTGCGATTCCTATTTGTGTCATTGACAAACAGGTCCTATACAATACTGGCTGTGGATATGCATCAATCTAGTTTACTAGTCCACTAAATCTTGTGAACATACATAACAACAAACACAGTAAATCATCAGTGAAAGAGCATTTTAATAGCTCCTGCACACCACAACAAAAAAACAGAAAACAAACATATAAAGAAATGAAAATATTGCTTGCAGATCTTCACAGTCAGTACCCTGAAATACAACACAGACATTTATAAGTAATATTAGTCAACACCACAAGAGACAATATTCAAGTATCAAGACTCATTTAAATGGTGTACACATTAAATTAAATTGACTTTTAAACTGTCACAAAAATATTTGACATTTAGAATGTCAAAATAAATATAAATAGTATCTGTACTGTCAGATTTATAAACCCGAAGAAAACATTTATAAAAATTTTTTTTTAAATATAAGGATGCAACACTGTGTTGTTTTAGTATTACTAAGATGCAAGTAATTATTCATATTTTAATGCTTATTTAATTTACATTTACAAAAATGTATTTTTTAATGGTTTAAGTTTGTTAACTCTAATAATCCAGATTCAACACAAATACAACACAAACACTCCCTGCACCTTGCAAGGAGAGATGAAATACATACTTTTTTTAAATAATATGAACTATTTAATAAATTTTTCCCCAGCATCCCCTGTCAGCTCCCTGACCCCAGGTTCCAAAAATGATAATTACTTGTATTGTTCTTCAAGCAATTATAAAACACACAATATGTACTTATAGACTCTCCATTCACATACCACAATAAACAGAAAATCATGCATTACCTGCTGTTGTTAAAAGTTGATTGGTGAGAAATCGCAATGAAAGTTGGGCTCTGCCTCACTGACTCTGATTGGCTGGCTGTGGCCCATGTCTTCAGACTCTACTTTGACATTGGGCAGAAGGGGGTCAGGGGTGGGTTTAGGTAGGGTGGGCTGCGGCGGCGCTCCTTCGAACTGAACGTAGTGCTGCTGGGGCAGGAGCTGGGAGTATTGGTTCTCGTGACCCTGTGATGATAACTGTGGCCGAAATACCGCCTGTGTATACTGACCCGACTGACTATACATGTCAGTTGTCCAAGGGTAAGCCTGAAATGCTTCATAGAAACACATAAGTTACTACTTTAAGATGTTTTTTCCCCAAAGGTGTAATGTGGTTGACTTACCATGAACTCCTGACTGAAGCAGCATCTGGTTGCCAGTTTGAGACTGGAGATACGCATGTCCGCTGCTGGTGTATGCGGGCAGAGTGTTGTTGGTTCCTGTGGTGAGGGGCAGATAAGGAGCACTGCTGCTCTCTGTGGGGTTGGGTGTGAGGTAGGGAGAGGGCGTGAGGTACGACAGGTGGGAGTACTGGGGCAATATTGTGCTGGACTGTTGGGGCATAAGACAACTGGTTTGCTGGGGTAACAATGTGTTTGTTTGCTGAGGTAGGAGACTATTTGTCTGCTGAGTTAATAAAGTGTTAGACTGTTGAGGAAATGTGTTGAGCTGGAAATTGAAAGTGCTGTTCTGTGGAGCAGAAGTCATGTAGTCCAGCTTTACAGAGGTTCCCAAGCCATCATAGTCAAACCTGTGAACAGCAAAAAAACTTGAGGAACTATATCACGTGACATTAAAAGATTTGATTGAACATATAGGCGATATTTCCAACAATCGTGTTGGGCCTTTGATATTCATAACAATAGTACTAATGATAAATCATGCTAATTTAAATGAATACATGTCAATTCATATTATTATTATAATTTATTTATATATATCTAACTTATAGACATTATATACATTTAGATATAATAATACTAATAATGAAAAACCCATCTCAGAATTTGTTGGCAGTCTGAATGTGTTTGATTAATGCAATAATAGCGGTCTGTCTTGTTCATTTTATTATATAATTTTACATACAAATACTTTCCCCAGCAGAATATTCATTTTCATAAGCAAGAAATGTCAATGTCAACATAAAATAGCAGGTTTAACAGGTTTTCTTAATGTTTCTTATGCTAAACAAGGCTGCATTTACTTAAAAACAGTAAAACTGTCAAATATTATTACAATTTAAAATAACTTTAAAATAATTTCCGTAATAGCAAAGCTGAACTTTCAGCAGTGTTCAGCGTCACACGATCCTGCAGAAATCATTCTAATATGCTGATCTGGTGCTCAGCAAATTATTATATTCAATGTTGAAAACAGCTGATTAATATTTTGTTGTATTCTTGTATTATATTTTCAGAATTCTTCAATGAATAGTAAGTTAAAAAAAACAGCATTTGATTTAAATTGAAATCTTCTGTAATATTATAAATATCTCTACGGTCACTTTTGATCAATTTAATGTAAACCCCCCCCCCCCCCCCCCCCCCACCCCCCCCCCCATCCTCACTTCTCTTACATCACAATGTGGGAAGATTTGCATAACGCCACCCAAATGTTCACGCAAAGAAAGAAGGCGTAACTTTTATTCTCGCTGTAGTATTGTTGCTGCTGCCGCCATGTCGT
>NW_015505323.1:1065405-1130950 GCF_001515645.1 Sinocyclocheilus grahami | reverse complement strand
CCCCCCCCCCCCCCCCCAAAAAACTCCACTTTGCTCTATGCTGATGTCTAGTGGTTAACAAAGGAAATGCAGGGGATGAGTAACCTAGTTTCATACTAACCCGGTGTTGGTCTGCAAACTCAGTGGCATTGTGTCTGCAGAGCTGGGCTCACTGTGTTCAGGTGTGTCCAGCAGCAGGGACACGGTATGAGAAGGGGGGTTGTATGCCGTGATGAGAGGCAAGGAAGCACGCCGTATCGGAGGAGGACTGTGCATGGGAGGGGGCATGTACTCCAAAAAACCTCCTTGAGACACACAAGGTGCCACATCAACACAAGCTGGACCTGATGCGCATAGAAAATTGCATATGCACAAAAAACAGGTGTCCATGTTTGGAATATCTGGCATTTTCAATTTGTTCTAATTAAATAGTTTAATTAAATGGCTTAAGTCCTGTAGTCCTTAGGTTAACTAAAGAGTTTAATCCGTAATGCATAATTGAATTAAATAGCTTAAGCCCTAAAATACAGCATAATTAAACTGTTTAGGTGTATGTTTGAGTATGTGACCTGGTGGACTAGTGCAGCTGGTCCGGATGGTACTGTAGGGGGGAAGTGTGTTTCCAGGTTTGGCATGCTGAGATGTAACAGCAGGAGCTGAGGGAATTTGTGACCTGCACACACACAAATTAATTATATAAGCAATTATATGCATCGCATCACACAGCATGTTAGCTGCATTGCGTCAGTGGGGTCACTTACCTGTTGACCTGGACAGAAGGTTGACCCCGACTAGCAGGAGGTTTTTTTGCTGTTTTTCTCCATTTGGCTCGACGGTTCTGAAACCACACCTGATGTGAGGATCAGAGAACAATTATTGACACTTGTCTGCATTTAGATTCATTTAATGAGATCCTAAGGAATGGATGCCCATGAACAGTGACCATGATTCTCTGGGGCGTAACACCAATGGCAGCAGCGATCTCCTTTCTCTTGTCTCCATCAGGGTAGTGATCGTCCTGAAACACATGCTCCAGCTCCTCCAACTGATCTATTTTGAAAACATTTGGGGCCAGTAAGATTTAAAATAATAATAATAATACTTTTATTCAACCAGGCTGCATTAAATTTATCAAAAGTAACAGTAAAGGCATGTATTATGTGACAAAAGATTTGTACTTCAAATAAATGCAGTTTTTTTTTACTTTCTATTTATCAAAGAATCCTAACAATAATGGATCACATTTTCTAAAAACAAATATGAAGCAGCACAACTGTTTTCAACACTGATAATAATAATATTTTTTTTTCTTTATCACCAAATCAGCATATTAGAATAATTTCTGAAGGATCATGTGACACTGAAGCCTGGAGTAATGACTTTGCCATTCCAGGAAGAAATTTCATTTATTAAAATAGAAAACAGTTGTTCTGAATTGTAATCATATTTCACAATATTATTGATCAAATAAATGCAGCTTTGGTGAGCATAAGAGACTTCTTTATATAGACAATAAACACTATATTAAACACAAGCATTTTTCCGTGGGACACAGAATAAGATATTTTGTCCATACAAAGAAAGTTTGTAGGGGTCCAAAACAACATTGGACCCCATTGACTTATATTGTATGGATGAAAAAACCCTCAGAGACATTTTTCTAAATATCTTTTTTTGTGTTTCTGCAGAAGTAAGTTATACAGGTTTAAAATGACATGAAACTGAGTAAATGATGCCAGAATTTTATTTTCTGGGTGAACTATGCCTTTAATATGTACATTCTCTCACCGGTGCTGTAGAAGGTGCGGGTTTTCTTCTTCGGAGGCATTAGAGGAGCATCCATGCTGATAGAGGGTAAAGCCTGACTGCTGGTTTGTCCACCAACTGAGGCCAGAGGTATGAGAGGGGCCGCTCTGCTAGCAAAACGGGTGTAGCGGCGAGTGCTGTACACCTGCCGCAGCGTCACCTCCAGCTGTCCGGTGGGTACATCGGTGCTGCTTCCATAGGGCCGTTTGCCCAAGCATGGGGCCTCCAGCTGGGCCTGTGGTTGGACGTGAGTTTGAAGTAGAGACTGGGGCTGAAAGGGGAGTACTGTGGTATTTTGAGGGGGTAATGTGATAGATAACGGTCTGGGTGGGAATATTATAGGGGGCTGCTGGGGCAGATCTGAAGATTTGGGGGGGCATAACAAAATGTCTTCATTTATACATCTCTCCACCGACTCATCACACACCATCACCAGGTCTATGGTGCAGTCTGGGCCCATCTGCAAAATACAGTCATCCTCTAGAGGCGGCACCAGCAAGTGGTTTGCCTCTGCATCATTATCATCATCATCTGTCTTTGTTTCATCCTTTTTGAAACCTAATGTACTTTTCTGCTCATCTTTGCTATATTTTTCACCGGTTTCTACATTATCTACTTTCTTGTTTGTCTCTTCATCATCCTCTGTGTCTTTTTCATTATTCTGTTTGACGTCTTCAGTTTTGTTTTCTTCCTCTTCCATCTCTATTTTCCTATCTTCAGGTTCTTGACCTGCCGTCCAATTCTCCTCAATTATTTCCTCTAGTTTCACCTGAGAGTCCCTCTTGAACTCATGTGACTCCTTGTCTTCCACCTCTTTTACATCACTGTTTATTTCTCTCTCATGATCTTGCTCGGTGTTTCCATATCTACAATACCCTCTCTGCTCATCCTCCTCACACAGAGGACATGGACCATCTGTAAATATGACATTGTATAAAAAAGACAATTATATCATTCCAGAAAAGAATGATATGAATGAACTCTTCATCAATTCAGAACTGATTCTGCATCCTATCAAAAAAGGAGCATTATTATCCGTCTTACATTAAGAACTCTCAGACTTAGATTGCAAAGGCCTCCCTCCCCCCCCATAATATTCTGCCATCATTTACTCAACCTCACGCTGTTCCAAACCTGTATAACTTTATTCTGTAGAACACAAAATATATTTTAAAGAATGTTTGTAACCACACTGTTTTGGTAACCATTGATGTCCATTGTATGGGACAAAGAAGAAGAAATATCTTGTTCCTCAGAGGAAAGTCTAATAGGTTTGGAAGGAAATGAGGTGAGTAAATGATGAATTTTTTATTTTTTTTATTTTTGGTGAACCATTCCTTTAACTTTGAGACATGGTTCTCCTTTCAAAAAATAAACTCGTTTTCTAGATATAGCCTAAATTCATCTTAAATTCTTATCAGTCATGGCAGTTCAGACCTTTTACAATGTAAAACTGCAAAAACACAAAGGTCTTTATGCGCTTAATTCTATTTTTATTCAAAGAACGTGAGTATTTCCAAAAAACGTTTGTGTGGTGGGAGCAATACAAATATTATTGCCAGAGAGTTATCATCTAATTAATGATATAAACATTACTTAAAGGTGTGAAACGTGACGTTTTCTTCACGTGCGTATTTACCGCTAATTAGAGAATAAATTGAACCTCCGCCCTGAGTATCAAACCATTAGACCTGTTATCCGTGAAGAAACGAGACCAATTAGACAATTATCGGTGTCAAAAACAATGAGTCAATCAACTAATTTACAGCAAATCACCCACCGTAATCACTGACAAACAAAGCATCTTCAGCCATCGTGTTGCCCACACGCACAGACCTCTATTGGTAAACTAGATATTAAAGTGATTGAGCTTGAGCGAAGCGCAAACTCTAGCCTGAGTATTGATTGATCACCTGCAGACGCTGCTCAGGTTACATCACGTGACATGCACACTAGGCGTGTTTCCGTCCGGTTCGGTGTCACTGTTGCAATCATGCGCGCTTGACCTTCAGTTATATTCATGTAATTTCACTTGAACGGGGTTGTCTCTCTTCGTAACCACTGTGGTAGACTTAAATGTTATATTATTATTTTTTATAGATTAAATGAAATTGAAAATGAAAAAAAAGTATATAGAAAATATATAGGCCTATATCATAATTCCTGATATCCCGTTTGTATATATTTTTTATTTTTTTAGAAATGAATGACTGCAACAAAAAAAACTTAACTTTAAATTACTTGTTGACTCCTGTGGCAATTTTTCGTTGTGAAATTACTTTTATAGGTCAAACAATTTAATTCTGGAGCACAAATATTTTGCTTTCATATAGTTTTTAAATTAGATTCAAAGAATAAAATGTGGAGTTCACAAACAAGCACAAAAAAAACCTAGGTTTGCAGCTATGGGTATATTCCAGTGTTATTTTAGTATCATTGAAGTACTATTATAGTTTTTATTCAAATATTTCATTTTCATGTTAATTCTAATAATTTTTTTATTGTCAATATCGTTTTTTATGGTTTAGTTTTAGTTATTTTAGTTCAAGTTAAACTAAATAAAAATGAGAAATCTTGCCTCGTCAACTACTCAGCTAGTTTTAGCTAATAACCCAGTAATACGTTTCAAAATCACCCCATTCAGCAAGTGTTATTCAGTTATTCTCTCAAAAATAGGAGTTTACTTTGCATATTTTTTTTAATACACTCTACCTTTGTGTAAAACTCCTGGTAGACTGATCAATTAATAATGATGTTAAAATTGTGCCTGATATTGCTTCTAGTTCATACTTGACAGCAAATTAACTTAAGTAAATCGCATTGCATTGCAGGATGCAGAATTCTAAGTACTTAGTATACATACTACAAGTATAGTAAGAATAGTAAAGTACTACGCTATTCCACCATAGCCAACTTCAGGCTTTTAACCAAATAAATCACAGCAGCTACAGAGATAACCAATCAGGTTTTATTTAGAATAGAGTGGCATATTAGTGACAGAACTTTGCCTCTTTATACACAAATCAAACAATGAGGAAAAAAACTTAAAAACAAAGAAAAACAAAAGTTCTTTTAAAAAATGTGCATGTATAAAACCACGCTGGGCGACCGTCAGACCAGGACCATGCTGGTCTGTGATTGGCACACAGACACAGGAAGGCCCGCCTCATATTTGGCTATGAATAGAAAGAGTGACAGGTTACAGGTAAAAATGCGTAGAAAAGACAGCAATGCAAACTCAAAGTTCCACTGATGTCCATAACGTTAACACACAGTGACCTCCAGACGTTCCCGGATGGACAGGTGCATGTTTGTTGTTGGGAGGTGGGGGCTTCACCAGGACATGTGAATGTGTTGCTAACAAGATTAGATTGTAGGAGTGGTGGGGTGAAAGCTGTGAATGCTCAAAATATTAAACCTCCAGCACAAACAGCTTTTTTATTTGTACAAAAAAAGTTAAACAATCATCATGTCTTAATACCTGAATTTCACATACTAATTGTAGGCTTGCAACTATATGTTTAGCATGTAAGCAATTGATTAACATTATTCAAGTCAATATTCCAATTAGACACTAATGATTGCTGAGGTTTTGTGAGTATTGATTGTTAAAGCCAGTCTCTTAGACACAACAGAAGACAAAAACTGAACTAATAGATACGTTTTTTTAATGAATGTTATTTTATTTCACTTTTTAATGACCATTTATGTTTTTGTTTTTTTACCAAATAATTAAATGAAAACATATGCATTATAATTTTCTCAATGATTATAAATACTAATAATTGCATAATTTTTTGCAATATATTTATTTTCGTTATGTTTAGTTGTTTTGAGATCAGCTGCAAATTAATTTTCATCGTTGTTTTGGTCTATGTCTAAGTCTCAAGCTTAAAATGCTTCATGTTTCTCATTGTTTTATGTAAAACGTGGCATAATTATGCAAACATTTACAAGTCTTTATTTTACATGTGAACATATAGTGGTGTAATGGCATCGCTGCTATTCTTTAGACATCTACTAGATGGTGTACTTATTCAGTAGACTGAATATTAAAGAACAGACAACCAAGTAGAAAATGTGAAAATCAGTTTAAAAATATATATATATTGGTCAAACAGATTATTGGTCTAACTTTTATTCAGTGTCCAGGAGACTGGCCCTTACTATAGTCATTTAATTAAAGGTGTGATGTGATGGGTCAGAAATCACTCTATGTCCTATTTACAAGGCCGAGGCTGTGAGGCTATGTAACATGTTTTGTGTGTTTGTGCAATTGTCAGTGTCACATAGCAATTTAAGTGCAGGGAGAAGAGAATTGTCCCCACAACGGAAGAACTATCGGGGAGTCAAACACATTTACAGATGCATTAAAACAAGCCAATTTTTCAAACATACATACTCACGCACACTGTCAGGACATGATCAAACGGAGTACAATATTCAAGCTACAGGTACTGTTGCACAGGTGTGACATTACAATCTTAGACTGAAGTACAACCACCCCGTATGGGTCTCAAGATTTCCCCACCTGCTTAAAATATTCCATAGTGAACAGTGTGGCGTCTTGAATGTGCTCTAGTACACGCATTCTGTCGAATATACTTGAGTGTAGGTTTCTCACATAAAAAAATCATCACCATGCATTCTAAACGCATGATTTGTGATATACCAGGAAGCGTTAGTTGACGTCACGTTTCAGTGTTATGGCAGCTTTACCCTCAGTGATATGTTTATAAATGGGGATGGGTATAATTCTCTATTACTGTGGATATAAAAAGGAAATTTCTGGGACGGAGTGCTGATACTGTGCACAAGCCGTCCCAGATTCGATATAGTACATTTTACATGTTCAGATATTTAAAATGATATGTGTTAAGACAAGTTGTTGTCATTTCAGCGGTTTGCTAACATCTTGTGCTACAGCTGCGAGTAACACTGACATCACACCACATGACATGTCACATACATTCTGAGCATGTCAACCACAGAGTCTGTTGTTGATAGCTTGTTATTGCTAATTCATGCATTTCTAGTCATTTTGTTTTTATGAATTAAATGTATCCCGACATATAAACATCAAATAAAACAAAATAACAGAGGAAAAAGTGACAGTAATTTTGACTATCACTGAAATCATACTGCTTAAATGCTTTCAGCTCAAATATCTTTATGTTAGACAAGCTATTTTTCTCCCAAACCATTAAGTTTACGTTCACCTACCCACAGCAGTAATGTGCCAACCCCCTAATCGCACAAGTTCCTCATCAACACGTTCCTACAACATCCGTCTTGAGCATGACCGTCCATCAGGGTTGTTGTGTGGCATGTATGCAAGTGGAAATTTCTCTGTCTGCAAGTGAATGTGGCCATGAGAAACTAACCTTGTGCTTTCAAAACAAAAACCAGATGCTTGACTAACTACTGGTGAAATACTAAACCTGAGCATAGGTTTCAGCATTTCTCCAGGTTAAACTGACAAAAAAATTGGATATCAATAGCATATGTGTCTGTGTGTTTCATTTTTACTACAGTAGCATGGTTAAAAGCTTGACAAAAATAAAATGTTGTGTTGATATTTACACCGATAAAACCTTACTGCACAGCTAAATAGATAATATCCTTCACTACGAATATTATGATCACCATTTTCCTTCCATTCAGAGCTGCTGATATATTACTGATTATTACTAATGATTACTAAAGTCTTTATACAGAGCAGAGGAGAGGCTAGTCCTCTGATTCTATGCATGCGCTCCCTCACAGCAAATCTTCAGTGTTTTTAATGTGCTGTGTACGTGTTTCGTGCTCCCTGCTCCAAACGGACGGTACCGTCGTGCTGACACATGCTCTCACCAGCAGAGGGAGCGGGGCCAAGTGTGTGCACCTGTGCGTGTGAGTCTAGGCTGGGGTCACAAGGGCACCTTAGACATACAATCGCACACATATGCGCAAGCACACACACACACTCACTCTGTTTCTAGCACCAGGGAAATGGAAGGCACCACACAACGTTGGATCACTCCTGACCTTGGTGACAGAAGAGCATTTTGAGTACAGACGCCAAATTCCCCCTCTACTTCTGCCATGCAACTCTTATTTCTGCTCCTTTTCCTCCCTCTCACCTAACTTTCAACATCCCTCCATGACCCCAACTGTGTTCTTTTCCTCCCCCTCATTTTTTCATGCCGTTTTTTTTATAATGTTGTGCAGGAAACACATCTGAAACGCAGTGTCTTTACAAAAAAAAGAATCAGGTCATAATTTCATAGAACAACAATCCTAAACATATCAATAATAACATGTTCTTAAAAAAGTTTTTTTCTTCTCTGTGTATGTGTAGACTCACCTCGCCCTCTCTGGCCCCACCCCCACCCCAAGTCCCACCCACAACCAATTCCATTTTTTTCTACATTGATCTTTTTCAGTTTTTTTTTTTTTTGTAAAAGAAAGTTCCAAGTCCGTGGAATGAGAGGCACTCTCATGGGGAAACGAGGGAAGAAAGGGATCTAAGGAAAAGGGGTGATATGAAAAGAAAGGAGGGGGGGGTCAGATAGAGACGGGACCAGGTTGGAGAGATGAAGGAGGTTGTACGTATGGATGTTAGGCGTAGAATTCTTCCTGCTTGTCCGGTTTCTGGTAGGTGACGGTGGCTTGTTTAGGCTCCTCCAATGTGTAGCTGCCTTCATCTTTCTTTTTCATCCGGTAGACGAGTAACATTACGAGGAATGCTGCAAAGAGTGCTCCGACTACACCTCCGACAATCACCGCTGGAGAAAGAACAAGAGACATTGATTACTTACAGCATTTCAAATTCAAATCATTATGAACACTTCAACAACAATTATGTTTTCTCCCACCATCCATAAATAAATGTGTAAATGTCTCTGGGTCAATGACAAAAAAAAGAGTGTTCAAGATAAAGAAAATGAATTGAAATCAATTTTTAAATCAAGTCATATCTTTTCATATGGTTTTGAAAAAAATTATATAATATATTAACAAAACTGCTTCACTGTTTATTTTTCCTAAGAAATAATAACACTTACAATTTATAATTTATACAAATATTAATAAATTAATACAAGTTTAAAAACTTGAAATTAAAAACACTATGTATAAACTGCATTTTAAATGTATTTTTGAATAAATCAATAGGACAATAAATATAAAAATAAATTAAATGTCATGACATTGACCCCGCTTTTGAAAATCAATCAGAATTTAGGGGATGCGATGCCTACAATAAGCACAACTACAAATGGACTCTTCTGAAAGAGACAGCTGATATCAGTTTCAATGATGTTTTTGAACCAAACACTCTGCATGATAAAAACCAAACCAACAAAAAGACAGAGAAATAGAGACAAACAAACATAAAACACATTTAATCAAAACAGGGAGTTTTGAGTCTCTCTAAACTAAAATTACACACGAAAATTAAAAATGCAAAATACGAGCTAAAATCCAACTAATTTCACGCTATAGCCTGTGACTCCTACATCTTTACCTATGACCAGGAAGTCTGCAAATACAAAGGCAAACAGTCCTCCAATCAGAACGGCTGAGGAGAGAGAGACAGCATATCAGATGACAGAGAGAAACAAGAGGGGAGATGGAGACAGAGAGGCAGCAAAACAAACGAGGAGAAGATGAATGTGAACAAGGAAAAAAGACAAGGAGCTGAAGACCGTGTTCTCCACAGAGAGATAAAATAACGCCCACTGGAGGCTCTTGCTTGAGATCATAAGAGCAAAGCTGTTATTAAAGGGATAGTACAGCAAAAACAAAATAAACCCATATAAATAATTTTTTGTTGAACGTTTCTTTAAACAACTGTTTCTCCAAACAAAATACTCCTACTAATAATACTGCTAACAACTAATGACTAGCTTTTGTGAAATCCTATTTCATGCTTGAAACTTCAACTTGTTGTGTTTGGAGGAGAAAGAATGCTGAGTTGCATCCAAAGAACACCATACCTACTGTGAAGCATGGGGGTGGAAACATCATGCTTTGGGGCTGTTTTTCTGCAAAGGGACCAGGACGACTGATCCGTGTAAACGAAAGAATGAATGGGGCCATGTATCGTGAGATTTTGAGTGAAAACCTCCTTCCATCAGCAAGGGCATTGAAGATGAAACGTGGCTGGGTCTTTCAGCATGACAATGATCCCAAACACACCGCCCGGGCAACGAAGGAGTGGCTTCGTAAGAAGCATTTCAAGGTCCTGGAGGGGCCTAGCCAGTCTCCAGATCTCACCCCCCTAGAAAATCTTTGGAGGGAGTTGAAAATCTGTGTTGCCCAGCGACAGCCCCAAAACATTACTGCTCTTGAGGAATGGGCCAAAATACCAGCAACAGTGTGTGACAACCTTGTGAAGACTTACAGAAAACTTTTGACCTCTGTCATTGCCAACAAAGTGTATATAACAAAGTATTGAGATGAAATTTTGTTATTGACCAAATACTTATTTTCCACCATAATTTGCAAATAAATTCTTTAAAAATCCTACAATGTGATTTTCTGGATTTTTTTTCTCATTTTGTCTCTCATAGTTGAGGTATACCTATGATGAAAATTACAGGCCTCTCTCATCTTTTTAATTGGGAGAACTTGCACAATTGGTGGCTGACTAAATACTTTTTTTCCCCACTGTATATACACATTACTGTTCAAACGCTTGGGGTCAAAAGTTGATGGAAAAAGTTGTTTTTCTTTTCTTAAATAAATGACTACTTTATTCAGCAAGGATGCATTAAATTGTCAAAAGTGACAGTAAAGACATTTATAATGTTACAAAATACTTCTACTTTAAATAAATGGTGGCCTTTTTAACTTTCTTTTCATCACAGAATCCTGAAAAATCAAGGTTTCAACAACAATACTAAACATCACAACTGTTTTCATTGAGAACTCATTGATAAAACATTGATAACAATAATAATAAAGTTTCTTTTTTGAATACCAAATCAGCATATTGGAATGATTTCTGAAGGATCACGTGACACTGAAGTAATGGCTGCTGAAAATTCAGCTTTGCCGTCACATTAATAAATTACATTTTAAAATATAAATGGTTATTTTACATTATAATAATATTTCACAATTTCCTGATTTACTGTATACTTATTTTCTTATCAGATAAATGCAGCTTCGTGCACAAAAGACTTCTTTCAAAAAAAATAAAAAATAATAAACTCACCAACCACAAACTTTTGAACAGTAGTTGAAATGTTAAGCTGTACAATAATGCCATAAAGTTTTTCCACTTATAGGGTTTTCAGTTCAGTGCAGTCTATAAATCTTATAAGCAACGGAGACAAACAAAACATGTACAAAAATAAAAGATATATACAAGACAAATAGACAGACGGGTTCAAAAACAGAAGCCAAATAAATGAATAAATAATAGAGAGACTGAAGTAGGTTGTGGAAGTGGTTTTGAACGTCAGGCATCGCTCACCTATCAAAACTTCCTTCCTCTCAAGGATGTTCTTCTGTGGAAGTTGAGCGGCTGAGCTTCCAGCAGCATCTACTGTGTTACCAGTCAGATCAGGTTCTCCTGCCACGCCAGTCGCCCCTTTGCCTCTCCCGACCTCGTTGCCTTGGCGACCTTCATTCTCGCGGATTACAAAATCACCACTTGGACTTGGTCCTGCAACTTCATTATTTACAGTTTCATCTGGTGCTTGTGTCTAAATGAGGAATAAAAAAAAGGAAAGAAAAAGATGATAACCCTTCACAATTGCACAACAGATCATGTGTAGCTGAAACTGCTGGCCGACTTTTCTGTAGAAGTTCTTAGTTTTAATATATTATAAACTTGGTTTGAGAGAGTAGGACGAGCAAAGATGTCTAAACCATCTGATGAAAGTGTGGTTTTGATGCAATATGCACATACCAAATGAATGGAATTAATTGACAAATGACATTTATATTTATTTATATTTTTGTCTTAAATGTCCAAAAACCTTTTGGGGCCACTGCAATAAGAGCATACTTACAGAGCAAATCTTTCATGCCAAAAACAATAATGGAATTAGGGATGCACATATCGATTATTGGCCAATGTGAGATATATTTTTTAAATGTACCCATACCTGTCGACAATGGATATTTAACTGCACATTTAAGATTAGATCATTCTTAAATTAATTAAGATAATTTTAATATCCACCATTTATTAAATATAATTACTTGCTATGCATTGGCCAGAATTTTCGTATTGGTGCATCTCTTGGAATATTAATTTATTTGTTAGTTTATATTATGTATGTATTTATTCATTAATTTAAGACATATGGAATAACATAAAATTGTAATATCTTCCTTTTATATAAAATATGATTTTCATTTTTCATATCGATGCATCCCTACATGGAGTACTATTTATTTATTTATTTGTTTGTTTTTATTTTAAGACATAGATAATATACAATTTTAATATCTTTCATTTATTAAAAATAATTACTGGCTTATCTATATTGGCCAGAATTTTCATATGGGTGCATCCTTACATACATTATTTTTTGTTGTTTATTTATCTAGTACTGAGGACTATCTAACCTGTGTTGTGCTCATCACTGAACGAGTGCTGCTCTCAGTGGGGGCGGCTCTACTGGGGGTAGTGTGTGGTTTCCGGGGGCGCACGGGTGCAGTGCTTGGAGTGGTCGGGGCAGGACGTGGTCTAGTTGGCTTAGCAGTGGTGGACTCAACGGTGGTGGGGATGACCTCAGTGGTTGTGATGTCATCTGCTGTTGTCTCCGGTGTGCTAGATGGCTCTAACATGATGGTTTCTGTAGTAATGTATAGATCCTCCTCTTCTTCTGTGGTGGCGAGGTCCTCCGGGTCACTAGTGGCCACTGTAGTCTCACTCAGTGTGGTGGATGATTCCACGAACGCTACAGGAACATCAGTCAGCCGGGGGGCAACCGTAGCTTTGGACCGCTCTTGTTCCTCCTCTCCATCTTGCACTTTATCAGCATCCAACCTTATTATGATCTCAGATTCCTGTTCTCTATCCTGTTCCTTCGACCGTCTTATTTCCTCTTCCTCAGGCTCCTCCCACTTTTTCTCAATCTCCATCTCCAATTTGCTGTCTCCGTCTACATCTTGCCCCAAGCCACTCTCACGTTCTACCTCAGGTGGAGGTGGGCTACTCGGCTCTGCGGCGGGGGAGGCTGAGGGGGCGGGGCCAGTGGCCTGTGTGGTAGAAAGTGGGAGGGTCTCTTCTGTAGTGACAGCCACACCTGCTGCAGTTGGACTAACATCCATATCTGGAACTGGAGGTGTAGAGAAACAGCAATGAAAACAAGGAGATCAATACACACAGTTTTTAGAGCGTGTTAATGTGTCATATGATACCTAGCAAAAGCGTCTGCAAGGCTTCAAAGCAACCTTTAGATTGGTCAGCCCAGGAATGTGAACATCCCCATGGCAACACATGAATAAAATATCAATAACCTTGGTAAGAAAAAACACATGCGCACACACTACAAACAAAGAACAAAGCAAGCGCCACTGCAACACACAAACTCTGCTCATAAAGCGCACACACATAGTCAATGCTTCTTTAACTACAGCCATTCTTATGCCCCAAGGGTTGATTTTTATTAAAGCTAACTGATTTCAACAGATAACGGATAGTTTTTTTCTTTTTATTAAATGAAGGCCACATTAATATTGTCTTAGAAACTTTACCTTTATTTTTTGCTGTTTTATGTTTCAAATGCTTTATGAATAGATTTTGTTTATCCCTGATCTTAATCTTAAATGATGAAAGGCCATCATAATAAATATATTTTAAAAACTATGATAATCTAAACAGGGTAAAATAATCAGAAACTACTTCAATGTTTAGTTAAGATGTTTCATTTATATAATCTGGTTTTTACACAAATTAATATTACAAGTTGTCATGCCATTTTTACCACGAGTTCTTAGTTTAAAGGGGGAAAAAAATGTAAATGTTACCCTTTTTACATCTGATTTTTTAATCTCTATTTTTGATATTCATATTTTTCAATCAATTGCAAAAACTATGCAAAATATTATTTAAAAGTCTAAATTTAAGATAATTAAAATTTTTATCTATGAAAATGAGCTGTTTATTCCATTTTAGTCCATTTAAAATGTCATGTTCATCTCAGAATTGTATTAAACACAATACATCACTTGAGACGTGAAATTAATTTCAACAAAATCACAGAAGTCTCTTGTGAGATATTTATGTCCCCTGTTCAATAATGTTAGCGGCCAAATTAAACAATGTGTGCGAAGCGTGTTTGTAGAGAATCTATTTTCTAAACGACCACAGGGCCAAAAGTGCTCTAAAGAAACAGCCAAGCACTAGCGAATATTGGCAGTCCACACCCAGATTCCTGCTGATTAAGTGATCTTATTTACAGTAATCTGATTACTGAGGATCAGGTGATCACTCACAAAGACACACACACATGCAAATATATGAAGAAGTGCTCTTTATTTACAAGAAAAGAAGGGTGTATTCTACTGTGTCTGTGGGCTTCAGTTAGCAGAGGCTAAAATAAATGTATGAAGTTGTGGGAGGAATGTGAGACAGAGGGGCTGAGAGAGAGAGAGAGAGAGAGAGAGAGAGAGAGAGAGAGAGAGAGAGAGAGAGAGAGAAAAGAGAGGAAAGAGAGGGAGGGGGGGGTAGTAAACGTCCCGCCCCTCAACATAGCAGCATGTGCTCCGGTTGTATTGTAAACAATGACGTCGTCTATATTGCTTATCAATTTGAGCCTGATTGAGACGCAGAGGATATTATTGAAGAGGATCGCGCAGAACCTGTGCAAGCACGGCTTTTAAGGGTAGGACTAAGATTTTTTGTCTTATAAACTGTCTCATACTTTTAGATACGCTGTTATTTGTAAATGCTACTGCTTCTGTTAGCTTTTAATATACGGTTTTATTCTGATTAAAGCTTTAATACAGTTCGGCAACCGCACACGTCCATGAATAACGCTTCTCATAGCTATAGTATGTTAAAATAAGTGTAAGTTGTGTAGTTGTGGGAGGAATGTGAGAGAGAGAGAGTGAGAGAGAGAGAGAGAGAGAGAGAGAGAGAGAGAGAGAGAGAGAGAGAGCAAAGTGAGAAGCAAGAGATGAAGAGGGGGATAAGGCGTTAAGTTGTGAGAATTATACCGGCTGGTGAGGGGATTGGAAGCCCTGGCTGGACTTTTAAACAAGGCAGCTGTGACCTCTTAATGAGTGATTCACACTCACACGTCACAAACACATCACATATCAAACTCACAGCCAGAGCCGGATCCAGAGAATAAGTCCTCATCGTCGTAAAATTCATCTCCAGAACTCTCATCATCGCTTGGTCGAGATATGCGACTCTGTGCCTTAAAACAAAGAGAAAAAGAATTAAGAAACATTTATGACGTCAACCTGTGCAAATCTACCACAAGTGGAATGATTTAACAGTACATTATTTCAAAAACAATATCAGATTCACTGTCAGTGTGTTCATGTGTAAGTGTGAAGGGGTCTAGCGTGGGGAGCCGTTTCATCGAGAGGCCTGTTGCTAGGGGCAACACTTGCCTTTAACCCAATTTCTTAAATAGGGATGAAAATTCAGCAGAAAAAAGAGCTCTCAACTGTCCTCAGACCCAACGTGTCACATAAATGAGAAAATTGGGGCCATCAAATACACAAAAACCCTAGGTTTGCAGTTCACATCAAACATAAAACATTTAAAGGCTGTTTCTGGCAACAAATGTCCTTTAAAAATATTGAATGCAAGTATAGTCAGCAGCCAACGTGTTCATAGTGGCACTTTCAAGAACAACATTACGTAACACCTAACCATTGGTGTAAAAGCACTTCTACCCCCTCTTCTGTATCATTCTTTACTCTTGCGGTGGCTTTCCTTCACCCCGCTCTCATGATTGGTTGGTCTCCAATCCGACACCCCATAAATACTCAGACCCATAAACCGACCCCATGCCCTCCCGGCAATCCCTCATAAACACACACACTGGCCCCAAAATGCTGTCAGTCATCAGCATGCACTTAAGCTTAAGAACATCATACATAAAGAGACACTATTGTAACCGTGCCCAGTTCTGTATCTGATCTAATTACATATTACGCACATAATGTCTATTTATGTGCCTTCATGTTTTGCACTGTAAGCATGTGTCATTCACTAATGCCCCAAATGGTGACAGAACTGGAGAGGCTCTGCAAGGAGGAATGGCAGAGGATCCCTAAATCCAGGTGTGAAAAACTTGTTGGGTCTTTCCCAAAAAGACTCATGGCTGTATTCGATCAAAAGGGTGCTTCTACTAAATACTGAGCAAAGGGTCTGAATACTTAGGACCATGTGATATTTCAGTTTTTCTTTTTTAATAAATCTGCATAAATGTCAACAATTCTGTGTTTTTCTGTCAATATGGGGTGCTGTGTGTACATTAATGAGGAAAAAAAATTAACTTAAATGATTTTAGCAAATGGCTGCAATATAACGAAGAGTGAAAAATGTAAGGGGGTCTGAATACTTTCCGTACCCACTGTATGTACATATATATTTTAATACATAATATTTATGTATTTGCTTTGAAATGGATTAAGAAAATTTTATAATGTTTTACATATTTTTCAGAGCTCTTTACTATATTTAATAATTCTTATTTATATGCCCATATAACAATACACGGCAATAATTTAAATATATTCATACAAGTAAATACATATTATATATAATATGTATTTATAACATAAATTACTATGATTTTATTGAATGTTTTTTAATGTAAAGTCTCTTATGCTTAGCAAGGCTACATACTGTAAAAATTATTACAATGTTTTCTATTTCTAATATATTTGAAAAAGTAATTTATTCCTGTGATGGCAATGGTCATTACTCCAGTCTTCAGTGTCACAAAATCCTTCAGAAATCATTCTAATATGCTGATTTGGTGCTCAAGAAACATTTCTTATTATTAGTATTGTGCTGCTTAATTTTTTTTGTAAAAACTAAAGATTCTTTGATGAAAAGAAAGTACATTTTTTTTAAAAAGGTTATCTTTTGTAACATTATAAATGTCTTTATAGTCATTTTCGATCAGTTTAATGTCTTTCCTGAATAAAAGTTTTACTTTCTTTAAAAAAAAAAAAAAAACTTTTTTTTTTAAATATGTAAATATATTAGCAAATGCCAAATATTTCCGTGACCATTTTGAGGCAAACAAACAGTTTGAAACGCATCAAGTTTGTACCAGAAACCTATCTCTGTCTTGATGCTCTCATATTCAAATATAGTCATGAGCCAATTTATTGATTGACAGCTCTCCTGTCCCCATGTCGAGAGAAATCAGAAGATGTTACTGTAGTTCTAAAATTAATATGAATATGCATTAATTCATCTCACTCAAACAAAAAAACACAGATTCAGTATTCCTCAAAATGAATAAAAATAATGCAACTCAGAATATGACGCAAACCTGCAATAATTAAATGTTAAACAACCCAAATATCCTTTGAGTATTTAATCCCATTCTATTAACCAATGCCTTTGCTTCTGACCTTCGATGATCCAGTTCAACCATACTAATAAGCAAAAATTACTCTAGACAAACATTTGTGTCTTTTTTTTATTGCTGAAGTGTGTTGAAATTTCTTCTTCTGCATTCTACTGTTCGGACATAAATGTACTTTCCCTTCAGCCCGAGTCTTATTCATTTCACTTTTGGTGTGAAAAGGCTTTTATATTTGCCAAAAATATAACTTTTTTATTTTAAAAACAAACAAGCAAGCCCTGTCCAGATTTAAAAAGTAACGCAAAAGTAACGTAATGCATTACTTTCCATAAAAAGTAACTAAGTAACGTAATTAGTTACTTTTTTATGGAGTAACGCAATATTGTAATGCATTACTTTTAAAAGTAACTTTCCCCAACACTGATTGTGACTATATCAGCCCTTTCTAGTGCCAAACACATACTAGCAATCTGAAGCAATTCCAGTTATTATTCTAGCTATTTTATCAACTAAACCAGCTCTAAATAGTGCTATGGATTTGTGCTGATCTTTTTTTAAGCACAAAGTGCATGTGAACACCAGGGAATCAGATCCCACTGTGCCTCAATCTGAACTGCTATTAACCACAGGCCATTCACCAAATGCAATCAAGTCTAATGCGATTTCCTCTCCAACCTGTACAACACTCAGAAATACATGCTGCAGATGCACCGGATCTCCTTTCCAAATCACATACTGTATGTCTCTGCAAAATCTGCTGCTCAAGATGCAAGACATAGCCAGTATGCATATTTGGATAGATTGTGTGTTTGTGGATGTCTGTGTTTCCTCCCCTGTAATGGTGGGGTTGGTTTGTGGTGTAATTTGGTCTACGATATGATTAAGGGGTAGAATTGGCTCGCACAGCAAGGGTTCTTTCACAAACAGTTTGTGTGTGTATGTGTGTGTGTGTGTGTAGAGATAGAGAGGGGGTGTGGGTAAAAGCTTTTTAGAGTCAAATGTAAATATAACTTCCATCTGTTTGGCAGCACATAATGACCAAGAAAAAAAAAAAGCACAGTAGGGCTACACGATTATGAAATGCCAGTTTTCTTTGATATTGCAACCATGATTTTTGCATTACAATTACTTTTTTTTATTATTTTTTATTTCTTTGAATAATTATAATATAATTATAATGGAATGAAGTAATTAAAACTTTTCATAAGTAATCGTGGCAGCCGTAAACACAATTTCGATTATTTATTTGTATAATTGTGCAGCTATAATGCATTCTCTTTCTCTGCAAAATTTGGTGTTCTGTACTAGCTTCTTTCCAGAGGAACAGCTGCGAGAATGACGAGAGATAGAGAGAGTGTGTGGAAGAGAGAGAGAGAGAGAGAGAGAGAGAGAGAGAGAGAGAGGGAGATCACTGTGAAAGTAAAGTTAAGAGGTGAGTTGGTCACTAGGTGATGACCTCACTACGAGAGTCAAACACACAAATATCTGAATGCACATCTACATATGCCATTTAAATACAATTACAAAAAAAATATATATTACAGCATCTCCACCTATAAAACATATGACCCTCAAGTTTAAAATTTGTCTCTTGAAATGCATGTTATATACGTGTATGAAGTGGACAGCTGTTTCTGTGGGACAATCCTTAATCCAACCAGCAAGTGATCCCATAATCCCATGGGATTAGGACCATGTCGGATGCCCATATGGGTAAGACGCCGTGTGTGTCAGTATAAGAGCTGCTGAATAAGTATTCAGCATGTATGATGCGGTGACAAAGCCTAACCCTGGTTTAATCAACGAAACCGGGCACATAACCAAATTATTATACATTTTACAAAAGTAAAACAGTAACTCTCTTTAATTCATTAATGTGCCATATTTGAAAGTAAAAAAGGATATTAAATGAGAAACAATTGTAGGGCAGAGCTAGATTACATAAACGTATATGAATATGAATTACGAACATGAATCGTATATGAATTACACTTTTTAAAATTTAAATTATTAAATATTGTTAAAAATACTATTCTATGCTGTTCTATATAAATTAGGGGGGAAAAAATTCTGATTCATGCTCCATGTAAGATTTTTTTTTTTTCTCAAACATAAAACAGTGGCTTCGGTGTTAGAAGAGAAATCTGAACTTCGTAATAAACAATTCGCTAGATTGGATGAGCAGTTAAGACAGTTTTGGCTTGGGTTTTCCAAGCGTGATGTGGGGAAAGTGTCTGGAAAGCTTTCTGCTGAGAAGTTGCCATGGAAACACTTTCATGGTATATTATCCGAGTCATGACCGCTCTTCCCACACGACAGCCAGCCTACAACACCCAGAATCACTGCTGTCTGGGATAACAGGGTAAAACAGGGTTAACTCGCGACAGCATGTGCGTAACATGACCGCTGTCACATGAACTCGTAAAAAACTCAAAAGTGCAGATCAAGTGATTCGAGTATGCAGTGTTTGTGAAGTTTAAAGGATGGTATAGTGTGTGTATTTGTATGTCCGTGTGTGTCTGAGTGAATGAACTCTTTCTCCTCGCAAGCAGATGGGGCTTCCTGTGGATCATAACTTCTCTTGTGTTTCTAAGAAACTTGTCAAAGGAGCTAAAAAATGCAGCCAGGGGCTAGGGAATGGCTTGCCTTTGTGAATATGTGGGTGTGCATGTAAGGGCGAGTGTGTGTGGTCAGCTTTTGTGATTATGAACAGTCCTCCCCCTTTCCCAGAATCCCCTGCTGTTCTCAGTGTGTGTGTGTTTGAACTTCTGTATGTGCCCGGAGAGCCTCATTTCCCATATCTTTGGGGACAATCTCAGTTTTGCTGCTCAAAAAAAAGGAGGAAAATGTACATAGAACCGAGGGAATACGAGCGACGGCAGGTTTTCTAGAATAGCAGTAGCTGAAAGTGCAATAGGAGCAATTCTGGACTATTATGGAGAGTTGTTGCTCAGTAACAGCATACCTGACTTGAGTACAGAAGTGGATGAGAAACACTGTGGAAATTTGGTCCAGTGTCAAGAATTTAATAGCATCTACCGCCACTACAGAATCACACTTACTAATGAACATTGGAAAACAACATCATATCATATCGGTTTGTGTTGTTTATTTATTTTTCCCCCCACATAATATTAAACTTCATGTCCGTCTAGGATCAGTTAATGGCTCAACATGTCTTTAAAGGCGAGTAAAATTAACAGATGGAGTTTTGTTTTCAAAAGTAAACATTCAAACAGATATTCAAACAAGTAAGCAATAGAAATGGTCACGTGGACACATATACTCTAAGAAAAAAAAGGTACAAAGCTGTCACTGGGCCAGTACCCTAAATGGTACAAAAGCTAAAAGGTACATATTAAAAGGTACATTGTATACATATTTACCACTAAATGGTACATATTAGTGCCTAAAAGGCACATACTGTATTACTTCATTTAGAAAAGGTACCAGCCCAAGTGACAGTTTTTTATCTTTTTTTCTGAGAGTGTAGTGACGTGTGGCCAAGTATGGTGACCCATACAGAATTAGTGCTCTGCATTTACCCATCCACAGTGCACACACACAGCAGTGAACACACACACACACACACCGTGAACACACACCCAGAGCAGTGGGCAGCCACTGACGCCCGGGGAGCAGTTGGGGGTTCAGTGCCTTGCTCAAGGGCACCTCAGTTGTGGTATTGAAGGTGGGAGAGAGCACTGTACATTCACGCCCCCCACCTACAATCAACCTGCCGGTACAAGACTCGACTCTCTAACCATTAGGCCACGACTTCCGCACTGGACACTGGAGATACACACTACATTGTATTCCCTGTGTGTACAGGGTTGGCAGGCATTTCCTCGTCCTCTATCTAGAGGGATTTACTATTCAGACGTTTGGGGTCCATAACTTTTTTTTTTAAATTTTTTATAAACATTATTGAACAGGGAACATAAATATCTCACAAGAGACTTCTGTGATTTTGTTGAAATTCATTTAGTTATATTTCCACCACAATGTCTTTTCCATCACGTCTCAAGTGATGTATTGTGTTTAATACAATTCTGAGGTGGACATGACATTTTAAATGGACTAAAATGGAATAAACAGCTCATTTTCATAGATAAAACTTTTTATATATCTTAAATTTAGACTTTCTTTTTGCGTAGTTTTTGCAATTGATTGAAAAATATGAAGATCAAAAATAGTTACAAATTAAATGTAAAAAGGGTAACATTTACATTTTTTTCCTTTAAACTAACAACTTGTGGTAAAAATGACATCACAACTTGTAATAATAATTTGTGTAAAAATTTGATTATATAAATGAAAAATTAGATTATATAAATGAAAATTAGATTATATAAATGCATTATTTTGATCAAAAGTGACAGTAAATGTTACAAAATCTATTTAAATAAACTGCCTTTTTTACTTTCTTTTACTATTTATAAATGTTATTGTTTTTTTTAATTCATTTTATTATTATCAGGCTAGTAATACTATCTAATTAATATTAGGGCTTATTGGTTGCATTATATTTATTTTTCCATGTTTTCACAGTATTGCGCGTTTTAACCAATCACACACGATTATGCTGATCTTATGAATGCAATGGCCAATCAGAGGCATTTAGATGAGTCATCACTGAAACAGCGCGCGCTGACTGAATTCTGACTCGCAAATTCTCTCATCATAAACAACAAAGTGCAGATCTACGTGCGATGTAAGTATAAGAGATTTATTCATCATACAGTGTATATTCACTGATTTTAACGGGAGTGTTTTTAAAGTGCATAAACTCGCGCTAGACTGAGCTTGTGATGATGTTCTTTGGTAATGTAATGTTCTTTGCTCGTTTTCTGTAGCTGCTTTTTGAATAACTGAGGAAATGTAAGCATTATAATTAGTAACTTACGATGTTTCTATTAATTTATCATCATGTTAAATACAAATTCAGTCATATTAAAAACATTAGGCTGCTTTTAGCATTACACTGGAGTTGGTTCACTTTCCCGCAATGAAACTAAGTAAATAATGACATAAATTAGCACCATAATATCGTGTATCGGCGATCTCATAGGCTGACGATATGGCGATATGAAAATTGAGCATATCGCCCAACACTAATATACATAGTATACAATGACTTTGCAATGTGGAAAGAGAAAAAAAAGAAGTGGATGTCATTCAAATCCAGTTGTTACACCACCAAAGATTATGTTACATGTCATTTAGTGACATACAGTACAGTAATTGCAGGGACTATCCTACACAAGTAACTTGAGTTTACAAGTCTTACTTAAGGTCACAGTAATGACAGGGCATCTGTCTGACGCTCCATTTCAGAATCCCTGAGCTTTGGGTTGCCAGCCCACATCATTAACCTCTACTCAACCGTCATGTGATGTGTGCGTCTGTGCATGTGCATAATAAATGAAAGTCATATTTCCTTCAGAATGAGTCTCATCTGACCAGAATTCATCTCAGGGTTATCATCACCCATTAAAAACATCAGGTTAAAGCAGGAATGCAGTTACCCGTTACACACTCCTTCCTTTTCCACACTAAAAGATAAAAGCAGAGTGTGTGGAATGTCACTGTGTGTAGTTAAAGAAGTGCAAATACACAGCGAATGCGATCACGAAAGCAGTGGACTGGTTTTTCTTAACGTTATCTCATTCTCAACATACCGGCCTCCAAGACTAAATGGCCCCTGAAACATAACATTCAAATACCATTTATTGCAACAAAACTGTTGTGAATGTGTCTGTAATTAAAACTAAAGAGAAAGACTAATGTCCTGTTCACACCAAGGATGATAACTATAATGATAACGATAAAGATATGGTTTTAAAAATAATTTTAAAAGAATTGCAGAGTTCACACCACAACCATAATAATGGCACAGAGGAACGATATCATTGAAATCACTTTCAGAACGATTTTTGGATTTTTAAAAGGAACCTGCTAATTAGAATAATTCGCTCATGATTTGGACATCACATGTCACTTATCATCATATGAACCTGATTCACCCAAAACAATGTTTTCTGGTCCGATTCGATTTAAAGCAACCATTTTAGCCACAGACTGGAGCTCTGCTGGGGTGACATCTCTCTCTCTCTATAATCTTCTGACTAGGTTGTGTCGACTGTCCCATTCTGTGTATCATCCCACAAAACTCTTTAGTGACTGTGTTTAACTCTCTCTCCTTCTCAGTCTGTATGTCAGTTTGCTCTACCTCAGGCAGGTGATTCTGCTGTAATCTTTCATCCCTACACTTGCGGATTAGCAGCAGTGTAATCTGCTTTCCAGCACATCTGCCCAAGCGGACTCATATCTCACTTAACTCATTAGAGCCCGACCGATATGGTTTTTTTGGGGCCGATACCGATATTAGGGAGTAAAAAAAAAGGGCCGATAGAATAAGACAACGCGTGAATGCTGCCTGAACAAGAGACCTCCTTACTGAAGGGAAAGTGTTGACTGGTTTCACTATCGCGAACGCGCCGGCGGATCTCCACCAAATTTGGGGGATCCCTTCAGCTCAAGGAGCCCTCTCGAACGCCACCCTCTGTGCGTCGGTAGCCCCCCAGGATCGCTAGATCGGTCGGCGCCGGACCGCGAATTTAACCACCTGTAACTCCCGAACCCCGGGGGCTATCCACGCGGGGGTGGTCTCATTCAAAAGAGGGCCTCGAGACATACACTCAATTCGGTTTGGAGAGGGTTCCTCGAGCTGAAGAGATCCCCTGAATTTGGTTCGGGTTCGCAGCGCCGTTACGGAGATATGGCCGTTCAAAGTTTCAATGGTTCCCTCTCGAGCTTTCACGAGACATCACAGAGATATTTCTCCGTTATGGGAACTCCTTCCCTTCCAACCTTTCCTGAAGTCCTATTGGCTCCCGCCAGTCCAAATGACTGGCCAATTGACGCGTGCCGCTGGTAGGCCCTCCCGGTGACGGGAGCATCGTCTTGTTGCTCCACCAACCCCAACGGTCACCCCGTTCCCCGGTCTCACTTCCCGAGGACTGCTTCCGCCCTCCTTCCAACATCGTGGAGTTTGTATCCTTTAGCCAGGAGGAAGGGGATGACTCGATGTCCATCTCGGCCTCGGAGAGGGAGGATTGGGCGGGATCGGAGTCCGATCTGCCGGACAGCATGGGTCCCCCAGACCTCCAGGAGGAGCTCATGAGGGTTCTGTCAAGGGCTGTCCAGGAGTTGAAGCTTACCTGGAGTCCTCCTGAGGAGCCTGCCAGGAGTAAGCTTGACTCCTGGTATTTCAGGTCCACCCGGAAAGCTGACTCGAGGCCCCCTTTTTCCCCGACGCACATGAGGAGCTGGTAAAGACATGGTCTGCGCCCCAATCAGCGTGCGTCCACTCTGCCACTTCCAACATCGCGGAGTTTGTATCCTTTAGCCAGGAGGAGGGGGATGACTCGATGTCCATCTCGGCCTCGGAGAGGGAGGATTGGGCGGGATCGGAGTCCGATCAGCCGGACAGCATGGGGCCCCCAGACCTCCAGGAGGAGCTCATGAGGGTTCTGTCAAGGGCTGTCCAGGAGTTGAAGCTTACCTGGAGTCCTCCTGAGGAGCCTGCCAGGAGTAAGCTTGACTCCTGGTATATCAGGTCCACCCGGAAAGCTGACTCGAGGACGTTGGTCCCCTTTTTCCCCGACGTACATGAGGAGCTGGTAAAAACATGGTCTGCGCCCCAATCAGCGCGCGTCCACTCTGCCACACAGGCCATTTTTTCCCACGTGGATGGGGCGGAGGCCCACGGGTACGTGCGCTCTCCCCCAGTCGAGGAGACCATCGCTGCGCACCTGTGTCCTGCAGCAGCCAAGACCCTAGCTCAGACATCAGCCTCCCCTCAAAGCCGTGCAGGACTACCACCCACCTTGCCAATAAAGCATATGCGTCTGATGGCGAGGCGGCTTCCGCGCTGCACGCCATGGCAGTGCTGCAGGTTTTTCAGGCGAAGCTCCTGCAGGCAGCGGAGGGCGGAGCCCTCACGGCAGAGGCCGTTAAGGATCTGCGCGCGGTGACGGACTTCGCGCTGATAGCGACGAAGCTGTGGGTAAGGCCATGGGTTTTATGGTCGTCCTTCAGAGGCACCTTTGGTTGAACCTAGCTGACCTCAAGGATGTTGACTGTAGAGTGCTGCTGAATGCTCCTGTGACTCCCGCCGGCCTTTTTGGTAATGCCATGGAGTCCATTACTGAGCGCTTCGCGGAGGCTCAAAAGCGCGCCAAAGCCATGAGTCACGTGATGCCGAGGCACGCTTTCCAGCAGCAGACGGCGAGATCCAGATCCTCGTCGGCACCTGGCTCTTACCAGTGGAGAGATAACCCCAGGCCAGCGTCCGCAACGGTTACGGCTAACGTTACTGCTCCTCGCCAGGAGCCGGATTTCCGCAGGAAGGCGTGGGGTCCCGGGAGGAAACGCCACGGCCAGCGGAGGAGCCCGCGACGTGACTCTCGCCCGCCGCCGCCGGCTAAGCCGTCGTCCTGACGGTCTGAAGAGAGGAGGAGAGTGCGTGAGCAGCCCGGCTCCCAAACGCCACAAGTTCATGGTTTCAAATGTCTGTGTGTTGGATGTTCATTCAATAAAAATGCATACATTCTCACAAAAAGAGCTATTTCCTCCTCACTCAGTCAATGCGGTGCCACTTGCCCCGCCTCAGAGCAGTGCAGAGCCGCCGCCCACACACTCGCCGGCGCATCCAACGACCAAGCCCGCAAAAGCCGCTATGTCAGTTCCTGAGCGCGTGGGTAAGTTATTCCGGGAATCTCGCGCTGGCTACTCGGTGTGATAGAGCGTGGGTATACCCTTCAATTCAGACGCAGACCACCCCGTTTCAATGGCGTGGTGCAGTCTCTAACATTGCCCCGAAACGCCCTGGTTCTGATACAAGAGGTATGCAGTCCGCTCGAAAAAGGAGCGATAGAACGAGTCCCTCCCAGCGAGCTGGAGAGCGGGTTTTACAGCCGCTATTTCGTGGTACCCAAAAGAGACGGGGGACTCCGCCCGATTCTAGATCTCAGGCCCATCAACAGAGCGCTTTGCAAGCGTCCGTTCAGGATGATAACGCTGAAACAGATCCTGGCGCAAATTCGCCCCGGGGACTGGTTTGCGTCCGTGGATTTAAAGGACGCGTACTTTCACATTCAGATAGCACCGCATCACAGACGCTTTCTGAGGTTTGCTTTCGAGGGCACAGCGTACCAATACTCTGTTCTCCCGTTCGGGCTGGCTTTGGCCCCCCGCACTTTCTCAAAGTGCATGGATGCAGCACTTTCCCCTCTCAGAGCGAGCGGGATGCGCGTTCTCAACTATCTGGACGATTGGCTGATTTTAGCTCAGCCCCGGGCCCCGCTAGTCAGCCATATAGACACGCTGCTTCGTCACTTGGAGTCCCTAGGGCTATGTGTCAACACGCAGAAGAGCATTCTCGCCCCGAGTCGGTCTATAACATATCTGGGAGTGTGCTTCGACTCGGTGGAGATGAGAGCCCGCCTCTCTCGGGAGCGCTCGGCGGCCATTTTGTCTTCCCTGCGCCATTTCAAACTGGGCAGCTCTGTTCACTTGAAGAAATTTCAGAGGCTGCTGGGGCTCATGGCGTCTGCTGCAGCGGTATGTCACCTGGGCTTACTACACATGCGCCCCCTGCAATTATGGTTGAAATCTCGAGTCTCTTGGACGGCGTGGACTTTCGGCCGTTTGCGCATCGCGGTCTCCCGCGGCTGCATCGAAGCTCTGCGGCCGTGGCACAACCCAGATCTCTTCAGCCGGGGGGTTCCCCTGGGCTTGGTGACATCACACGTTGTGGTCACGACGGACGCATCGACTCGCGGCTGGGGAGCGTATGCCTGGGCATTAGACGCTCATTGGCTTATCTCCACCTATCAGCTGCGAGCCCGCCTAACAAGCGTCGCTATTGGTTGGGAATTGTGTGTGTTCTATCTTCGCTGAGTGTGTAACTTGTACAGGCTGCTCGTAGCCTCTCTCACGGCGGGATTGAATATCGTTCCCATAACGGAGAAATATCTCCGTGATGTCTCGTGAAAGCTCGAGAGAGAACGCTCCGGTTACTATCGTAACCTCGGTTCCCTGAGAGCGGGAACGAGACATCACGGTGGTCGCCGTGTTTGCTACTCGATCAGCTAAAGCTGCGTTCAGTATCAGATTCTGACGTAATTGTCGCGTGCACCGCATTTTATACTGCCGCTCGAGCTCGTCAGTATTTGCATGCGGTTTGCATACTTCGCGTCAATTGGCCAGTCATTTGGACTGGCGGGAGCCAATAGGACTTCAGGAAAGGTTGGAAGGGAAGGAGTTCCCATAATGGAGAAATATCTCCGTGATGTCTCGTTCCCGCTCTCAGGGAACCGAGGTTACGATAGTAACCGGAGCGTTTTCCATAGACTTAAGCTTTAAAGCGTTTCATCCAGGTCGCCAGTAGCAAACAATGGAGCGTGCTCTGCTGGACAAACAAAGTAATTACACCATTTCAAGCATTTTATCTGCATTATATGTTCTGTAAAAAAAATATTCATATCGGCGGCATATTCAGGCTCATATCAGCCGATAATATCGGCAAAACGATATATCGGTCGGGCTCTATAACTCATATCGATCAATATCACTTTTCATGCAAAACATGATAACTGAGGAGATTAGCAGGAAGGAATGGAGAGAAAAATAGATTGACTGAGGCATCTGATTCCGGTCTTCTGTATTCGTCTCTATCTCTCTCGCTTTCACACCTGCTTTTGCAAATTCATGAAATTACAGGCAGCTATTTAACACATTTGCAGCATGTCTTCATTGAGAATTTAGCATGCATCCATTTGTTCTCACTTGAAAGTTTATCTGGGGTTATAATAAATCACTGCGCGGGAAACACTGTGTGCACTCGCAGCTTGACAGTCACATTCCTTCAAACACAGCTGCTCTTATTACTGATGTCAAAATATAATCATACCTTAGGTAATTGCAATTATTTACAAACAGCGGTGATATTTTGAGAGACTCCGACATCCATTTATTCTTATAAATTAGATGCAGACACTGCATGAGCATTTACGTGACAATATGCCGTACAGACTGATAAATCTGCCAGTATTTGGCTTTTTTGAGATTATCTACACTACTAGTTTTTTTTAAATAGAAATTAATAAGGCGGGCTTGTTGGACTTGGCTTTGTACTTTATGTATATGTTATTGTAAGCTCTTTAATGTTTTTTTACAATGGACTTTTCATTGCCTCTGTATTTTATTTTATTTAAATTTAAAATTTTATATTTTAGTAATTTTATATGTTTATTTATTTTATATTAACTCATTTATTTATTTTGAGGGGAGTTGACGGATAATTTGTTGGTGCTTACTGTGAAAGTTTTTTTTATGCTTTGCACTTAACACAAAAAGTTATAGGTGTAATAGGAGATCTTGGAAAATGAATGCTAACTTTAGCCTGATAGCACTGAAAGCGAAGGTCCCACCCTCCCTGCAATCGCCATCCAAAGCCATGCCCTCTGAATGCATTTACACTCACAGACCAGAACACCAGAGACAACATTACAGTAGGGTACATCAGCGGTTCTCAATTCCAATCCTCGCGACCTCCTGCTCTGCAGATTTCATATGTATCTCTTATCACGTGCGACGTTTGTTCTATTCGACCGTGAGTGCCCTGGGAAGTGTACATCACCGGATATTCCGCCAGGATTCCAGTTCCAAGCGAGCGTATATGTTCCATACAAAGGGCATTAAAGTGTGTGAGACGTGAATTTAAATAGTATTTATTTACAGAGGTATATTATGTCACACTTCTCTAGTAAGTTTCGTCTGTGTGTGAAGACGCTGCGCAGCGCAAATCCGTGAATGAATGTTCCGAAGTGAAGTAAACTTCAACAGATTTTCCCTGCTTCCCTTGTGCGAGGACTGGAATTGGGAACCTCTGGGCTACATCATGTGTCATTCACCTGGTGAGAAAACTTTATAGTACAGTTAGTAAAAGTACTACAATACCATGAAGGAAGATCGGCTTGTTGATGTTTGTCTGCCATTCTTGCTCTGTCTGCACAGCGTGCGTGAACGCGCTAATGATGTATCCTGTCTGCGCGAACAGGGTGCACAGGTATGCTAATACATACGTTGACAGGCAGGTAGAGAAGCATATTAAAACGCTCGGACCGAGCGTTTTGATTGGACAAACATTTCTTGGTCCTACGCCTTCCACAGAATATATAAATACAGATAAATACATTTAGACCACTTAACTTAATGATTGCTATCGGGATGTGAAGAGACTTTCAACCAGCATAACAACATTTTTTTCTGAAGACAATCACCTATTACACCTTTAAATATATATTTACAAAAAACTGAAATTAATAGTTTATTCATAAAGGATGCATTCAATTTATCTAAAGTGATAGTAAAGACATTTATAATGCTATATTAGATTTCTGTATTAAAAGAATACTGTTCTTTTTAACTTTCTATTCATCAAAGAAACCTGACCAAAAAAAAAAAACTTCACAAAATCACGGTTTCAACAAAAATATTAACCCGCACAACTGTTTTCAACTTTGATAATAATAAAGGTTTCTTCAGCATGAAATCAGCATATTAGAATGATTTCTGAAGGATTATGTGACTCTGAAGCCTGGCGTAATGGCTGATAGAAATTCAACTGCCATCTAAATTACATATTTAAATATAATAAACTATAAAACAGTTATGTTAAATATCTCACAATTTTACAGTTTTTATTATCATTATCATTTATTATTATAAATGCAGCTTTGGTAAGCATAAGAGACTTTATGCAAAAACATTTTCCACTTAACTTAATGATTGCTATCGGGATGTGAAGAGACTTTCAACCAGCATAACAACATTTTTTTCTGAAGACAATCACCTATTACACCTTTAAATATATATTTACAAAAAACTGAAATTAATAGTTTATTCATAAAGGATGCATTCAATTTATCTAAAGTGATAGTAAAGACATTTATAATGCTATATTAGATTTCTGTATTAAAAGAATACTGTTCTTTTTAACTTTCTATTCATCAAAGAAACCTGACCAAAAAAAAAAAACTTCACAAAATCACGGTTTCAACAAAAATATTAACCCGCACAACTGTTTTCAACTTTGATAATAATAAAGGTTTCTTCAGCATGAAATCAGCATATTAGAATGATTTCTGAAGGATTATGTGACTCTGAAGCCTGGAGTAATGGCTGATAGAAATTCAACTGCCATCTAAATTACATTTTTAAATATAATAAACTATAAAACAGTTATGTTAAATATCTCACAATTTTACAGTTTTTATTATCATTATCATTTATTATTATAAATGCAGCTTTGGTAAGCATAAGAGACTTTATGCAAAAACATTAAAAAAAAAATCATATCAAAAATCACAAAAAAAGTGAATTTGTGTCAAATGTCAGATCTGTGCATAAGGTTTCATATAAATGTCTACATCTGCCACTGTGCCATCTTTGGACTTTTATATTATAGTAGTTCCTGTTTCTGTTTCCCGTAACACTATTCCTGGCTGGATCAGTTCAGTGTTTTTAATAAGCCCTCGAATGTGAACACAAGTTAACCCTAAAAAACAAACTGAACAGTTCAATTTAATTACAGGGTTCCCTCTTTTTTTTGCTGTGGCATTGGAATTTTTTATGTAATATATTGCTGGTCATCACTTTGGTCAACACTTCTAGATTTTATCGGTGCGCTATAAATGAACTTTACTGACTAATTTATTCCACTGACATTAAAGCTGTGACAGCCAGAGGACCTTCTTTTAGCTACAGTCATGGCATTCAGTGTTTGTGGCAAAAGACAGCGTAGCGCTGATCTTGGCCCAAGCCCTTGACTTGGAGGCCAAACGATGGGGGAGGTGTGAGCGTGAGCCTTGACTTCATGTTTGAGTCAGAATCCATCAACTCCATTATATCTGTAATGAACCTGACATCCAGCAGATTGTTGATGATGCAGGCCGTGGCCTTTTACTGTCAGAAACTCAGACCACTGAGACAAGATCAGACATTAAAGGGGTAGTTAACCCAAAAATGGAAATTCTGTCCTTATTTATTTTATTTTGTCTAAACAAATAGTAAAAATGTAAGCATGTGCATGTACACAATACAATCAATAACATGCATTTAGAAAATATCCAGAATTATTATTGATTAAGTCTTTAAAACTTAGTGACTTAAATTAATAATGAAAATTATATATTCAATGGGAACAGTTACATCAATCTTCCATTACACACATAATGGAGATGTGCATACCATATTAATTTAATTTCAAAAAGAAGAAAAAATTATTCTTTTTATATCTGTTATTTACAGGGTCTCTCTCTTAGTCATTCTCCACACTAGACAGAAGTCTGCATTTCATCAGCTGTGTGTGTGTGTGTGTGCCAGATCCCTCTTATCAAATACTCAGAGTCTGGCTGAGAAGCGCAGAATCTCTTCAGCCAACATTCTGACATTTCATCACATTTTTTAAAACAACTTCACAATCATTCAGTCACTGGTACAGATTATTATGCTTGCTTTAGTCAAAAACTGATACAAAGTATAGCATTCTCTCTCCCAATCACAAAAACAACCTACACTGGCTGTTCAATAAAGTGTGCAATAATGCTGTGCATTACATCAGCTTATACTGCAGTATGCATTGAGAAGTCATTGAAAATCTTGTGAATAAAGACTAGACTGGTACTAAAATTAATATTCTTTGTATGCAAGCCACAGTCACAGATAATGGAAATAGAAGGGCTAATATTTAAAAGAATTTGCCATCTTGTTTCATACAAATATCCAAAAAAATTGTCCTGTGTAAAAGTATTTGATGATTTTAACATTATAAATAAAACACTAAATGGACAAAACTGTAATAAATACTAAATGGGACTAAATTGGCTAAAATATTTGTCCTTAGTGTTTAGATAATGTCCTTAGTGTTTCAATCAAGATTAATCACTTCTGACTTTAGTACACATCTTTATCACTCAGCTGCTGGAATACATCTTCTAGTAAAGATTTTAATCAGAGTAACAAGCCTGACTTTAGATTTGACGAGCCTCTCAACTGCACCTACTGTAGGAAGAAGTGTTGGTTCTTGAGTTGCAAAGACGGTGTGTTAATTTGCACATCAATGTGCACAAACACATTCGTCACTCAAACGACTCTTTGAGCTTCAAAAATGGGCAACTGTTGAGTGATTAAACTTGAGTAGAGGTTATACTGAAGGCGAGTATGACCTTTTGTGCACACGTTTGTGCATGCAGGCTGAGAAACAAAGAAAATGCAAATAGATTAAATGGTGCACGGTGTTAAATCCTCAAAGATGTGAGCAGACAGTTTACTTTATGCATGTGCTTTCACACACATTTTTGTCTTTTGGCTGCAGGCTCATTTTTTTTCTTTGGCTCTTATCTGGGAGTTTTTACTTGGTATAAATAAATCCCTAAAATAAAAAGTGTGTGGAATAATAAATATTTTAAAACTATTATTTCAATGTTTGGTGTCAGATCGGCTATGCAGATTCTTGTGGAGTCATATTATATAACATAAATCCACTGGAACTAAAGCCCCTAAAGAATAATTCATTCAGACTTAGTTTGATGATATGGATAAATACTTCAAAACGGAATTTTTGAACTATTTAAATGAGCTGAATTGCAACAGTCACAAATACAGATTTATAAGTGCATCTCTGCAGTTCACACTGCATTTTGTGTCATTCACCATGGGGACTGACTACTAAATAATGTGAAGTCCCTCTCACCAGGAAATCCCTTTAGAAATACCACACGTATATAGGTTCACACAGCAGCAGAAAACAGTTGTCAGTCCCATTTTGAAGCTAAATATGGTTAATTTCATATATGCAATACCATTCTTAAGTTTGTGGCCAGTAATATTTTTGTCTTTTATGCTCACCAAAAAAGTATTTCATCAAAAGTACAGCTAAATAATAATATTGTGAAATATTACATTTCAAAGTAGGGCTGGGCGATATAGCTAAAAAATGTATCAACGATATAATGTTTCATATCGTTCGGTATCAATAATTATTGACATTTTTTATAACCTTTTTTAAAACAAAGAGCAATAGAAAAAAAAAACGTTTAAATTTAACCACTGTATTTTTAAATTAACCCAATTTATTGAGACGAACAACAAATATTTTTCGTTTTAACAGTCAAACACAAAATAAATTTAAGGTCCAGGAGAGATCCTCTGTGATGTGCACACCCAGGAACTTGGTGCTGCTCACCCTTCGGCGTGCGCAGAGTTTAACTCTAAAAATGTGGTTCTGCCGACATCGAGCAGAAACTCACGACAATATGCGCGCTTGGAAACAAATAGACGCGACGAATGCGTACAAAAACACTGCGACTCACAAGACAAAAAACACGAAAACACCTTTCTGTCGGGAGAGAGAGAAGCCGCAGCGTGTGAACACGCCGCCATCTTGGATGGAGATATAAATATAAGAAACGCAGTGAAAAGAAATAAACCTCCACAAATTCGTGACATGTTTTCTAAAAGTTTAAACTGTTTTAACTTGTATATAATAATGCATAGAATAATGCAGCATCTGCGCGTCTTGTGATTGTACTATTTTTGCATTCAAATGCAAATGTTTATTTAAAATTCGACTAATGTTCATTTTTTTTATTCACCACCTCCTCATCACAAGCAGGCACAGCACTCAATTCAGCATGTGTTTGTGTGTGCGGTCTGCGTCACTCATAGCACGTGCCTATATCGTGCACTATATCGAACATTTTTCTATCGTTATCGAAGAGGGTGTACCATCGATAAATATCGATACCGTTTTATCGCCCAGGCCTATTTCAAAGTAACTGTTTTCTGCTTGAATATATTTAAATGTAATTTATTCCTGTGATGGCAAACCTGAATTTTCAGCAGCCATTACTCCAGTCTCCATAGAATATGCTGATTTGGTGCTCAAGAAATATTTCTTATTATTATCAATTTTGAAAACAGATGTGCCTAATACTTTTATGGAGACAGTGATACATTTTTTTCAAGATTCTTTGTTAAAAATGAAGTTAAAAAAAACACATTTAGTTGAAATAGGAAATATTTGTAACAAATGTCTTTACTGTCACTTTTGATCAATTTATTCCATCCTTACTGAATAAAAACTGCATTTTTTTTTTCATCTGGTGTGAAAGAGTAGCACTTGTTGTTTGTCATTTCTCTGATCACAAATGCAGACAGGGTTATATGTTTATGCGGCACGATGCAACGCAACGCATAAAAAGACAGTATAAGTCATTATAATCAGTAATTATGTCCCCACTGGATGCAACAAATGCCTCGTTTTTAATGGGTTTTAATGTTTTTGTGTCGTCGCTCCGGCTGGGACACACCATCATAGTATGTTAAGGGGCGTAACATTTCCGTCTCATGCTTGAGTTATTCGGCCAATCACTATGCACTGGATAGCTGGCCAATCACAGCACACCTCACTTTTTCAGAATGATGAGCTTTGTAAAAATCGACTCGTTTCAAAAAGGCGGGGCATAGAGGAGAAACAATAATGTACAGTATGTGGAAAATAATGTGTTTTTTTTTACTTTAAACCGCATAAACATTTCATTACACCAAATAATGTTATTTTTAGCAGCATCATATGACCCCTTTAAATGCATGAATGCGTGCTCTCAAATGAATGAAAGCACTTACTTTAATGCAGTTCATCATTTGTCTTTATAATAAACGCAGATCTTGTTGATTAATGGCCTTCACATCACATCTGACACGCTCCGCCAGCATTATCTAAATATTCCTTGTTCCCAATTAACTCTGGGGCTGTTTTTAGTATTGTATAGACCCTCATCTGGCGCTCACCTCGCCCCACCCTGCTACTGGAAAGTTAACGACATTCCAGAAGTCCCCAGAGCATATACGGCCATGCACCCATTCTCTCGTTAACCCAATTATCCTAGTGGTTCCTCTATCGCCACGGAAAAACACGTCACTACCCCAACCCCTTCCCCAAGCAAGAGGCCAGGAGAACATCTGCAGAACAAACAAACAAACAGACAGACAGAAAAGGAGGAAAAGGAAGGACACATGTGCATAAACACGTTTTCTCCAGGCAAGGGCTGTCCTGTTTGGCTACAATAGCTGTATTCATTTTCATAGAGCGGCTTGGTGAGGCATCTTAAAACTCATTGTGGATTTGGAATGCCTCTTACCAATGCTCTCTAATTTAGGGTCTTATTATAGCATGGCGCACACACGCATGCAAGCACACAAAAATTTGGGACAGAAAAGCACTTGTCATTTCTAAGGGGTAAAGACATTCAATCATGCTGATGGTTTTTCTGAGATACGGATCGCAACTGCCATTTACACATCTAAAACCACACCCGTAAAACAATACTACACTCCAGCCCATTATAAACGCACCAATGCCCACACATCCGACTGTAAAATATAGTTTACGTGTCCCTTCCCTCCTAGCCAGTCTCTCTTCCTGTGTCTCTCTCAGGTATGGAGTGATTTCCCCTCCCCCACCAGACTGCTGGAGCCGCATCTTAATTAGTGAGGGAGACAGAGAGAGAGAGAGAGAGAGAGAGAGACAGATGAAAAAGAGCAAGCAAGGAAAGAGAAAGGGGTGAATGACAGAATGAGAGGGGCAAAGAAAGGGGAGAGACCAGAGATACGGCTGTGACGGAGATGTGCTCTGCCGTTGTCATGGTGACACTGTGCAGACCAGGTAGAGGAACACAGTCTCTTGGGAAAGAGCAACGAGCCCTGATAGTCTCCACCTTTCTCCCTCCCGCCTTCTCTATCAGCAATTCATCCCTCTCTCTTTTCTGTTTATGTGGCTATACGAGCTCTGATCTTAAAATGGGTTTCTACAGTACAGCATCATAGCTTGTAATATTCAATTACAGCATGTTCTGCCTACTACCTCACAGATTAAGGATCCAGGTATATATTCCAGGTTCGATATAGGTGAACGACAGAATGAGAAGCAATCATTGCCGGCATAATGTTGATTGCCACAAGAAATAATTTTGACTCATCCCTATTTTTCTGTTTAAAATAGCTAAAATCTTCATACACACTTGTTTATGTGCTTTATGGGGACGCTCCATAAGTGTAATGTTTACATTGTAATACCCATGTCATTATGCATATTTGTATCCTGATATATATATATATATATATATATGAGGATTTAAAAGCAGATATGTGAACCTTATAATTTTACTTGCATTACTGCTGTAAAACGTTTGTATTATTTGAGCTGTAAAGCTATAAATAATTAGTTCATTTTAAGGTTTCAGGCATTGCACTGTCATGGCAAGAAAGTAAAATTGGATATAATTTTACAGAGAAGAGGTTAGCAAGCAATTTTTCCCACACTAAAATTATGTTAACAGTCATGTTGTTTACGCCTTGTGGCTTTACTGTTGAAACTTGTAAAGATGTGTACAGATCAGCCCTATCCACTTGCTTTGCGATCACCTCACTGTAACCTCACAGATTTCTGCTTTTTTTCAAAGAAAAGTAGGGACAAGACAAAATTATTTTTGTGGTAATCAACACTGTCACAAAAAACTGAGTCAGATGAGTCCACAAGTGTTTTTCCAACTGAATGAAGAATGACACTCACGCATGGCAATGATTTGACCCAGATTTCACCTACCTGCATCTATCATCTTCAGGTTATTGCGCAGGAGGCGGCTGACAGATGTAAGGTGGTCAAAGGGAGGGGAGCATGATGTGGCTCATTTAGTTTATGTGAAGAAGGTGTGCTGATGTGAACCTCCTCGGCTAACACCTCTAAATTAAACACTTTCACACCAGAACACAGTGCACTTATTATATCGACATGGAATTGCCACAGTGTTTGTTGCAAGACTGTGGCTATGACTGTGATTTGCTTGGAGAAATTTAAAGTGGCCAGATGTTAAACATTTGGACTGGCCTTCAATAGAAGTGTCTGAGAACATACAATGTCAAACTAGGAACAAATTCAACATGTTCAAATTTACATGCAGAACTTGTTATACCAGAACTGACCAGTTTATTAGATGCATTTTGTGTAAGAAAACAGCCACATGTGAGGCTGTTCACATAGAATGTGTTTTTGCATTAAAAACTGGGAAATGTGGGGCAATCGACTGAAGAAAAAACACAAGGTCTAGAGACACGTTTATTAAAAGTTGAACTACTTTCAACTTGAGTGGCACATTTTGAAAACGCCGTTTCATGCGTGTCAACACATGATACGTGGACACCACAGTCAAACACGTCCGCCTAGTGCATGTAGGTATGTTTACGTAGTAAAACAATGTAAAAGCACAGTTGAACTGAAAAAGTTCTGTGTAAATGACACGCATCACATCTTTTTAATAACTCAATTGACACAAAGTATATTTACATGTGGAATTATAATCAAGCTACTTTTGGGTTTGGAATTTCCAAGCATGTAAACCATACAGAAGCCAACTGTAGTCTGATTAACATGTTTACATGCTTGATACAATCAAATTATTAGACTAACAGACCTAGTTAGACATTTCAGTCAGACTAAAGTGTTTAAGCGACATTTTATTGCTTTAGTACCAACTGAAATAGAACATTTCTGAAGTTTATGTAAACATATACTACTGAGATTAAATAAGGTCTCTTTTCTCTCACATATGTCTCGGTAAAAAATCTTGTATTACAACTCCTGAAAAAGCCTCAGTGTCACAAAAGTCAGAGATTTCAAAATGAAGTCAAACATTTCTCATTAAATTATTCCAAAACCAAATGATCCCTGTTGTGCAACTGGATTTTGGTCGGGTATGTCACAACTACCGACTGTTTTTGCTGAAATCCCTCCCTTTTATGTTGAATGTCAGAGGCACGCCCCAAAGATCACCTCTGATCATTTCAAACGGGAAGGAAGTTGACTTTCAGACTGTAGGGTCATTATCTCAGCAGGGTTCTGGGTCACCGGGGCTGTTAACACCCACCTGCCGAGAGACGCAGCCGTACACACTGGCACTCAGATTATTCAGCAACTGGAAACCAACTAGTGAGATACTGGCTTTACTGTATGCCAATGAATGATTGTCTCATTTCTGACTAATTTTAACACTCCTGAGAAATTCCAATGTTCTTAACTTACATGACTTTCTTCTATGGATCACAAAAGGAGATATTTTGAAAAATGTCTCAGTATTTTTTGTGCATACAATGAAAGTCAGTGGGGCCTAATGTTGTTTTGGACTCTTTTGACTTTCATTGTATGGACAAAAACAGTTGAAATATTCTTTAAAATATTATCTTCCTTTCTGTTACGCAGCGGAAAATCATACAGGTTTGAAACGACAAAAGGGTGATTAAATGATGAGAGAATTTTCATTTCGGGTAAACTGTTGCATGAACAGAACACATTGGCTCCAATCCCATATTGGTTTATTCTCCCAAGCAATGCTAATCCTCCTCACAGGCCACACAGACATTGAGCAAGGCATGTCCCAATCAAAACTTTAAAACACTGTCTAGCTTTTGAGAGTCTGTAAGCGAGACCTTTATACAGCTGAGTGAGAAAGTCAGCAGCAGAAACTTCCTGTGTCAAATTGCTTCACACATTCCTCTCCACTCATTTTCTCTCATTCTCTCCCTCATTCCCTCCTCCTCCTCATCTCCCTCCCTCTCTATGGTTGTCTTTGTCGTCTACAGCACAAAACACTGATTCAGTGCTGAACCCAGGACTCCAACATGATCCTTTAAAACACACAGCTCCCTGGAGCGGATGTGTGTCCATTAGCTCAATTCCCAGATCTAAATTAAATTCCATCTCTGGCACACAATGCCAGAAAGGATATGACACCACTGACCTGATCCACATGAGACTTCCGTTTGAAGTGGCCACAACAACTCAACCAATCACGCATTATACTACAAGTGTGTTGATTCGTTTTTAGTGGGCAAGATAGGTATGAAATAAGCACCCACTACCAACCAAATTCAGGTGTTTTTTTCACAATAACATGTAAACTTTCTCATCAGCCAGCCCACTGTGACTTGTACGACATGTCAGTTAGACACTTGAAAAGAAAAGCGGCTGCTTGGATGCAAAGACACACTTGAAGAACCACATTAGATTATATATTGATAAACAGTCAAAAGCTGTTAGTGTGTCAAATGTCTGATTCTGCTGTTTGTCCGGATGTTCACTGGCCTTAATGCAGTTTCCACAAATGTTTTCTTGTATGCAAATGTACAAAATGAACTCCGACCATCTCAGGAGGTGCTCTGAGTAAAGTTTTCACGCAAACAACACAGGTTCACTCGTTTGTTGATAACGTAAGGACTCTGTATAAACTGATTATCCAAAGAAAAAGGAAAAAAAAAACAAAGTGAATGGAAAGTCAACTGACACAAGTTTCAAGGTCATGAGTGCAAAGAATGTCATTTTTAGCCCACTTAAAGGTCTCTGCATGTTTGATCACACATATGGTGGTTATCTTTTATATCTAGATTGGAAAAATAAAAATGCCCGGTAAAACTGAGCATTCATAAACTACTGTGGGCAAAAAGTTTATTTCCGGCAACCATTCATTAATAATGGTCAACTATAAGAAAACATCTACTCCTCAGCTACCTCAATAGAGTGCAACAGAAGGGTTACAGAAGAAAAATAAAATTTTCTCCTAACGTATATAAAGTCAACAACTTTAAATCAAAAGTTTTATATTTCACCATTTTAAATGTGATTATTAAAGCCAATGAGTACACAGTCTCTGTATCTTTGTCTCGGTCTCTACTTCTTGCTTCAAAGTTTGTAATGTGTCATGCGCTTTGCTTGGCCATTTGTTGTGATAAACAGGAAAGTGTGTCCAGCTGAATTCAATTTGAGTTTTGTTTAATGAATTTAAAAAGAAGCTTAGTTCACAGCGGAAGCGGTCGTGTGAAGACGGATGAGTGTAAAGACCATCGACTCTACCGTGCGACTCCACCGGGCAGGGACACCGGCAAAGGACATAAGTATCGCTTTTTATCTCTCCTCTTTCCTGCTACTTGTTTCACTTCTGTTTCAGTTTTTTATAACCATTTCTTACTATGTGTCAGTAAGTTGTTGTTATTTTAGCATGTGTGTTTGGCTCAGTGTAATTTTTTTTTTTTTAGGATTACTGAAACTAATGTAGTTTGATTAGTTATCTATTTTAGTTTTAGTTACAGTTGTAGTAATGTTGTCATTTTATTAGTTTTTATGTCTATATAGGTAGGTTTTTTTATTAAGTTTTAGTTTCATTTAATTTGAGTTATTTCAGTACTTCAACATACAAAATGGAAATTAAATCATATTTATTGAATGTATTTATATATATGTACATGTATATGTATGTGTGTGGCTGTACATATACATGTAGTTTTTTTATTTTAATTACTTTCTCTTATTTGTAAGTCGCTTTGGATAAAAGCGTCTGCTAAATGACTAAAAGTAAAAAGTAAAGTAATGTTGTAATTCACATTGTAGCTGGTTGGTTTAGTTAATGTCTAATAACTCTTAAACAAAGACCTTAAAAAAATTCCCTATAGGAAAAATACTGAAAAAGTGGACGGGCACTGCTGCACTCTGTAGTGTTTACAAGCATTTGAAACCACCAGTAGTTTATCACTGCCAGTTAGTTGATTAAAAGAAGGACTTTGGGCTCAACAAAAGCGCTCAGTAACATAAAAAACCATAGCATATCCGTAGTAAAGGCTGAGTTCTGTTCTAATTTTCTTAAAGGATTTCATTAATGCATTTAAATTATTAATACGTTATGTAAACGTAACGTAATAAAAAAACCCGTGCATGAATTCGACACCCTCTTCTGAATCTGGGTTCCGCTCAGACCAATGACGTCATCCCCCGCAGCCCGCCGCTCTCCACCCTCCACACCCCACTCACCCCACCTCGGGCGATCTCCGGACAATATCATCCGCCGATCGGCGACACTTTCAAAGCTCAGCCAACACCTCCGCCTATTCCCCGCTACAAATCATTATTATGCAGCCCTGCTGTAATGACCGACCATGTCTGGAACCCACCGACCACTCTTGACCACAAAGGGAATGGTACGTGTGGCGGGACCACCGACAGGCAAACATGAGGGACAAAAGGCTTGCAATTAAACCCTAATTAGATGCGACGCGTTAATTATAGTTTATCCTGCCATGCGCGAGCGCGCGTGCACGCACGCACCCAATCTTCAAGCTTCGGGGGACGGCGACTAACGGTGCGTCCCTGACCCACAACACCGACACACCCACCCACATCCGACCAAAATGGCCAAACAAGGCAAAGGTGCCCAGGAGAAATCCGCACGGTTGTGGTTGGCTCGTAGGTCTCATCTCAGAGCTTTCTCCAGCCCACTTGCAGCGCTCCCCAGGCCGCCAGAGACGCGCTGTCTGCGGTCAGCCGACAGAATGTGGGTCGCGTCCAAGATTTACAACCGAACAGCACACGGCTACTGTCGCCTAATTAATGACCTTACAATTCACACTCTCTCATAAAGATTACTTAAAGTATACACGAACATAATCCCGAATGTGAATGTTGGACATGTTGTGAGCGCGTGTGCCCGGCGGTAAGTCGCCCTCTCCTAACAATAGATCACAATAGAGTGTCATTCTTACCAGTGCAGTCTGCGCCAGCAGCAGCGCCAGCGCCAGCGCCATCCAGCACGGGAGCTTCATGGTGCTCCGAACGCAGCAAAACACGGGGCTCGCGTTCTCGTGTCCGCGCTCCTCTTTAAGGTACTAGGTAGGAGTACACCTTTCGCTGAGTTTACGGTATCCAACTTCGGGGCAGGCGCTTTTGTCGGCACATCCGTCTTGCGTCGGCACGGTCAAATCCCCGCAAAACCACGCGAAGACCGAGGAGGAGCAGCAGCAGCGCGCACGGCCTCTTGTGATTGCCTCCCCTCTGACTTGAGTGGCTGAGACCTGATGGAAATGGAAGCAGAGGGAAGACCAGAACTCCTCTCTCTCTTTCTCTTCTCTTCTCTTCGCTATGGCGTGTGTGAGAGGAGGACGGGCATTGGGTGGATTTTCCTCGTGCGGTTGAGGATGCCCCCTGCAGCCCAGTCAAGCATCGACGTCTTCCCTGCCTCTCCCTTCTGCTCCCCTATCGCGATTTCCACCAAAGCGTCCCGAGACCCTGAACATTTTGTCTGTAGTAGTAGTGGACATACAATAATTTCATGCGACTGTTTTGACTCGTAGTGAATATAATGTCACCTTTATTGTCCTTTATAATGTTTTTGGTGGTGTTTCAATATGTACATAAAATTGTTCATATATGTCAAAGGTCTTATGGTGCATAAGAAACAAGTACAAGAATGAAAGTGGCAGTTTTTTGGTTGACCGACATTTGGCTGGGTGTATGAGTATGGGTGAGATACCTTCAGACTAGCCTACTACATTATTCATGACTTCTTATCTGTATTTAAGAAAGTCTGATGCACTGAGCTCAGTTATTAAGCACACTATAAGATATCATTCAGCCGGTGATATTGGATAACATATGGACAGCTCAAAACGGTCTCATTCATTTAGAAACACACACACACTTGCCTTATGTGTTGCAAATCAAGACATTTATGAAAATATGATACATTGGGCTTTTGAGGAATATTTATTTGTACGTCCCTCAATCATAATGTATGTTTTGCCCTAATAATTAAAACTAGAGCTTTTAGTCATAAAACTAAGCATTTAAAATCATCCTAATAAGACATTATTGGAAGATAGTTACAACTGACATTTAAATGAATTTTAAGTAGTCTGTTAAAAATCTCATTGATTTACAAGGCATCTTGTTTATTGGCCACAGAAATAACAGCAACTGCACCAAATTGCATCTTTTTGCTGTTTCTGAACAAATCTGAGGTGCCTTTTCCTCGAGTATGAGCTCCATATTCTCACTATCATGCTATATGGGCCATAAAAGTCTAATGATCTAAATATGATACAAAACATTATTGATTTCTATGAATTCATATATCAGACTTTACAGCGTTAATATTCATTGTACCTTTATGACGGAACAAAGATCTATTCTTATCAAACGTATTTGTGTCAAGGCCCATTCACAGCCTGAACGGTAAGTGCACTGTAGTTATGATATCTGCTGCTTTAAATGCTCAAGCTCTTTAAAGTCAGGTGGACTCAGATGGCCTGGTAATGTTTTTGTTGTTCGTCAGCTACAAACAATTGTTCTGAAAGTGATTCCAGCAATATCACTCCAGTGTGTCGTTATTGTTATTGTGCTGTGGACAGCTACAGTCCTTAGTGTGAACTGGCTTTCAGCCGCCTTTGAAAAATGCAAGACTTAAAATTGCACATCTGGCAGACGCTTTTATCTAAAGAGATTTGTGGTGCATTCAAGGTATGCATTTTGCAATTATCCGTTCCCTGGAAAGATGTTAGTTACGCAAGTTTTACATTTCAAAACCAACAGAATCCTTCATCTAAGCATATCTGCTACTTTCAACAAGACAGTATCCTCAGGCCGTGTCATTAAGAAACTTATTGCTACAGGAAAATTTCAACAAATACATCCTTTGTGGAAAATGCTATTAATGTTTCACTAATATCACACATTTGTTTAATGAATTAAAGCAACTAAAATGCTACCAAAAACAGCCTCAGTCTTCAACAAGAGTAGTTTTTCCAAATGATTCCTGAAAAGTATGACAATAGATTTGAATGATCACAGTGCTGAACACAAAACAAGCACATCAAAAGGAAGAGTCAAAGGCCGTTATGAAATTTTGAATTTTTTTCATTGTTTTGTTTCAAAATAAAGATCACACATTGTTTAGAGACAATCTACAACTGGAGTTACAAAAAATAGTTGCCCAGGCAGAAAGCACACACAGCATCTGTTACCTATACACATTATGGTTACAAGTGTGCCTGCATAAAGAGAATCATAGGAAATATACACAAGGCTGTTTAAATATACACCAGAGAGTGTTCCAAATCAAAAACCAATGGCCAGTATGTTACAATCACTTACAAGTAGACAAAAGAATGGCAAATCTGTACACACCTCCGACTCTGACCAAGGGCAGTCGAACGCGTCACACACATACACACAAACGCACCTGCCCAGGAGCGAGGGAGGGACTATAAAAGATCCTAAAAAAAGAAAGGGATGAGTGGAGGTGAAAAAGAGGTGGCTGGTGAATGGCTAAAAGCAGAGTGCACACTTTTCTCTGTTCTTTGTACATCTATGCAGTAATAATTCAAAGGGCTTCAAAACCAACAAAAAATCTGATATTACAATTTACAATATATAACAACTCATAACTCAGAAACCACAACCAAAGAGGTGAGAATTTACACTGAAATGCACAAGATTTTCTTTTTTCCATTTTGTCTTTTTTCTCATACCAAAAAAGGGCTGTAGAAGCGAGTCCACATTTACATTAGCGAAGGTTTACAAATGTACAATTATACAATCAGAAGTATGTATTCACTACAGGGGAAGATTATAGATACAGATTGGACATCAAAAAACAGAAAAACTACAAAGTTTTATATATATATATTTATATATATATATGCAAAGGTCTACACCAAGTATGCACTAAATAGTTTATAGAAGCAAGACCAAAAACGTCTCCCATGCTAAATGTCTGCGTGTTAGCAATAATGTGCGTGTGTGTTATGATAGAATATGCGCATTAGAAAGGTGTTGCGAAGCAATAAAGTGTTTGCGCAAGCCTACATGATCGAACGTGGGATAAATCAAATATTCTCATTTCATACAGGACCAAAAAAAAGGACCATTATTTAGGTAGTAGAGTGAAAACAGAAAGAAATGCTAAAAGGGAGAGGAAAAAAAGAAAAATCACAACAACCCGGGGATGACTCAGTGATGAGGGGAAGGTTTCGTCCATTCCACCCCAACCTCCCTACATCGTCGGGTGTGGACAAACACGCTCACACACGCACACACACACACAGACGGGCATCCTAGATGAGTTATGGGAAGGGTTTACATGATGCCATTAGGGGGTGCACAGAGTGGGCCGAGGTCAACGCCGTTCTTCATGTAGTACTTCTCCAGCTTGGCCAAAATGTGCTTTCCGTACGTGTACTTCCTCAGCGTCGCAATATGGGGTCGGATCTACACAAAACAACCAACAATCATTGTTCAGTCACAATTCATTGGTGCTTTTGGCACAAACAGGAAAAGAAGAAATATTGCTAACTGAATAGAAGCCACACCTTGTGCATTACAATCTTGCGTTGTGTTGGCTCAGCCACATCGATCATCTTCTGCACAACGTAGTTGGCGTACTGGTCCTTCATCATGGTGTATAAGGCACTGTGGGGCCCGTCTGCCATACTGCACACCTCATCTATCAGCATCGCCCTCTCGGCACGCAATGAGTGGGTCACGCACTTTTCCACCACGTTACTAGGAAATAAAAAAAAACAAACACCCCTAAAGACTTCCTCCTGTGCGCCTTTGTGTGGCGGATTATCACATATGCGTAAATGCTTTGTGCGCACCTGGCAAACTTATGCTGGCTGAGCCCCAAAACATTTCCACGGATTTCAGATACAATCTTGCTCTTGTCCTCTGCGCGGCCATGCTCCAACACGTGCTGAATTACGTAATTCCCATACTGATCCTATATGGGAAAGGGAAGAAAAAAAGGGTTTTGATGAGAGGAATGGATGAGATCCTGGGTCAGTACAGAACGAGAATGCGTCATCAATTACCTGGACCAGCTGCTCGGTGTGTTGATGTATTTCCTCCAGTATCGGTAGAGTCTGCTCAGGCAGGCAGTGCTCCAGAATACGCTGGATCACCCGACAACCATATGGGTGTGTGGACAGAGCAAACACCTGCACAACACACATAGTTATTAGTTAAACATACACACATAAGACGAAGGTTTTAAATACATTTCAAAACAGGTCATTTCAGAACCACGACTGGATGATTAAGCAGTTTTCTCGCAACACATACAGGTTACAAACTGCATGTTAGTAGACTTTTCTATCCCCAGGACTCATTTTATAAGAACATGGGGCCCATAGACTACTTATTCACTATTGCAGCCATTTTGGCCAGTGTGGTCCACTGAAGAGGAAACACTGAATTTGACAAGACTGCAGATACATAAATATTTGACAGGATTATTATTATTATTATTTTTTTTTAAGTTTAGTAGTTCAGATTGTTACTTGACTATATTGCTATCCAATATACTGCAACTTTGGCTCCAACACGCACACAAATATTAATATATATAATACATATAAAAGGTGTCTAATAAATTCTACACTACTGTTCAAGTGTTTGAAGTAAGATATTTTTGGGATGGAAAAATACTTTTCTTCAAACAGTATGCACTAAATTGATCAGATGTGACAGTAAATACATTTATAAATGCAGTTTTTTTTTACTTTACATTTATCAAATTTCAGAGAAAAAAAAACATCACGGTTTACACAAATTTTAAGCAAAGCATACAGCTTTGCCACAGGATTCACATAAAATACATTTTAAAAATATATTAAAACAGAAAAGTGATTTTAATTTGAAAATACTTTACAATATTGCTGTGTTTACTGTATTTTTGATCAAATAAATCAGAAGAGACTTATTTAAAAAACAAAAAGTTTTCATTAGACAAGTACTATAGGTAAGTTTTTTCTTCATTTGTTATAATATGCCTCAGCCTCTCAATAGTGCACTGCATTTCAAAAATCAGGCACTCCATAAATAAACCACAAAGGTTCCCATGGTACACACACACTTCAAAAAGTTAGCATTTCACACGGTTCAATACAGACACACCTGTCCTTTGAAGGCATCAATGATGAACTGAAGAGCATGAGGCTGGACACACTCAATGCATTTCTGCACAACATGATTGCCATTTTGATCCTTCACACACTTTAACACATGTCCGTCAAGCTCCCGAACCATCTCATTCTGCAAAAGACACAAACAATTTAGATTAAATTCATACACATTGTGTAACTTCAACACAGCAATGTGAAGAATTATAACGCGAGCGTGCAGCCCTTCATAAACTTACAATGACTTGTTGGTCCGAAGGGATAAACTCCAGAGCTTTTTGGATCACTCTGCAGCCATACATCTGCAGTGCCAGGGATAAAACATGGCCACGGATCCGCTCAGCCAGCGCCAACTTCTGGTCGAGACTGCCAAACTAAACACATAAACTGCTTTTAACAGATGCTTCTCATCATAATTGACATCAGGTACACTTAATAAACATAACTGATGAACTTTGCACTGGCACGGTTATTTTCCTGCTTTGAAACATCCTGTATTGCATGAAGCGCTACACAAATAAACATGACTTGACTTGCACAATTGCAGTACCAAATAAATCAGGTTCAAGTTTGAACCTGCAACCGCTCACATGTGAAACTGTGTGGTTTATTAGACACTAAAATGATGCATGTATCAACAAAAACTTTGTATTACCTCAAAGAACTTCTGAATGACATAATTTCCAAACACATCAACCATGAGTTGGTAGGCTGCCTGTAGTATCTCATTGAAGACCAACTGACGCTCTGCAGGACTTGCTCTCTCCAGTTTCAGCTGGATAAACCTGCACACAAACCATTTTTATTTATTATTCCCACTATTATTCCAAGTGGTAACATCGGGGTCCTGACTTCCTGACATCTATGAGCTGTAGCAGACATCTGCATTACCTGGAGCCATGCTGGTCCTGAGAGAACTCCATGACATGCCCTGCGATTTCTCTCAGCTGCAGGTTGGGGTAACGGTTGTTTCTGAAGTCCTCAAGCAGACGGCTACGTCCCGATGGCATCACGTCAGACATGCCGTAGCGTAGCCGTGACGACGGGAAGAGCTGGCTGCTGGGACTGAAGAGAGACGAGCCTGTGGTGGCATTGCGGAACTTCGCCTCTGCTCCTGGAGCTGCAGAGATGAAACGCCCACTGCCATTGGTCAGTCCACCTGAGAGGGAGGAGCCAGAAGTGGGCATATTTAGATTCAATTCATTAAATATTTTTGATGAAAAGATAACTGAAACATGTGTTGTACTCACCAAGGTTAAGACTGCTTGAAGACCCATGAGTTGAGAGCGAGGGTGGCGGGGTGAGTGAGTGGGAGGGGCCTTGGTTTGGAAGAGGCATGCCAACTGGGCCAGGGGAGGAGCTAAAGCTGAGGCCATTGTAGAACCCCCCATGGCCAATAGGGGTGAGGCTACTGGGTGTGCGCTTGTACAGATCAGAGCTACCCGTCAGGGAATCTCGACGGGACCCACTGGAACTGGAATTAGTCACTGCAAAACGAAACCATAATACAGATAATTAAACGCAAAACATTTTTTTTTACATTGCATTAAATGCAAACATTTGAGCATTTGGAACGAATATCATTTTTGTTACAGTTTTTCCTCCAGTGCAGTGTGCTTTGAAGTTTTTTTTAATAATTTATATATAATTATATAATATTCCATAATATAATATTATGGAATATTTATTTTATTTATTACCAAATTAAAGTTCGTTTTTTTAATCATAAATTAATGAAACTTAACAAATTAACATTCAAATAAAAATTGTTGTATATAAACATTTAAACTGCATACAAGGCAGTTTTTATATCAACTAGCACTAATTAAACATCAATGTTTTGGTTAATGATTTCGGCCCAAACCTGCTGTGCCAAAACCCCCGAGTGCTGCTCCAAGAGTGGCTCCCAGAGAAGAAGATGGGTTGCCATTGAATCCAAGCGAGGTGCTTCCTGCCTGGGCAGAGCCTTGTGAAAATAGTGAAGAGCTTTGTGAGGAAGAGCTTGGGGAGCCACTCCCATAAAAAGAGCTTCCTCCCAAAGCCCCGCTCCCTTGCTGCCCAGGAGCCTGCTGGGAACTCAATGCACGGAACGCACCGCTTGCTCCACCACCAAGACCAGCATTAGCCCCACCTGCTGAGGCAGCAGCAGCAGCCACTGTAAAAAAAAAAAAAAAAAAGATAGGAAAAATATATTCAAATACAAGACTACACTTCGAAAAAATGTAATGGTGGTTTGTTGACTGTGCAACCTTGATTTGTCATTTTCAAACATGTACCTGCTGCTGCTGATGGGCTGATGATAACCGAGGCAGGGGCCATAAGTCGAACTGGGCCACCACGAGCACCTGTGTTCACCACAAGTGCACCTGTCTGGTCATAATACGCAGCTGGAGCTAACACAGGATAACCTGGAATATAACAAACACATCTTCATTAGACATCATTCTAACCGTGAAAGTTTGATCTGTTAAAGGACGTTCACACAGACTCCGAATAATTCTAATATGCCGATTTTTGTGCTCAGGAAACATTTCTTATTATTATCAATGTTGAAAACCGTTATGCTGCTTAATATTTTGTGGAATACATTTTTGCTGAATAAAGCATTCTTTCAAAAGCAACAACAACAAAAAACGACAACAATTGTAGTGTATACAAATGACAAAAATAAAATGTCCATGCCTATTTAGAATGTTATTCCTTTTCATCACTTTTCAGGCCAAGAAACCACTATTTTAAAATTCAATGATATTTCTGGGTTTTCTATGATTATAAGGTTAAAATTGATTAAAAAAAACATATCAACAGTCCAATACCAGGTACGCCTGCTGCCAGACCCTGCCCAAATGCCAAGGCGGAATTCACAGCTGCTGCTGCTACAAGCTGCTCTGTCTGCTGACCCTGCTGTCCTTGACTGGGAGTCAGAGGGCGTTGGTTTCCACCTGCACGCATCACCTGGAGCAAACAAAGATCAGTGTATGATTTAATGTATGCATGTTGTGAATTCCTTACATCAGTGGTCTGGTTGGCTGAACTCTTACCTGCTGTTGGTTCTGCTGGGTCTGTGCTGCTGTCTGCTGGTTGGCCGCGTTGGAGGGGGAGGCAGCCTGCTGTTGGAATAGGTTAGCAGGATACACGCCCCATGGAGTGACACCATAGTACTGTGGGGGCATCACTGCTGGACCTGAAAGACAAACACATGTCATATCTCAGATGAAGGGCCAAAGCACACTGTTTTCAAAGCTGGCTCAGGGGCTTTGATGTACACGGGATGCAGTCGGCAGCCATTTCCTTTGCCTCTGTACTCTGCTTTAGGAGCATCAAAGCAGGTGTGTGTTTGTGTGTGTCTTAATGAAGGAGACTGCCTCAATCCTAGAGCTAAATCTCAAGCCCCTGGAGGACGCAGTCCAAACCCTCAGCCATCATGAGCAACACTTCCTCATGAGCATCCACTCCAGACTGGGACTGCTCAGTAGAGAACCCGTTAGTAACAGACCGATCCTGCCACAGAAATGCAGTCGAATGCAGTCTACATTTCTGTACTGTCATCGTACAAGTACAATGAAATCTGCTGCACTAAGACACTTTCAAATGTAAATTATTTATATATTTGCATAATGAATATGGCATTGGTATACATATAATATGCATTTATACTACCATTCAAAAGTTTGGGGTCAGAAAGGTTTTGTTTTTTAAAGAAATTATTTTATTCAGCAAGAATGATTGATTGGTCAGCTGTATCATTTTGTAATATTCTTAGTGTTTTATTTTTGCTTAAGCTGGTTGTTTTTTATTTTATTTTGTAATAACATGTAATTTATTTAAGCTGTATCATTTTGTAATATTCTTAGTGTTTTATTTTTGCTTAAGCTGGTTGTTTTTTATTTTATTTTGTAATTTTTTTTGGCAAGCAGAAATGCTTAATACTTAAACAGAATAATCAGAAAATAAACCGCAATAGGGTGATCAGAACCTTAAAGAGAAGCTGACTGTACATAATACCTTATTTTACTGGACTCATTAACATACTTTATAATGACAATCATTTCATACTTATCTTGAAACACAAACTATACATATTACATGTCCATCTCAAATTTAAACCATGACCTCTCACCTAGAGTGGCGGCAGCAGCGAGGCCGGCAGCATATGGATCAGTGCCGGGTGGAGCAGCGCTGATGATGTACGGATTCGGTACAAATGCAGCTGGGGCCAAACCTAACACAACCAACAAGAAACCAAGTTCAATAAAACACCTGAAACTTTTGTCCACTAAGTCTGGAGACTCATACCTACAGTCAAACTCACCGATGTGTTGTTGTTGAGCTGCGGCGAGGGCGTACTGCTGCTGCTGGGCTGCGGTGAGCTGCTGCACTGCCAGAGCGCTGGGCCTCTGGAACAGCTGCAATACATGTTGCTTTTATTAGGAATGAAATTTATACTAAACATTGTTTACATTCATAAATGCAAGGCTTTAGAAGCACATGCAAATGTGACTAATAATTTCTAAAGAGACAATGGTAACGTGGCACATTACTTCAGACAAGAGGTTTTACAAAGTTAGCCTTAACATGTGTGGCCTCTGATAACAATTAACATAACACAAACATTTATAAATACACAAGCTTTCCTTATAATTATTCTACTCTAATTACAGTCTTGTATGTCGAAAGTGCTAGCAGCATCAGATATTTACCTGCTGAGGAGAATTGTAGTCAAACAGGCTGACAGTAGCAGCTGTGGAGTCAAGAGGCAGCTGGCCTCCAGTGTAATCTGCAAACTGTAAAGTCTCCATGGAAACAGATTCCATGGGATCCAGGGTCACATTTTGGGTTTCAACATTTGAGAACTCCTCAGCTGGTTTTGGCCCTGCACATCCAGGCAGTTCTAGTCCACCCAATTCCACTTCTGGACCAGTCAGAGGGCAGTTACCAGGAGTACGACTGGGGGAGAAACAAGAGAGATTTGTCTTCAACACATTTGAGAAATAATGAAAGTATATGTATGGAAAGCAACAAAGAGAACTTTTAAAAGTTTGGGGTCAAGATACTTTTTTTTCGAAAAGACGTTTCATACTCAATCAAGGCTGAATTTATAACAAAAACAAAACAGTAATATTGTGAAATATTATGACTATTTATAATAATTGTCATATATATATATATATATATATATTTATTATTATTTTTAATTTTTTTTATTCCTGTAATGGCAAAGCTGAATTTTCAGCAGCCATTACTTCAGTTTTCAGTGTCACATGATCCTTCAGAAATCAACAGGCTGTTTAATATTTATAGTGAAAATTGAGATACATTTTTTTTTCAGGATTCTTTAGCAAATATAATGTTCAAGAGAGCAGCATTTATTTAAAATTGAAATATTTTGTTAAATTATAAATGTCTTCACTGTCTGATCAAATATCTGATAAATTTAATGCATCCTTGTTTAATAAAAGCATTAATTTCTTTAAAATTACAATAACAATACATTTTTTGACAGTGTATACCTAAAATCCTTAACGTCAACATCAAGTCCATTCTGATTGGGCAGTCCATTGGGGTTATCCAAAACATCCGGCTCTGGCTCCTGAAGTTCATTCCGCTCAGGGTCAAAGGTTGTTTTGGGTTTTTGCTCCACCCTTTTCTCAGGGTCATCCACCTCTGAATCTCTTGGACCCTAAAAGAAATAGAAAGGGAGATTGAAATGGATATAAGGAGTTCAGGAGTTAAAGAAATATTTACACACCCTCATGTTGTTGCAAATCCAGAGGAGTTTTTTTAAAGTTTGGAATAATATAAAGGTAGTAAATAAAGAATTTTCTACCTAAATGAACAGAATCTTAATAAATGATGAAAGAGACTCACAAAGGCTCCTTTGCGCAGACACGAGTCCATTTTCTCAGCAGGAGAGGAGCTAAGAACATACTCCACCATGGAGACGCCTAATCCACCACTCTCAGAACGTGGCGACAGAACAGATCCGGCCTCTCCGACGCTATGGAAGCCCTGGCCTGGTCGGCGCTGAACCATGATTGGCTGGGACACCGAGTGATCTAGAGAAAAAAAAAAGGACATTAGAAAGAAAAATACTAAATATGTAAAATACAACCATCGCATCTTAATCACACACATACCAGAGGCTCCCCAAGCGCTGTCTCTCCACTGGTCCAGAAAGATTCCTTTTGGTCCATCTTTCCCTGAATCATCGCTTTCCCAAAACTTCTTCCCTGTAAGAAGCTGCTGCAGAGCGGGGACATCAGACAGAAACATTAATACATAAGCCCAAATGAAGCATCATGCAGAAGATGAAGAAAGAAAGGTCTCTCACCTCTCCCATGGCTCGACCCTCCAGTGCAAGTGCCTGGAAGTCATGGTTAAGCTCATCCATCGATCGTACCTGTGTGAAAAGTTATAAAATTATTATAAGATTTAATTTTATACCAGTAAAAAAAAAAATAAAAATCAGTGGTTACCTAGTCACTAACTTATACCTGGTTGTCTGCATGCATGTTGTCACCAGTCGGCCAGCGGTGTTTGCAATTGTTGTAGCCGGGCTGCTCGCCATGTTGCCGTTGGAAGAAGTAATCCACCATGGCGTCATCTTGAGAGCGTCCCGCTCCCTGTGTAGGGGGAGGGGCCTGAGGAGAAGGGCCAGGTTGGGGGGTGTGGCCCGCAGCACTCAGCACCACAGGCATGCTGGGTAATGGCCTGTCAGGGGGAGGCAGTCTCAGGTGGGGGCTGAACGAATCCTGCCAGAGCACAGCTTTCCTCTTCAACACACACGCTACGCTCATTCCACCAGAGACTGTAACACAAGAACAAACAAAACACTATTAGCCCCAATGGCATCTGGGAAAAGTGTATTCAATTACCGTATTACCACACCTGTATATCTCAAAGCAGGCTGAGAATGAGAAAGCTCACAAATATTGCCAGAAATATAAACGGCAAATTCAAAACAAGCTTCACTTATTTTAAAGAAATCAATCCTATATGGATGTGAATAGTAAATAACAGCACAGTAAATCAGAGAGATACAGAATCAAATGAATAGATTCCAGTAAATACAAATCTAAAATAAAATCCCTGACCCATGAAAATATAGGGCAAAAGAAGAGAAGACACACATGGTCTGGGCTAGAATGAGGTCAATTCAATCCATTAGTGTGAGGGTCAGCGCTGGACTGGAAGTGCCCATTACTACATTGCGCAGACTTGTTGAGGCTCAGTGGGTAAAGTAGAAGTTGTTGTTCTAGTTAATCAAGCAGAGCAGGTCTGTCAAAATGAGTCTCATTCTCATTCAAATGTGCATCTGATATCATTGTCACAGAAGGACTTTGACATACTGGGAAAGTCAAGAGTCGAAACAAAGGAGGGATTTCTACTTGAACAAATTCTCCTGATGAGAAAAGGTCAGTTTGTAGCTTGATAAATATGCTCTTTGAATAGAGAACAAATATTTTACCACATTCACAGCATTACAAAGCAATCAGCAGTATGGGGAAAAAAACTGAAGCACTGTCACTGGTAGGGCTGGGTATCGTTAAAAAATGTTCGATATCGATACCTTGACTTCGATACTGGTTCCTGAACGATACTTTTTTCGATACCAATTTTATGAAATCAATTTTAACAAGATTACATTATCTAAAAAAATTAATTTAAAAAACCCTTTGGTTTTATTTTTCAGCTTGTTGATGTTTATACAAACTCAAAGACTCATCTCCTGAGCCACTGCACAAAGGAACAAAATGTAACCAACACAATAAATCAGTGCAAATTGTTATAATAAAGCTCAAATAGTCTTCAGTTTACACATCTGTTAGGCTACATTTACACTAGTGCATGCTCATTTTAAAATGCATAGCTCAGACATAATCTTGATTTCTATTTATTTTCCACTGATTTACTGATGAGCATTAGCAGCTTCCAGCGCTGTCTGCCTGTGTTCTCTCTTCTATGATCGCTGCTCTGACTCCGAGTCAGAGGTAATAACACATTTAATTTCAGCAACATTACATGGCCAAAACACACATTAGACGGCAATTGGAAGTTATTGCAAACACTCGATGGTGGTTTAAAGTGAGTTTTGAGTAAAAGCGGAATATAAATCTTATTTATTGTCTTATGTAGCATGATGCTACAGTTTGCATGAATGGCCACATAACACGCCCTTTCGGTCACGTAGAATGAACGGACTTCTGCATATGATCGGAACTCCATGCAGCTCCCGCGCTACTCTCCATTGGAAATTAATGACTGAATGACCGGTCTGTCGCTTGGAGATGGTGGAAAGCCAGCTTGAAACGCAGTGGAAACGCCAGTATGATGAGGATCATTTTCATTTTAAAACAAACGCACCAGTGTAAATGTAGCCTTACATCTAAGGGGGCTGGGACGCATTAGCACTACATCCTCACGTGTGCGCCACACCTTTGAGTGTAACCGGTGTAAACTAGTAGGTGTGTTCGACTTGACGCGGACCGACTGTGCAGACCGATCAGTGTATTACAGTACCACGAGAGCTAAAGAGAGCAGACTGCTCCGTGCGCTTTCGAATCGCTCTCGCAAATGTCAAACACTGATCGATCTGCACTGCACCTCTTCTAGTCGAACACACCGGCTAGTGCTGCAGGCTTAAGGCCAAAGTATACTTCGGCCGTCCGCATCCACATTACGTCATTTTCGTCATCAGGAGGGCTCGCGGATAGCTGTGCACCCCGTCCGTGTGCAGGCAATTTTTTGAGACCGCGCGGACGGTCCGCGTACAACAGCACATGCACGAGGTGAAAGTTGAGACATAGTGCAAGTCAAACTGCGCCTGTGTTGAGCTCGTCCGTCTGCACTCATCCGCGGTTGAGTATACTTTAAAAGCTGTGCATACACGGCTGAGCGCGAGACGGAAAGGAACGCGGAAAGTGAAGTATACCCAGGCCTTTATTGGCTCATTGACGCTGATGAGACTAACCCCTTAGGTATCGAAATTTGGTACCGAACGACGAGACGTTTTTCGATACTCGATGGTATCGAGGCAATTCGGTCGGTGCCTAAAAAGTATCGAACTCGATACCCAGCCCTAGTCACTGGGCTCACAAAATGGCTAGCCTGACGTCCCAAGGCTATTGTATCTTTCAGTCAGGCTACCAAAATATATCACTGTCCTGCCTGACGGGCTATCTTGAATAGTAATATAAAATTCCTTCCTTGATTCACATTGTTCACTCACTTGTAGGGGTGAAACGGATCGTAGAAGACTTGATTTTATTTGTAACTTTGTTCTAGTTTATCTATGCTCGAAATTAGTTTATTTGTTCTTATTTTCTTACAAATGTTAGAATTAGACACTTTCACAAAAAGTATGCTATTGTTAACAGTGAAGAGAAAAGAATGATCCAGCCGCATGTCGGCGCACGTAATTAACCGCTCACATGTGACGCGCTTTGTGAAGGACCATAAGTAGAATATCACTAGGTGCCATTTACACTGAATGCGCTTTTGTGTTGACAAAGATGCAACGCGGGCAGTGGAATAGAAAAAAAATGCAGAAAGATGGGAGTCGAGTTGAACTTCTTTTAACTTAGCACCGTGTTTTTAGAATGCCGTTTCATGCATGATATGCTGCAAGAGACGGGAGCGCAATGGTCAAACCTCCTGTTTGGCTTATATCGAAATCCTCCGACATTCTTCTTTACAAATCCTCGATTTGTACCTCTAATTTGTGACCGTTGTTTTGATCTCTCCGCTGCGCTTCCGCATTCGTCACTTCTGAGCAGCGCATGCGCAAAGCCAACCTCATCCACCCGAAACGGTTTACGTATGAGTTCGGCTTTGCGCATGCGCCACTCAGAAGTGACGCACGCAGAAACGCAGCGGAGAGATCAAAACAAAACAACAGTCACTAATTAGAAGTGCAAAACGAGGATTTGTAAAAAAGGATGTCGGAGGATTTCGATAAGCCAAGAGGAAACTGGTTTTCCTTTGTTAAAGTAAGGAAACGTTGGTTTTCACGAGACTCACCGGTGCATGCGCAACGCTGACCCTATACGTCATCACTCCGGAGCTGCTTCAGTGTACAACTGTTGGCACAAGCTACATTAAAGTGATTATTACATTTTGAATATGGATATTTTTCTTACAAAAACGCATCGATTCGCCACAGGAGGCCTTTGTTCACCCCATGGAGCAGTGAGAGCCAATTTTTTTATGGATGGGCGCTTTTTATTTAACTTCTTTTGGACTGATGCATGCAACACCCGCTGAGTGGCATTAAACAGCTTGAAAGAACAAAGACAATTTTTTATATAACTCCGACTGGATTCATCTGAAAGAAGAAAGTCATATACACCTAGGATGACTCTGGGGTGAGTAAAACACAGCCTAATTTTCATTTTTGGGTGAACTAACCCTTTAAGAGCAGCAGTGGCACAAACCTTACAAAATTGGTTAAAACCTTACATAAATTTGTTCATTACTGTAGGCTATATAGTGAATATAGTTTATAAATTAAAATAATAAAGATAATAAAAATGAATAAAATCACAGTAATGTTCTGCAGGAACAAGCGTTGCGTGCACTTTGATCACAGTCAGTCTCCTCTTACTGTCATTTCTTTATCCTGTAAAAGCCTCTGACATTTATATTCAGACAATTACACGCTGCTGTCCCTTCACAGTTCTTACTCCCATAAATTACTCGCACTGCATGTTGACTTTTAAACCTAAATTGAATGTTCAACAACAGATGTTTCAGCACAATGAATGTTTTTGCGCTGAATATAGTCTCCCTCTCTACTGTGTTTAACGCGTGTCCGCCGCTCTTTCAGTAAAGATTTCAGCTTAACGCAGACTGTCAGGGCAGGCCTTTATACAAAAATGGAAAGGCTCGCGTGAATTTGTGACATTTACAAATAAGGATATGACCGTTAACAATGTTTTTTGCGCTGAGGACGCACACGCTTATCTGTCAAAGCACCTGACAGTGCAAGTCATTACGCTAATGCATCAACTTGAAGCTTAAAATAAAGATTTCTCATGTTTTGGGCAGCTTGGATCACGTACCTCTTCTGAAGGAGCTCATTCTGTTTCCTCCACTATTTTTAGATGCATTTTTTTGTCCATAAAAATGCGTTATTCAGAGCTGTAATTTGATGCGACCGGCTGAAGTTGGACGTGCACTGTGGGCAGACCCGACTAATCGATGAGAATCGTTGTCGATGATTTTCATAATTGATAAAGTTGTTGCAGCCCTAAAAATAACCTAGGTAATCAATGCTTTTCTGAGAGAAAAAAAGTTATCATTTGTGCCACTTGCATGTAAGGGACACGCTAATTAAAAAAAAAAAAAGTTAATCTAAACCAGCTACTACCAATAAATTAAGGTTAAAAAAAAATCATATATTATATATATATATATATATATATATATATATTACCACTATTTTCATTCCTGAGTAGATGTATAACCATTGTTTATAATTTCCAAAAATTTCCTACCACAGCAACTCTTGGCAATTTCACTAGTTTTCTCCTTATTTCAGCTTTCAAGGAAATTACAGTTGTCCCATTTCTCTTTACACATCTATATATGTCAGCCATTAATTTTATGAGAAACCCTGCCCTTCCATTTCAGTAATCTGAATTACTGAATTTCTCCTTTCTCCAATCTCCTTATTAACAGACACTTTCTAATAGAGTTAAATGAGCAATTATGCCTCATATGAGGATATGAATGGCATTTAATTTAACAACATTTTTCAATCAATTAAATTAAACCTGACCTTGTTTTATGACTAATTTTAACAGCTGTTTGTTTAGCTAATGAAACTTTTTGTGGTGAAATTATAATAAACTCAAAATATAAAATGTCATGTTTAATGCTATTGCTATAAATACCCTAAAAGACTAAACATTTCTGGTTTCAGAAACCAGAAGTTTTGAACAAAAAAAAAAAAGAGGCCACATCAGTTTTGCTCCTGTTTTCACATCTAAAACTGAACCGATCTTTTCAAGAGATATGTAGATGCAGGTCACCACAAGCAGCAAATTAATCCCAACAGCAAAATCCTGAGATTGGTGCAATCTCACCCTAAAATGGTGCCAAAGGTGTTGGCAGCACTAGGGGTAAATTGTCACATAGCTTGTTCTGGAAATAAGAGAGAGAGAGACTTTTTATAGCTGTTTTTTATTTAGAGATTAAGTGAGTGTCTCATTTAGAAATAATCACTAGGTACTGAAGCTTTCATATAAAAACATGTGGTTCAGCATTAAATGAAACTGGGTTTCAGGAACTTGGATGTATAGTGTCAAGATATTTAGAATATGCAATACAAATAAGAAAGTTACTGCAATGCTGGTGAAAGCATAATGAGGTAACACAGTGTTAAAGCCAACACCTATTAAATGGTTTATAAACAAACCAACAACATTTTAGAAAACACTGTCATTTAACCCTGACAACTGTTTGAAAGGACCACAGATTTGTGAGACTCACAGGTTTTGGAAGCTGGCACACCAACTGGCTTAAGGATCATTTACTGGGACAAATCAGTTTAAAATTCCCAAGATAACTGCGACTAAGACAAGTCTGACCAGTCATCACTTGAAAAAATGGCTGGATTTTTAAAACAACCTGAATAAACTGCCAGTTGCCCATGAAAATGCAAAACAATTTTCAGTGCCAAATTCCAGACTATTCCATTCAGCTCTGGTTTTAAAATCACACACAAGGTTGTAGAATTAAATATTTGTATTTAACATCAAATTAAATATTAAGAATGAATAGAATAGTGATTGAGTCTGCTTTCTAATTTGTCCAAGGCTCGCAAACTTTCAAAATCCCTGGTAGCCCTTCGGGCAGGTCCTCCTCAAATTTTGGTAGCCCAAAAATTAATCTAATAGCCCAAATAAAATAAAAAGACCTTTTTTTTAAATATAGAAAATCAGATAGGAGTTTAAATTTCAATCAAAAATATTTTCAATACACAAATATGAAGGAATTTTATTTCACTATTTACAGTGTATCTGCAGAATTTTTTTAAATAAATTTAAGTCAATTTATGACCCACGAGCTGCACAAGTAAAATGAACAGTGTGAGTGGGGTAGGACAATGTCTATGGTAACGTACAGTACTGAGCCATAAAATTACATGATTTACAGTTCAGATACAGGTTTTCACAAAAACCTTATACAACAGCATTTCAGCCTTTAGACCATTTTATGAAAAGGGATAAATCAAGCATATAAATGTCAATTTAAAACGTATAAATATTATGGTCTTAATTTAGATTTTTAGAAGGCACATTAACATCTTTCTCATTTACAACTCTATGTGTTTGCTGCGTAAAAACATGAGTTGATATTTGCATTGATCTGAACAAACAGCAAGAAAGGCTTATTGGAAATGCAAATTCATTCTCTGCCACGAGGTGGCGCTTTAGGAATGCTGAAATATTGCGGTTTCCCTGGTAACGGCTGTACCCAAAGCAGCTCCGCCCTCATAAACGCTGCTTTATCAGGAATTATAGGTAAAATTAAATTAAAATGCCAACGACACGTTTCTGAGGACAGTTGGTTCTCTGTTGTCCCTAGGAACATCAAACGCTGTAATTGCAATGCAGCCAGATTATACACCTGCACAAGATCCCCATTAGGTGTAATCCTGTACACATAGATGAAGCAATGCCCTAAGCTTCAAATCAAGATAGTACACAGGGCGAAGCAACACACTATTTAGACAGACTGAGATAACTGTGCACACAGCACTCTAGTAATCCTGAGGGCTCCCTGCATCAGAACAAAATTCATCCCACACCTATTTTAAATAAAACGTGGTCCCATAAACTAGCATATTAGGCGTGACGGGTCAAAACTATGAGTCAAATAAATTTGCGACATGACATAGGTTGAAGCCTACTGAGCAAACAACCAGAGGACAGTTTCATGAATCACACTCTCTACTTTATATTTTGGCAAATTGGTGGCTAATTTGTATGAATTTGAACAAACACACATTGAAAATTACATTTTCGTATGATCTGCATACACCCCACTGACGGTTATGTTTAGCGGAGGACCATCATGCTAGGTTTCTTCTAAAAAAAATAATAGGGATGCACGATATATCGGCCACCATATCGGTATCGGCCGATAAATGCTCATTTTTTTCTGTTATCGGTATCGGCCTGATAAGAAAATTTGGCCGATATCTTAAAGCCGATAAATAATGCATTATTTCCTTCAGAGACACTTCAGATGCGCGCTGTTCGTTTGCAGCCTTTTGTGCAATTGTACGTTGTAATATTGTGTTTATTTGATGTATATCTGATGTATCTCATATAGAATGCGTTTGGTAAAGTTAAAAGAGCGCTTCAGTTTACCGGTGATCATCTTTAGCTCAGCACACGCAGCCCAAACAGCAGTGCACAACATTAATAACTATGATTGGGAATGTCATGTATATAACATTCTAATGAGAACATTATTATAATAAAACGTTGGGAATTCTTTGGGTTTAGTTGCCGTGTTTCAGCGCGTTGTTATGGGAAGAGCGCATCCACAACAGGATCACACATTCTGACTATAGCACGCAATAACTGCATAATTTTGTACATATATAAGTTGTAATATTATGTTTATGTTGTATTAATATTAATCTCAGGATGCATTTCCTTGAGTTAAATAAGCTGCCAGCAAAACGCTTCAGTTTACCGTGTTCATTCAGCTCTTCAGCTTCAGCTTGAGCTGCAGCTCAATGGCTGCTATTTAAAACAGTGGTATTAATTTGTTACTTTTTCAAAATCATTGATATATTATTAATAACAACAACCACTTGTATTTTTCTCTTATTATTTTCATCAACAATATGGTTTAGTAATTAAAATCATTTAATTATTGTCCGTGCAGAGGCTATTCCGTTTTATTGATCTATGGCGCATTCATTTTGATTCTTTACATGTGTAATGATGTCCAGTGACTTGTTTGCATTATTTCTGCATTATTTTATTTATTTGTAAGACTTTTTTATGACTAAATTTGGTAATGGGAGAGTAAAAATATTTTTAAAATGTACACCGTTCAAACTAGGCTGCTTATGTTGAAGTGTTTGGGATGTGGCTTTTAATGATGAGACCTTTTTTGTAATCAGGCTCTCAAAAAGTATATAACAATTTGGATATAGATTTATCGGCCAACATATCGGTTATCGGCTTTCAAAAATAAAGAATAATCGGTTATCGGTATCGGCCAAAATTTTCATATCGGTGCATCCCTAAAAAATAATGTTTCCGTATGAATCACATCGCACAAAAACATACAAAATCACTAACTGGTAAAAGAGTAACCTTGTTCTCATGAGATCAGGTTGGCTTCATGACTTCATAAGCATCATCAAGGTCTAAAAGATTTAAGTTTAACATTTATAACTGCACAAACTTCTAGACTTCTAAGCCAGTGGTTCTTAACTGGTGGCTTACAATCCAAAATTCGGCCGCTGGTCTGTTCTGATAGGGTCACAGACAGCAGGTGAATAAAACTAATGTAAATGTAATTCATTAAATTAAAATAGCTTGTTAGGGCAGCACAATAAATAGAAGTGAAAATGATTCCCATATCTTGTGTTGCTGATGTCAATCAAATTCTACAACATTTTGGCACAACTTCATCCATTACTTGGTACAAACTAGACAAAGGAGACGTATACCCACATCAACAGGTTATGTGATATGCCCTCATCCTCAAACAACATAAATAAAACTATGCGAGGTAAAAGAAAATATGACTCCGACTTCATAAAATCAGTTAAATTATGTAGAGGTCGACCGATAGTGGATTTTACCGATACCGATAGCTAGGTTGGACCACACTGGCCGATACAGATTAATCAACCGATAGTTTTTAAAAATGGTAAACGAAAACTAAAACAGAGCTTTACTATTTTTAAAAAAGCAGTAGCAGTACTGAACCATACTTTGTAAATTAATAAACATATAAATATTAATTATTATATTGATCATTAAAGTTATTTCATAGTTTACTAATGTTAAAAAAATAAACTTTAAAATGTAAAAATATAGCCTATTAGTAATAGTAAATGTTGAAATGAACACTAGGAACAATACTTCTACAGCTTTCATTAATATTACAAAAGGACTCTTGCTGTAAAGTATTACCATTTAATTTCAACTCATGCTATCTTAAAAATTTAGGAGCATGGTCAAATTTAGGAGCACCAAAATTTGATGAAAAAAAATAGCCTTCCCATTACGAGGTGATATTTGACTCAAAGTGATTTACAGTAGAATTTTGTTTTTACCTTTGTAATGGCATTTTTCTATCTTTATTAAAAGTATGTAATCTTTTGTCAAATAAAATTTTTTTTATTTTAAATTCTAGATAAATCCATAGAATAAGAATAAGTTACTAATCAAATGAAATCAGTATTAAAATTAATTTGTACAGAGGTAGCACAGAAGAACACAAAAGTGGCTTGTAGGTGTATTTTCAGATATTTAATGTGGATCAGAGGTGGCATGAGTGCAATTAAATCCATAAATTCATGTTTATTAATGAAAAAAATATTTGCCTACTATATTTAGTAAATCTAAAAACAGTAGTCCTAATGACTGCGAAAAACAATTGCACACCTCCTCGGCACCGGCTCTGTGAAAGACTCGTGAAGATGAAAAGCCACTAGGAGTATGGTAGCTTAATTTTTTATTTTTGACTCTTTTATCGATTAATGCGTTGTATGCTGATGTTATTTGCGCGATATAAAGCCAGGTTTAAGTTTCCGTAAGAATATCTCAGTTTCCCGAGAGGAGCTGTATTAACCGGTCTTTTCCGCCGCTGGCAGAGACAGACCAGCGGGGAGATGAGAGTCACAGAGGCAAACTTTGCATGCAACAATCAGGCAACAATTGACAGCACTCTGATCTAGTGGCATAAAGGCATCGTCAGATTGACAGTACTCTAGCCCAATAATATTGGAGGATCCAGTGGGGGCGGCAGTCATATTTCAGGGTGACCGTGCCACCCTTTATCACAACCCTGCTAAAAGTGCCAGTACGTGCGCTCATTGGCGCCCCTTTAGCTGGTGGCGCCCTAGGCGACCGCCTCGCTCACCTATGCCTAGAAACGGCCCTGCCAGCAGCGATCTAAAACTGTTTATTTAATCACCAAACGGACATAAGTTTGCTTCAAGAATGAACAATGTGGCATAAATGAGTTTGAAGCTCGGTGTTTAAAAAAAAAACAGCAAAGGGAAAGAGAAAGTGCGATCTGTATTACAGCTCTCTATATGAAGCATAAAGACTGTATTAGAGCCTCAGAAAGAGCACAATACATAATTCATAGCCTAAGGTGAAGTCATTACGTACATTAACAATGATTTGGGACAAATATAATGTAATTTAATGGAAAACTATGTGAATGGTGCTCTGTTCCGCGGCAGGATTTTCTTTTGAGTTTGAAGTTTCCCACTCTGTGCAGCGCGCAGTGTCACGTGTCAAAACAAACAACACGTGCTGTTAGTTATTTCCAGAGGTGGGACCAAGTCATTGTTTTGCAAGTCACAAATAAGTCTCGAGTCAAGTCCCTAGTCAAGACAGGCAAGTCCAAGTCGAGTTGCAAGTCCTCAGCTTTAAGATTCAAGTCTTAAACAAGTCATTAGTGCTTTTTGCCCAAATTAGTGTCTCAGTATTAATTACCATATCAAATTCATAGTAATTTTTATCAGGAAGGCAGGTAGAATATGTTTGACATAGTTCAATTTCATGTGAGATGGGTGCCCTTAGTAAAACTACTCAAGTTCAATTTCGGAATTGTGCCAAAATAGGATAAGCAGTGAAAACAACTATTTTATTAGTAACAGAATAGCAAAAGACAACATAATTGCATAGAAATAACAGATGCAACGTGTGCATAAGAATAGCTATATGCTTCTAGGTGTTATATCTAAGCCAATGAGACATTATTTGGAACCTCAAATGAAACAGATTTAAAAACATGTGAACGGAAACTCAAAGAACAGCTTTGAAAGAACTAGAAGAAATAACTGCAAGTATACTTTACAAGAGAGAGGAAACATGCAATATGGATGCAGACAAACTCATGAAGACAATCATTCAAAAATGCTGTGCTATACCATCTTTTATAACTAAGAGCAACAAAGACAAAATAATTTAATAGAAAAAAAATGTTGTATGTTAAATGTTAAGTTTATAATATGCATAGTTGATCACTAAATTTAGGGGCTGTGTGCGCTATTGGCCTACAGACTGATTTACAACACGTGAATACATTCATTTACCCTGAAAGAAATGGAAGTGACATGAGTGCCTGCAAGA
>NW_015505323.1:1028536-1064902 GCF_001515645.1 Sinocyclocheilus grahami | reverse complement strand
TTTACTGTACCAATATTTTAAATTGGCCTTTGAACTTAGCTTTATTGCATGGCAAAGAAAAAAAGGTGTTACCTTGCCAAAGCACTGACAGAGCCCACTGATCTAATGGCGATGTTGAGAGCTCCAAATGCAAACTTTGCATGCAACAATCAGGCAACAATTGACAGCACTCTGATCTAGTGGCATAAAGGCATCGTCAGATTGACAGTACTCTAGCCCAATAATATTGGAGGATCCAGTGGGGGCGGCAGTCATATTTCAGGGTGACCGTGCCACCCTTTATCACAACCCTGCTAAAAGTGCCAGTACGTGCGCTCATTGGCGCCCCTTTAGCTGGTGGCGCCCTAGGCGACCGCCTCGCTCACCTATGCCTAGAAACGGCCCTGCCAGCAGCGATCTAAAACTGTTTATTTAATCACCAAACGGACATAAGTTTGCTTCAAGAATGAACAATGTGGCATAAATGAGTTTGAAGCTCGGTGTTTAAAAAAAAAACAGCAAAGGGAAAGAGAAAGTGCGATCTGTATTACAGCTCTCTATATGAAGCATAATTAGAGCCTTAGAGCCTCAGAAAGAGCACAATACATAATTCATAGCCTAAGGTGAAGTCATTACGTACATTAACAATGCAAATATAATAATATAATGTAATTTAATGGAAAACTATGTGAATGGTGCTCTGTTCCGCGGCAGGATTTTCTTTTGAGTTTGAAGTTTCCCACTCTGTGCAGCGCGCAGTGTCACGTGTCAAAACAAACAACACGTGCTGTTAGTTATTTCCAGAGGTGGGACCAAGTCATTGTTTTGCAAGTCACAAATAAGTCTCGAGTCAAGTCCCTAGTCAAGACAGGCAAGTCCAAGTCGAGTTGCAAGTCCTCAGCTTTAAGATTCAAGTCTTAAACAAGTCATTAGTGCTTTTTGCCCAAATTAGTGTCTCAGTATTAATTACCATATCAAATTCATAGTAATTTTTATCAGGAAGGCAGGTAGAATATGTTTGACATAGTTCAATTTCATGTGAGATGGGTGCCCTTAGTAAAACTACTCAAGTTCAATTTCGGAATTGTGCCAAAATAGGATAAGCAGTGAAAACAACTATTTTATTAGTAACAGAATAGCAAAAGACAACATAATTGCATAGAAATAACAGATGCAACGTGTGCATAAGAATAGCTATATGCTTCTAGGTGTTATATCTAAGCCAATGAGACATTATTTGGAACCTCAAATGAAACAGATTTAAAAACATGTGAACGGAAACTCAAAGAACAGCTTTGAAAGAACTAGAAGAAATAACTGCAAGTATACTTTACAAGAGAGAGGAAACATGCAATATGGATGCAGACAAACTCATGAAGACAATCATTCAAAAATGCTGTGCTATACCATCTTTTATAACTAAGAGCAACAAAGACAAAATAATTTAATAGAAAAAAAATGTTGTATGTTAAATGTTAAGTTTATAATATGCATAGTTGATCACTAAATTTAGGGGCTGTGTGCGCTATTGGCCTACAGACTGATTTACAACACGTGAATTAATTTATCCTGAAAGAAATGGAAGTGACATAAGTGCCTGCAAGAGGGAGAAAAATTGAGTAGCCTATGTTTTATAGTTATATATACACAATACTCATTTTGTGAAAAAACACTTCTTCAAATTATATTTTAAATGATCATTAGGCCTACTGCCGCTTGCTCACTTCAGACATTAGGTTTAATGTGTATTTTTCTTCAAATTATAGCTGAATGGTTTGCAATGATTCATTTTCAATCTAGATTAAATCAAGGTTTATCTAATAATTCTGTTGCAAACTTCAAACCTTTAAAAATAAGCAGGTTTAAATTTTTAACCCATCATTTTGATCGGATTTAAGTTATATTTAAAATCAACTTTAATCCTGTTGCACCATAACTTTAAACTCAGATTTAAATCTCAATTATGTATTAACTTTAAACTTAACATTTAAAAGCATACCTCGGGTCTTTAGCGACCCGGGACATCATTCTCTACCCTCTCCCTCCTTCATTTTTTTAAGTTAGACAGCAACTTTCTTAGTATTCCTCAATCTATTAATTACAAACAATATAACAAGAAAAACAATTTTAAATATAAAGAATGCCAGTTTTCTAATTAATTTTTTGTAAAAAGTGTATAGGGTCGCTAGAAACCTGAGGTATGTAAATGTGTAAGTATTTTTTCCTGCGCAACTATATTTACATATCTGACTCAATATGTGCAATGCATCTTTTTTCCTCAAGGTGTCACTGTTTGATACACAATAATGTGACGTTTCACTCATAATTAACGCAGGCATAAAACGAATATCATCAGCAAAAATTTAACATGTTTGAATGGCTTTACTGCAGAGCAATTACTATAAGCAATGAAATATAAATGTCACTGTCATTTGATGCTGGATGTGTTGAATAAGCCAGTGATCAAAATATTGAATATGAAATCACTGAAAACGATAGTTTTGAGAATAGGTTGAGATTGTGAATATGAGGCAGATGCTGAATGTACTGTGGAAGTGCGCTCTGGCCATGACAGCAATGATAAAATCATCTGCTCAAACTGAACTTAAATTGTAAGTTTCAAAATGTAATGAAATATGCTTCATTTTATTCTTCTGTAATTGTTCTTAAAATATCAAGAGAGTTTTTTGCTATTGCAGCAGTTAAAGATCCATCCGTGCTGTATATATAGGTCCGGGTCGCTAAAGACCCGAATATGTAATAATGATTGGCGAAACATTCATGCATTTAAGGGTTAATGGAGGTTTAAATAAATTTAAAAAATGCACACGCAATTAAAATATGTAACTGATCAAACAAAAACAGGTCTCAGAGAGATGTTTATTACAAATAAAAATGAAAGCACATGGAGTTGGCAGAGTGCGAGGGTCGTGGCGGGATGCAAATCCGTCACTCATGGTGCACCTCGGTGTCAGACAAACAGAAGAAGTGAGGAATATTTAACAGCAGCGGTCACAGTGATGATGAGGCGAGCACCAGTGAAGTGATCGCGGCCGTGCCTCTCGTTTCTCATGCCCGCTCCGTGTCTGCTGGGCGGCGATCAAACGGACAGAGCAGCGCTTTCCACGAGTGGAGATCGCTACTAGACGGAATCATGTAAAAATAATTTCTCTGTTCTTTTGTCGTAAGTTATGCTATTACTCCAGTAATTTATACTAGCCTATCCAACGCTCCCTGAACGCAGTCTCTGGCTTATTGCCAGTCAAGCGCAAGCATGCTGCAGGGACGCCTCTATAACGACTTTGATTTGATCATAAAGTCTTTCCGAGTCACAGGGCTCAAGTCCAAGTCAAGTCTCGAGTCATTGCTGTCAAAGTCTAAGTCGAGCCTCAAGTCTTCTTTAATTATGTCGAGTTGAGTCGCAAGTCATCAAATTTGGGACTCGAGTCCACACCCCTGGTGATTTCCGCCTCTAGATGCTGCTCTCATATTGTATAATGGCAGCGGACCCTTCTCGGCCACTCCAGCAATGGACACAACCCGGAAAACTATGGCAGGGCTCTACAGTGCGACCATTTCAGTTGCATTTGCGACTGAAAACTACTGCGTGCAACTATGAAAACATATTTAGGAGCACCAGTGCGACTGACCAGATCATCATCATACTTGTGATTGCTCAGGGGCGCTTCAAAGGTTTCTACGTGTTTTTGCAGCGTTGAGTAATGCATCACAGACATATCTCATAAATCCTTTCATAAGCAAAGGGTAGACGGTGTAAATAAGAGATTCGTTGATTAAAAAACGTGAGCTTGCGATGAGCTAAGATGAGTGACAGCTTATAATGATTTTTAAGGGAGTTTGTAAATGTGATATTGATTTAATACAACAGTTAAATATACAAGAAGTTAATATTAAGTGACTGACATTGTCGGACTATAACACTATTGTCTGATTTTGCTATTTCATCGTCGAAAATAGTTTGAAAAAGTCACAGCTCAGCCGCTGCGTATCTCCATTCAAACACAGCAGTGTTTCGTTTATGAATGAACTGCGTTTTTAAACAAATCTAGTGAGTAGTGATTCATGATTACCCATTCATAAATACTGTCACTTGCTTCATTCCTGAATGATTCAGCCGTTCGAAGGAATCAATTGAATGAATGATTCAGTGATCAAATCAGTGACTTGTCGCCACCTGCTGGCGGATTTAGTTTAATTTTTAAAGTATCTTTTCAGTTCTTTAAATCATTTAATATTTCTATATTCAACATTTTTTAAAACATTCATCTTTTAATCATTAAATGCATTAATAAACATGAATTTATGGATTTAATTGCACTCATGCCACCTCTGATCCTCATTAAATGTCTGAAAATACACCTACAAGCCACTTTTGTGTTCTTCTGTGCTACCTCTGTACAAATTAATTTTAATACTGATTTCATTTGATTAGTAACTTATTCTACTTGTTCTTATTATATGGTTTTATCTTGAATTTGTAAACAGCTTATACATTTTTTTTTTTTATTTGACAAAAGATTACATAATTTTAATAAAGATAGAAAAATGCCATTACAAAGGTAAAAACAAAATTCTACTGTAAATCACTGAGTCAAATATCACCTCGTAATGGGAAGGCTATTTTTTTTAATCAAATTGTGGTGCTCCTAAATTTTTGACTGTGCTCTTAAATTTTTTAAGTTAGGAGCACAAGCGCTCCTAAAAAGAAAAATAAGCGTATAGCCCTGTATGGGCATTGATTTTTGCCGATAACCGATAGTTCCTCCAATCAACTATCGGTGCCGATTAATCGGCAAAACCGATGAATCGGTCGACCTCTAAAATGACGTTATACAAGGAAAAATTTACATCAAAACCCTAATGCTCAAAGTAAATTGTATTGAGTTCTGTTAACTTAAATCATTACAATTAGTTCAAATTAGGTCTGTCAAAAAAAGAATTATAATTTCAAATATTCATCGAATTTAACAAAAAAAAACAACATTTGAATGCAAAAACGTTGCATTCGAATTTAAGGTCTGCGTCAGCCGTCAGGCAGCCTTATCAGTGCCGCACGAGATGCGATGACAATGTACGCGTCATTGATTGCATTTTAATGTTTTTGTTAGCCTATCCAGTTGAACCCACTAGATGTGGTGCTGCTACGTTGTTCATTCATATATTGCGGAAAACGAGAGCATCAGTGCAGTCTGGAGATGTTGTTGTTTACGTCAAAACTGAAACCAAGCCGTTCACACAGAACACATATTTATCACATTTTCTAGAGGGACATCTATCAGCGTTGCACTCGCATCTCGCAGAAAGCGGCAGGTTTAGAAAGCCATGTAAAATTAATAAAGTAAATTAACTTTTAAAAAACATGTCTAAAGACGTTATAATGGTTTTTCCCCATCCCTCTTAATCTCATGTTTTTAAATGAAGTAGCCTACTCTTTGTGATTGGTTTTCGGTCCTTTGTATTAAACTATACATACATGCATGGTGCTGTTTTTTTTCTAATTGTTTAAGCAACTTTATTAATTATATATGGTTTATAACCATTTTTTTAAACATTATGCACTTTTTTTCAAAGATAGTCGTGTTATTTTATTACGCTTTGAAGAAATGTGCAGAATATTTTGCTCGATGCACCCTCTTGTGGCCTCAGCAGAGAAGCCTAAAGCTTTTTTCCCCCCTAACTGAAATTATGCCTTTTAAATTCGAATATAATTCGAATTTTCGAATATAATTCAAATTTTCGAATATAATTCGAATTTTGATTATATTTAAGAAGAAAATTCAAATTAAGTTTAGTTAGTCATTTTGACAGCCCTAGTTCAAATGAAAAGAAATGGAAAAGTATTTAGAACTTTCTGGTATTTAGGAGTTTGTGAAAATTACACTTTTTCAGTTAGGTGAATAATTTTGCTTTAATTTACAATTAATTAATTTGTACAAATCCAAGGACCCTGAAGTTAACGTTTTTATGTATATCATCTCATTGTTGACAGTTAAATATTATTATATACAGAATTTATTTAGATGTGTTGCAGGGGAGAAAACGTGAGCTCCACTTGTTGCTAACTACTGTTTAGGAGATTAGATAGCTATATTTAGTGTAATTGCCAAAAATCAACCTCTAATTCGAACTGACTACTTTAATAGCATAACTTATTACATTTTTTAATCGGCAGATGTACGATTTAGATTTTTGGCACGAGGAAGAGTTTGAATTTAAACCCTGAATTCCTATTAGTTGCCACACCCACGCTGAAGCTTGATTGCTAGTTAGGTAATTTCAGTGTCCGGACCTGCTACAGAAGAGCACATAATTCATAACTTCACTTAAAAGTGGATTGAGAGCTTAATTTTTGTATTTGTTACATATTTGTGTAGTTTTCGTTTTAACCATGTTATGTGCAACATGGATTCTATTTTTGGAATGCTTTATTTCTGTGACATCCTGGCTGAAATAATATACATGTCATAATTCATTTACAGTTTACATATTGCAGTAACGATCTCTGGGCACTTACTGTGTGCTTTGCATAAAATTGAAGTTATTTAATTTGAGCATCATTTTGCATGACTTGTAAGTCAGTGTATATTTTGAACTTTTTACATCCAGCTTGCTATTATGGTTTAAATCACAAACAGTAACGGTGTAAATGTTTGCTTTTTGTTCATATTTCAAATAAGATGATGGACTGGAAGTGCTAGGTGTGTAGAAAGATCCATCATTCCCATTATACCGATATTTTACATTATACCGTATTTCTTGCTTTAATATATCATGTGATGTGGGTTAATTTGACAAAATTCTTTTTTGTCTGATTTTGCAGAGCACCAACTTGTTACAGATGAGAACTTGCCCCACAAATTCTATGCATGACTGGACCACCACCTACCTCTTTTGATGACAATTTTCCAGCAAAAAGCATCCAAGACTGGCAAGACAGCAGTTGCCCTGGCTAATCTTTCGAAAGTCCATGACAGATGGGATGGGTATGTAGTGTGTCATTTGTGAAAAGATGCATTACATACATAAATTGTTGATTTTCTAAATTTTCATGTTCACAGGAACGGCATGATGTCAACTCATGGTGTACAACCGTAATCAGAGCTCTTCTGGTCTTGCTGCGCGACAAAGACTTGGGATTCTTTAAGACTTCCTTGGTTAGTCTCTTCATATATTGTTTTCACAATGAGGCATGTTCCATTACAAAGATGGGGGTTGAGGGGCTACTCTATTATTGATTTAAATGACACTTTTTTCATTATAACATTAATATTACTAGTTAGTGATTCATGTTATATTGACCCAATAATAATGATCATGCTCTAACATTCTCTAGTTCTTCCTGATTATTCTTTTTTAGCTTGATGATTCCAAAGGACAGATTGAGGATGCAAGGATGAAATGAGGAATTTGCAGTTCTTAATGTATTTAAACAGAGTTGGTCATTAAAACTGCAAATCTCTCCAAAAACCTTTTTGTTTTGATCTTAAATCTTTGTTTTTTATGTTACTTTGAAACATGTTTTAATGGTTTTAAGAAATGTGTATTTTTATAGGAGATATGTTTACTGCAATTGTCTCATGTTGGTTTTAATAAAAATAAAGTTGGCTGTTGGACATTCCTTGTTCTAAAATACATTTCCAAAATTGTATTACATGTGTTTGTTTTTAAGTGTGGATACATTTTGATATATTTACAGAATTTATACATTCAGAAGTTGTACCAACTCAAAAATAAGTTAATTAGCTACGTTTTATTTTATGCTAATTGCTATGAAAATTTATGAGTTAGGTTACTCAGTACTTCAAATTAAGAGTAATTAACATGCATGAGTACAACAAACATAAAACCTAATAGTTCTGTTTACTTACAATAGGAGACATCATAACTTAAAAAATTTATGTAACTGATTACCTTTTTTTTTTTTACTTTTTCGGGTTTACAGTGTAAAGCAAAAGCAGTTGAAAACCATTGATCTAGGCTTCATAACACCTGCATATGGAAGAAACACATTCAACTCCCACACTTGTGACTTAATGGAAAATAAGTAAAATCCCACTATGAGAGCTACAGAAATCCCCCAAGTGCAGGATCAAACCGAAACTCCCCTTCACATTCATCACACTCCACATTATTAGTCTCTCTGTTGAACCTAACAACCATCTGACACTCACATACCAGGTAAAGAGTGCAACAGTCAGTTTCCGAAAGTGAAAAATCCCATTAATTTTCTTCATAGGGTAATTGATTTTTAACAGCAACTTCTAAACCATTAAAGGCAGACCTACTGTAAGCTATGAGGTTGGTATTCAATGGGATATGATTTGTTATAGCCATTAGCCTGTATTTTCACATCTTATTTCATAAATAATCATGGTTAACAAAAGGAATCTTGGCGAGAAAGTACATTACCCATGATTCTGAAAAAAAAAAAAAAAAAAAAAAAAACTAAATCTCCACCAATCAGAATCAAAACAACCACATTGCACAAAAAAAACACTTTAGCGGCGCCCACCGACTCCCATGAAGCACTGCGAATTATGTAGACAGCCTCTCTACACTTTCAAGTTACTTAAATATCTGTATGTATAATATGCATACTTTGCATTAAATAGTTAAATATATAAACCAAATTTTTTTTTTACAACAAATTTAAATCAAGTTTTACATTTCTCCATTTTTTTTATTTGATTACATGCTTCATGGGATTGGGATAGTATTGTAGTTCTTCCCTCAGTAAGTGTCTTTTTGTTTATTCAAATGCTTGTTTTGCTTAAAATCAAAAGTTATGTCCATACATCTGTATGGCAAAAATAATTACCAGCACCAAGGCCACTGAAAAAGTGAGTGGACACTGTTATACTCAGTATAACAAGTGTCTCGTAAGATATTAAACTACCTACATTGATATGTGGAGACGCATATGACGCCTAAAAAAGTTTTTAGGCACAGCAATTGTACTCGTAGATTACAAGCAATTTACAATCGCCTGTAGCCTGATCAGGTTCGCCATTACATGGCCCAAGCGCCATAGACACCCGGAAACAAGCGCTCCTGAGCTTGGGCGACTGTAAGCACACCTCCCGGAAGTGGGCCTAGATACCGTAACTGGTTGCCCATGATCAAAGCATGCGTTTGCATCACGATAACACAAACAGGTAACAAAAGACGAGCGCCTTTGCCCACTAACAAACCACAGGAGGAGGAGGAGGAGGGAAGAGAATACAGTCACTAACGGTGTATATGAACCCGTTGACATCAGACGGTCGTCAAACACACGCGTTCACATGAAATGTCACCCATTAATTCATGACATGGGAATGGGTGAGGGGCGGAACTGTCTGGGAAGGCTTAGATGAAACGTTTTAATATCTGTTACACGGTCTATACTGTGAAATAATGCTGGATTCCAAAGGAAACCGACACAAACGGATATGTGAAACGCACGGACCGATTCCCGTGAGTCCGCGGGCCGGCTCTGCGCTATTCTACAAGTACTCATCCCGTTAACAAAAGGCCCGGGCTGTCTGGACAGGAAGAGCACTACAGCAGGAGGAAGACCCGGGGAGAGGTGGGGGAGCAACAGCCTTACAACAAAGCCCTCAAAATCACTCGCTACGCCTCATAACGCCAAAATATAAACGCCCAATAAGCTAAAACGGTTCCGGATTAAAAGTCGGTTTCAGTACAGAGGGTTACTCACAGGTGGAAGATGCGGATGGTGACGGATTTCAGCCCCGGTTCGCAGCAGCTCCCTAGCTTTCACACCGACAACATGGCGGCTCGATCCAAGCAGACGCGCGCGGGGCATCATGGGTAGAATGAGAAGGAGCGCGTGCGGTTCATTGCGCCAAGAGGGGAGTGTCGTCTTTTGTTGTGCTCGAGACTCATACAGCAATGTGCAGATTTACAGGCGCTCAGTGTGACATACATCCCAACACAGTGAGCCAATGCCAGCTTTTGAAAGTACAGTACTGGCTTTGTGTTTTATTTTGATATCTGTTATTTTGGGCACGACCATTTATCTCAGTTTCACATGTGAGCACATGTTTTTGCTCCAACAATCTGGTCTGATTTTTTTTCTTCTACCTGGCTATTGTGTCCATTTTTATCAAATAAGATACAATAGATTACAAGCTATGTTATTAATAGTCTTGTTTTCAACGCCAAATAATATAGTAATGCAAACAAATTGTTTTGTTTAATATAAAATATTCAGAAGTCTTCAATGTCTTATATAATTTATTTTAATGTAAATTAAACATGATTCAGAATGCGACCACTGACATGTTTTATGTAGGCCTATAATAATCTCACTGTCTTTGAAATACAGTGTTAATAATAGATACCAAATGTTGTATTTGTATGAGTATTCTGGTTTATTTTACATGCTTTTATGAGTTGCAAACTGTTAGAAACTCAAAAGTAAATTTCACAAATGTCACAAATTTTACAAGTGGGATTAATAAATACTTTTTTTCCTCTACAAAGTTGCAAAACCCATAGGGCAGAAAAGATGCATGCTCACCAATATACATTGAACTGAAATGTGAATGAAATGGCCCCCTATTCAAAATGTGACCAGTCATGTTTACATGTATCATAATCTTAATATCTTAGTAAAACAATGTTAATAATACAGTAATTATAGACCCTTTAAAAATTAAATGTACCAAATATTGTAGTTATATGTATAATACATCTGAGGGATTTATGCTTTTATTATAATCTAGAGTGGCAGATGGTAAGGTGAATAGGGTAAAAACAAAAAAAATTTGAGATATCACCATACTTCCCCAGTTGATTATTAATAGTACATTAATTGTTTTGTATTACAAGTTTTCTGAAATGTTATGTTTAAAAATGCATTTACTTACATTTCCAGAACAGAAATCTGAACATTGGATAAAGCCAGTTTCAAAATTCTTGTTTTATTTTGTTGACATATTGCAGTTTTTAAAGAGATCTCTTTTTAACTCCATAAATCAGAAAATATTGTCATGTACTGACATAGAATATTTACTGAAATTGACATCTACAGATGCAAATAGACCAAGTGTATTAAAATAAACACTTAAATGTGTATTTTGGATGTTTTTTTCCACTAGTATGACGGACATTTGCTTGTAGTGTCTTGCTTTAAAAGTCAATTTGATCACACATTTTACCAGTGGGATTAATGAATGTTTCTTTTCTCTCTATAACAGCTGCAAAAACCATGAGGTAGTACAAAAGATACATGCAGTTCATTATAAACTGCACTTATTCTAAAATAACAGGCTGTTTGAAATGTGAGCAGCAACTTAACTGCCTTTGTGTAAAGAGCAGGAGGACATTGGCTGCAAGCGAGCTATTGCAAATGACATTCAATGAGATAAAACTGGTCTGTCCATTGTCTTCCTATCTGATTCACAGCTCTCCCTAAGGAGCACCAGTTTTATACACAACCCTGTGAAAACAAGGCTTTTTATCCTCATCCGTATGTATTTGAGAGAATAAAAATGGTGTTTTATTTAACACAAGTCCTCTGTGGTGCACTTATAAGTGACCAAAGCAAAGCATAATCTAGAAAGAGTTTATTATGCTGAACAACTGTCCCACCCTTCAGGTGTGTCCCTCTCGCACCCACACACACTCTCTCTCTCTCTCTCTCACTCACACAAACACAGCCTTCCTGGAACAAGTATTGTACATTAACATACATTCATTCTAAGTTTGTTCAAATAAACATTTATGGCTAGTCACATTATGCGTTAGGTGCATAAGTACATATCAAAACTTGTTGTCCGTGTACATCGACACAATCAGAAACACACATTCATGCACGCAGACACATGAGGGCCACCCAGAGGCCCAACTCCTTATCGTGAATTTTTACATGCACAAAGTCCTACAGCATTCCCCAAATACACATCTACCCAACCTACAACATTCATCTAACACATTACATTATATTGTCTTATATCAGAGTATAAACAATCTTTCTCTTACACACACACACACACACACACACACACACACCAGAAAGAGCTGAACGGGTAGCTCCGGGATGTGTTCAAAGATTACCTGGGTCAAAGGTTGGCCGCCTTGTGAATACACAAACATATACAAAGGCCTATGTGCTCAAACACACACACACAGAAGATCTGATAATGCACAAAGTCCTACAGCATTCCCCAAATACACATCTACCCAACCTACAACATTCATCTAACACATTACATTATATTGTCTTATATCAGAGTATAAACAATCTTTCTCTTACACACACACACACACACACACACACACCAGAAAGAGCTGAACGGGTAGCTCCGGGATGTGTTCAAAGATTACCTGGGTCAAAGGTTGGCCGCCTTGTGAATACACAAACATATACAAAGGCCTATGTGCTCAAACACACACACACAGAAGATCTGATGCTGTCTTCAAGTCTTATTTAATAAATAATTGTCTCAATGAGGCTTTAAGCATCTTGTTGTGGTCCTGTCCATATGCTTGCTCTCTCACCCTGGCTGGTGCTGCACTATAGATTTTCTCCAATAGAGGGAGACAGAGTTCAAGAGACACAGACGTTGAAGCTGATAGAACATTTCCCACAATGCAGAGGACTTCATCTCTCAGAGATAAGCAGCTGTTTTCCTCTGGGGAGGGGGGGCTGGGGGGGGGGGGGGGGGGTCCTCTGGTTTCTATCCAGCCCTGTATATATATATAATAGAACGTTAAAAAATTACAAACAGACACATAGTGAGGTTTCTAAAGAAATAGGCTGTGTTTGAAGTACTACCATACTAATAGTTTTTTTATGGTACATAGTTTCAACAGCAGAATGACCATATATGGCAAAATGAGCAGTATACAATCGAGCACACTGCAATAAATTCAAAATCTCAAGTACTATCAGCAGTCTTTTAACATTTTTCTTGACTTATAAATTATTGCCCAGCTAATTGTTAAGGCATTTTTACACAAAATAAATAATAACAGATAATAAGTAAATAAATGATAAAAAGTAAACTAATAAATCAATAAATTGAAAAATTTATTAATTAACAAATAATAATACATTTCCAGGACATCACTTGCTGAACTAAACAAGAAATGTTTTATAACACCACGTCACACTATTTTTTTTTTTTTTTTTTTTAATGTTCATTATTCCATAAGGCATCTTTCCATTATGTCATCACTTTTTGGATAATGCACTGGCTGACTCTATGGACACTGGACAGGATATCTGGGCACCCCCTCCCCCTTCCTTTATTTTTTACATTTGTATTTGTGTTATTAGGTATTATTTTTATTGTTTTATTGAATGTAATTAGTTGGGGTTTGGTAATTAAGGTTATATGATATTGCAGATTTTTTTCTTGTGGCAAGTTTGTCATTTGTGCACTTGTTATTCCATGTAAACAATAAATAATAAAGTAAAATTTAAAAATATAAATACATAATATAAACAAAAGACAAGGTTTATTTTTAAAAAGAAAGTAAAAGAAAGTTAACTAGTTTTCCTGGTGTGAACAGTGTCTTTACACACTATATTTAAAAACATTTCTTGAGACTATGAATTTTTAAAAAGAGTACAATTTTTAAGTAAAGAATGGTTCTGATATTTGAGAATGCGTAATTTAATGTAGCTATGTGTACTTACATATAGAGAGGCTGCAGCTGTAAGTGAGAACTCTTTTGTGGAGGCTGGTAACTATACGAGTCCAATCCACCAATGAAATCAACTGTAACAGAGTGAGAGGACTCAAAACTCAAGCACTTTAATGGCAATGTAATTCACTTTCAGGTTCTAACAAAAGCCAAGAATACTTACAGCTGTCCTCATCATCCAGGAAGACTTTACTAACATAGCAGGCATAAACAAATCCAAAGAGCTGAAACAAAGAACAAAATATGTAAACAGTCAATCAGTCATCCTACTTCTCTGCCAAACATTCATGTGCACATACTTTTGTAAATGAAAAGAAAAGAGATCAAACGTAAGTACTCACTGCAAGAAACACTTGCAAGGCTGAGCTGACCACCTCTATGTATTGGTAGTCCAGTAGGCAGCCACTGACAGTGATCACATGATGATCCTGAGGAGCCAATGGTGAGTCAGGCACTGGAGTAACTAAGCAACCAGGTCCATTCTCCATCCACCAGGAACGATGAAGCGATGTGTTAAATGTCATTAGGAAATCCCTGTCCTACAGCAGAACACAAACAGGATTTAAAAGGCAAAAATACCATAATCATGAACTCGACGCTGTGTACTTTCTTAATCATAATCCAAATTCTTAGTTTTTCCAAAGAAAAAATGCTTTTGTTCCTTGTAATCATTAAATATTTTAATTTAATAATTACAAAGAAGCCCTATTATCATTATGGATAATGCTAACTGATAAACTCAGTTATTTTGCTGGATGCCTGCTTTTCAGGATCAATACAATTCCCAATTAACAAAATGAAATAAAATGCCCTTTCTTTCATTAATACAGTAATAAAATGGTTTATGAATGCCGTTTCAGGTTGACTCTTAAGATTAAAGCATAACAAGGCATAAAATCTAACATTTAATCAGACACTTTGGTGTATTTACACAATGACTTATCATAGACTGGAGTCTGGACCAATGCAGTAAATCACCTACCTGTGACAGGTGACCAACTTCCAGGTAAAAGCAGATGATAAAAGAGTTCCAGCCAACCCAGACCACAAGCCACACAGCATACTGAAAGTGACAGACATGCATACTGTATATGTGCACATATAAAAAATATATTAACGAATGCATATGAGACATGTATAGACAATGCAAATAGCAAACAATTTTCAGCTGTAGATGCAAAATGTGGGCAAAAACAAATGTGTTCTTTTTTTCTTACCAGTATAAGGTATCTGGAGCGGATTTGCACTGTTCCAAACACTCCCAAAATGACGGCCATGATATGGAGAAAATTGGCAAGGATGGGAGCCCACTGAAATCCCAAAAAGTCAAAAACCTGCCTCTGTAATGCAGCGACCTGTGAATAAACCAAGAACACTTTACATACACAACCATCCAAGATTACAAAAATGTACGCATGCATAAGTGTGCACAAAAAGCTTGTGCCAATACAAATAACATCATATATAGTCGTCGAACCTTGTCCCATGTCTTTGCAGACTTCAAAATGAGCTATACTGGGTTTATTTAGGCAAACATCAGACAGGCAAAACAAGCTTGTGCAGCAGACTCCCAAGTTATATTGGCAGGAAAATGGTACACAAAGTCTGGTATTGCTGGCTACTATTCCTGGCAGGATTTAACACGTGCAGCATCCATCCAAACAGCCCAGTAATCGACTGCACATTAACCACATGCAGGAGAGATGGAAAATTCTTCAGAGAAGGATCATCAGCCACAAGGACTCTGTGCCAGAAAGCTCAGATGCTTTCCGTACACTCGAACATCCGTCAAAGTACTGCACATCCTCTGCCGCTCGCATATGGGTTTATTAAATATTTTGGCTAATTTAATGATGGAGTCCACAGACTCTGCTTGGCCGTTGTGGTGGGTTAGTTTAGCCAAACCTCCAAGCCTCTTATGCTCGCCAAAGTTGCATTTATTTGATTTAAAAAAACAGTAATATTGTAAAATATTATTACAATTTAAAATATCATTTGAATATTCATTTTAAAATATAATTTATTCCTGTGATGTTGAAGCTGAATATCTCCACAAAAATAGTAAGCAGAATATTGTTATATGCACAATATTAATATCTTTCAAAAACAGTAAAAAAAAAAAAAAAAAGAAGTAATATTTCAAACTTTTGACGAGAAGTGCACTTTAATTAGTTAAGTTCTAACTTGTTTTGACTAATTCTGTATGGAAATCAGGTTTTTAAGAAGATCATTGGGTGTGAAAAGCCTAAAAACAATTAAAAAAAAAAAGATTAAAACTGTGAGAAACCTGTTATCACTGAATCAGCAGTACAGGCTGCAGTGGACCATTAAACTCACTTAAGCCAATGGCAAATAAATAAAAATATTGTCTCCACACACATAGGAGCAATCCCAAAGCTCCTGTACCTGTTATCACTGAATCAGCAGTACAGGTTGCAGTGGACCATTAAACCCACTTAAGCCAATGGCAAATAAATAAAAATATCGTCTCCACACACATAGGAGCAATCCCAAAGCTCAGTGCTGCAGCTGTTTCCATGGAAACTGCCTGGAGCCCCAGCCCACAGCCCTATGAGAAAAGAGCCCCTTCATCAGGAGGCCCCTCATCCTCACGTCTCTGGTCTGTGTGTTACACAAATCATGCATATGCATACATATCTGGGGCATGAAGTTTCTCCAAGAAAAGTTTTGACAGGCTTCTCAATTGGCCCCCTAAGAAAGGAACCAGGACACATTCTCCCTTGGCTTCACCCCTCCCAAATCAGAACCCCTGCGTCCTCTCACACAATCCCTCTATAAGTTTTTCCCCCCCAGGAAAGACTAGATTTTAACTGAACATGAACAAGACTGTCTTACCAGCTGCAGGCAGCAGATGACCACCAGCGTGCACCTCCCGTCGCACCGACCCATGCTCTCGCGCTTGAGGCACGGCTTGGGCCCCGCGAGGCGTCGGGAGAAAGCGGAGTCCCCGGTGAGGTCCAGCGTTTTGCTTCACGGTTACTGTTCAAAACATCAAGAAGCCCACCGGGCCGCGTGCATGCTTCGGTGCGTCGATGCTTTCGGATGGCTGCTGGTCATCCCGGATCTCCTCCGCTGAACTGTCCTAACCAAAGCGTCCTACAGCTCCGTTGCGGTTCCGAATCCACACCTTCATTCCGTACCGGGTACCAAGCGCAGACAAACCCAAAATAACACAAAGAACAGAGGAAGAGTCAGAGAGCGCGTTTAACTGGCAGAAATGAGCATCATATGATAAGCATCAGACGGAGCGCGAGCGGGGGGGGTGTAAGGGCGCGATTTAAGAAAATAACGCAAATGAAATCTGGAACGAGCACAAAGCGAGCCTTTGTGACTTACAGTGAGGTCCAGTATTCGTTTTTCCGAGCTGATGTGCCGTCAGGGGTCTCAGACTGGCGCTGTAGCTTGAGCAACCATCCTCCTACTCCGGCTCTTTGTCAACATCGGCACCGGGAGGGTGAGCGGAGCGGAGCGGGGTTTGTGGGTGGCCGCTCACCGCCCGCTCGACACAACACGAGGCGTTTTACAGAGCACAAAGAAAATCATCATGCGGCTATGGACACTCTTTTTACCTGCAAAAATTACTCTTTTGAAACTAATATTACATCATGATGACAAGATAAATACCTACAAACATACTACATTCGTAATCAGACTAGTTACTTTTTTATTGATTACATGATTATATATTATTCACATGGTGACATGGCAAGCAGGTAAACAGGTATAATTTATTACGTTTATTTTAATTGTTGTGATTTTAAAAATATTTATTTTAATTTAACATTTTTATGATTTCATTCATTTCAATTTTATGCTTTTTATTACTTCACGAACCCCCTGAAGTCCCTTCATGAACCCCAAGCTTTTTTACGGAATATAATGTTTAATGCACTTGATGTTGTTAATAACAATGACTATAATATATTTTCTTTCTCTTTATATTTTATATCAAAATGGTACAAGATTTTTTTTAAATCTTATTTAAAACCGTATTTAAATCAATGTGATGAACCCTTCAAAAGTTATCTAAAAGTATATACTGTATGTGGAGCCCAATCCACATTGAAAAGCTGAGTTTCAAATTCTAAAAAGTCTTGTGGATTTTTATTTGAACCATTAAAATGAAATAAAAAGATAAGTGTCAAAATGAAGAAGAAATATTTTACGCCACTAAGCTAGATTATTACACTGATCATGAGAACTCCTTTGTAAAAAAGGAGTATATATATATTTTTTTTTTTTATATATCATTCTGGATAACATGGATCACTATTTTTCATTTATCAACTGGATATATACCATACTTTTGACACAAACTGACAATGCACAATAATTCTAGAAACAGGTTTATTAAAAATAACAAAAACAAAAGCCATTATTCAACATTTTCCCCCCAACTTGTCATCGCTGTTTTCAAATCAAATACTATTGGCAAAAGTCCCAATCATATCCCCCTCTACCCATCCTCTTCTCACTCTCACATTCAGACAGTCACATAAACTGCATTCGCACACACAAACACTCAGTTATTGAATCTCTCCGATGTAAAGACGTTTATCACTGGATCCAGAAAGAACTGTGGGAGACATAAAATAATGGAGTCACACATGGAGCAGAAATGGGTAAACAGTATGGGAGGAATGTGCTCCTTTTTCAATTCCAGATATGTATAATATTTTAATAAAAATAAAAAAATAAAAATAGATATATTTTACCAATTGGTTCTTCTGGATGGAAAACAACCTCATTCACAGACCCAGCATGACCAGGGAGCTTATAAAGGATCCTACGGGATGTTGTGTCCCAAATATACACAAACCTACAGCACAAATATATCACATTAACCTCAAACATAATCAGACTGTGCAAACACTGCATAACCCACACAAAAACACCCATACCTGTCAGCAGAACCAGCTGCAATCTTACTCCCATCAGAAGACCAAGAGCATCTGAGAAGATTCTAAAACACACACACACACAAAACTCATTTGTATGAACTTCCAGCTCAGCATCAGTAATGTTCATTATAAGAATGAACTGATAATTCATCCGATTAAAAGTCTAACCGAAAAAAAACATTTGATAGCAAACACAGTGGAAATTGGTCTTTAATAAACAAATAAACCATAAAATATAAGCTTTTTTTTGTAAATACAGAGAGAATTGTGCTTACCTTCTCAAAGTTATGGACATTTCCCTGAAAGATCTTCACACACCTCTCCTTTGGTGCAAATGGACGGATATCCCAGACACGCACTGTTCCAGACACACATAAAACATCAGCATATGTAGTAGACGTACACAGTCAGTCATGCACACATTATAACAGGTACACATACACTACCATTTAAAAGTTTGGTGACAGTAAAATATATACACATTTATTTAGAAATTAATACTGTATTCAGCATATAAGTAACGGTTTTAAAAATGTATAAGAAATGTTTCTTAAGCACCAAATGAGCAAATAAGAATGATTTCTGAAGGACCATGTGACACTGGAGTAATGATGCTGAAAATTCTGATTTGCCGTCACAGAAATAAATAAAAAAAAGTAATATATTAAAATATAAAAACGTTTTTTTATAGTACTGTTTTCAAAAATCATACTGACCCCAAACCTTTGCACACATGCATTTAGGCTTACCGCTGTTATCCATTGAGTTAGACAGAAGGTAGGACCCATCTGCACTGAGACTCAGACCTGTCACACAGTCTCCATGACCCTGCATACTGTAAATCAGTTTGTTCTGTCTGAGGTCCCATACCTACAACACAAAACACATACACACAGCATTAAATATATGTACAAAAACATATTCAGGCACAAGAGCACAATCCGTTGCAGAGTATTTGTAGCACACAAACCTTTATGTCATTGTCGATGCCTCCTGAGATGATCTGGTCACTGGTATCATTGAATGTTACACTAAGAACCTGATATGTGTTCTGGAAAGTGTGAACAGAGGCCTTCTTCCTGATGTCCCACAGCTACAATAACACATGAACAAAGTAGTACTGAGGACAGTTCAAATTCTCTCATGTTTTATCTAGACATTTCAATCAACAATAAAATGAAAAAGATTCACTGTAACAACTATCAAACATTATCATAATCCAGACATCAAAATTTATTTTATTTACTGGCTATATGCCTTTTCATACAAGACAGGACAGTAGAGATTTTTGACAGAAATGGGAATGGGTTGGGCTTACAAACTAGGTCGCATTCGAACCAATGTCCCCCTTGAGCACATCAGTTTGATACAGTTCATGAGCGTCACACAAACAATTTTCAGTTTCTGAATAAGGGCGTGCATTTTCTCTGTAAACTGATCTGTAGCAATTGAATGGTGGTGGTGGCATAATGGTTAAAAGATCTAAGCTAATATCTGGACCTAAGGAAGTATAGAGGAAGGATACAGAAAACTGCTGAACTGCCATCAACATACTCAACCTCTTACAAAACCCCAGACAGCTCCATGACGCATTTGATGTGCTCCATGTATGTGCACTGGTCAATGTTTATGTGAATAAAAGCCTATAAGAAATCAGTTGTGCCATATAAAGCAATCATTCCTGTTCTGAAGACTTGGATTAAACCACTTGATTCATATGGGTTACATTTACTATGTGTATTTGTAATTTTTGAAGCAAAGACTTTTACAGACCTTAATCAAGGTAGTGCCATATTTAATTTTTGAATGAAAAAGAGGCTGTGACTGATAAAAGTACAGTGTGTTCAACTGATTGTACTGTTGTTTACAACATACTGATAAAACGTTTTCCAGAAAAATATTCAGTAGACAAAAACACCACTAAAAAGGGTTGCGAGTTGTGAAAATTATACTATCTAAAAGCTTTATACAGTGCGTGCCATTGTAAAGATTGTAAGTCTATCACTCATGTTATATTCAGTATGCCGTCTAACCTGATTAAGGTCTACTGGATAGACAAAAATGATGATAGAACATTTAAAATGTCTTCATTTGTGTTCCGAAAAATGAGTTTGGAATGACACAAGCATGAGTAATTAATGACAAAATGTTAATTTTTGGGTGAACTATCTCTTTAATTTTACAGCCATGTTATGTTTTAACAACATTTAATGCTGCAGCTGCACTGCCACTATATCCTTGGCCTAATCAAAAATGTAAAAAATTGTAATAGAGCTTTTTTTTTTTTCATTAAGTCAGAGAGTTTAAAGTCTAGACTTGGTGAACTGAATTTACCTTTACAGTTCCATCATCACTGCCCGTACAGGCCAGCTGTGGGCCGCGCCGAGCCGGAAAACACGAGTTCACAAAGGACGTGTGTCCTTTCAGACGCTTCACACGCTCCCCTGTCTCACTGTCCCACACACACACCGTCTTGTCCGTACTGGCTGAAAAGAGCAGACTGGAGGACACAAACACACACTTAGTATGTGACAGATTGATGCATTTATAGAAGAAGAATATATAACCTACAGTATAAAAGTTTAAAATGACAGTGTAAATGATGCAGAATTTTTTTTGTCTTTTACACAAACGCACCTGCCATCAGTGTTATAATGAAGCTCCATCACAGCTCCACTGTGGCCTTTAAGTGTTGCATAGTTTTCACAGTCTCCATATACATTCCACAGCACTACAAAACATGGGCATTAGACAAAATCACCAAAAGCAATTCAAACACACATGTGAATCATTACATCAATCAAAACCAACAAAAGAGCAATAATATGCGAGTGCTATATTAGTATATTATTATAGTGTTATATTTAAATTTCACAAAGAAATGTGCAGCATTTTGTCCAAGCAATAATAAAAGGACACATTTAATTTATAATTTGTCTTAAATCTAATTTTGTTTAAAAAAATTATAATAATCGTGAATCGAATCGAATCATGAGTTGAGTGAATCATTACATCCCTAATCAATACTACCTACACATACAAAATAATATATAATAATAAAATAACAAATGTCATGTGACTCACAGATGAGGCGGTCATATCCAGAGGAGGCTAACGTGGCTCCATTAGGGTGAAATTTGCAGCAGTATACTTCACCTTCATGACCAGAGAGCAGCATTATAGGAGCCTGCAGACTGGAGCTGCGTGGGGGGCCCTGACATGAACACAAATAGACACACACACACACACACACACAGAATAATGTTTGTTTATGCAGGTGCTGTTATAAATAAATGATGATGAAGCTTCCCCCCCTAATCATGCACCCACTAAACTTTGACTGCAGATGGCAATGTGTTTTGGAATCTAAAATCTGTTTTGAACAAATCCTTTTCATTCGCTTCTATGCACAATATTTTTGTCTCTTTTTTGTTGTTGTTAATTGTGGGGAATGTGTGTATAATGCTTGAACTTATAGTAGACTGTTAGAAGTTTAGTTAATTTACTTATATTTTACCAAATTTAACATTCATAAATGCAAGTTCACTTATAAAAAATAACTTTATGATTTTGTTGACTTAAGTAAGCCTGTGCATAGTATTAGAGACTCTTTAAATAAGAAAGCTATTCAGACTTTAAAAGTTTGTTAGCTTTACAAAGAATGTATTTGATATTATTATTCCCGATTGTATTTATATTTTTGTATTATTTATTTATTTTTGTAGTTGTTTTTCTCTTTAATTGTTGTTTGCACAGACGTACAATGTTCGATATTTGAATTAAAACGAAAGTGCATGTAACCTGTAGAAAGATTCACTGAACGAATCGTCTAGGTAAATTGATTCAAAAGATTGAAATCAGTAGGATGAACCAAAGTCCCATAAATACAAACGCTTGAGCCCCAGCTAGTCTTTTCCTTCGAGTTCAGCTCAGCCTCTCAGTCTTACCATAGCAGAGAGCTGGGCCTGCGCTGCAGCCACCAGCTCTGTCCGGGGCCTCTTCACTCCGGCGGGAACGACTGCCATCTCTGCGCCGCGCTTCTTTGGTTCGATCATTGTTGAGGAAAATACTCAAAACCCGACAATAAATGAAAAGCCATCAGATTCTTCTTCTTCGTCGTCTTCTTCTTCGTTGACGTTTTTTGGCGGCTGGCAAACCAGCTTTAGGTGCATTTACCGCCACCTACTAGGATGGAGTGTGGAGCATTGACGTTAAAGGGGTCATATGATGCTGCTAAAAATAACATTATTTGGTGTAATGAAATGTTTTTATGCGGTTTAAAGTTAAAAAAACACATTATTTTCCACATACTGTACATTATTGTTTCTCTATGCCCTATGTCTTTTAGAAACGCGTCGATTTTTACAAAGCTCATCGGTCTGAAAAGCGAGGTGTGCTCTGATTGGTCAGCTATGCAGTGCGTTGTGATTGGCTGAATACCTCAAGCGTGTGACGGAAATGTTACGCCCCTCACATACTGTTGATGCCGTGTCCGGCCGGAGCGATGAGACAAAAACATTAAAACCCATTATAAACGAGGCATTTGTTGCATCCAGTGGGGACATAATTACTGATTATAATGACTTATACTGTCTTTTTAAGCGTTGCATTGCATTACATCGCATCGTGCCGCGTAAACATAAAACAGACTCATGTTTTCCTATTATAAATAATGATCGATTAAGTGCAGTGTGTCCAATTCTAAGGCGAGATATTATGCTGTCTTCCTTTCTATTCCCAAAAATTCTCCTCTCATTTCCAACTGTTTTTTAAATATTATATAAATGGCGTCCTTTATTCTCACCATCCCATTTACTTTGCCATATATCTTTTAATGCTTTTTTAATTAGCCCTTTTATTTCTAGTTTACTCATTGGAACATTAAATTCTATGTCTGGATGTTTTAATGTTTTTTTTCGCTAGTTGATCCACCACTTCATTACCTTCTATTCCTATATGTGCAGGTATCCATACAAAAGAGATCATTGTTTTTCTTTGTATTCTGAACAAACTTTATAAAATGTCTAGTTGAAGATTTACCACTCTTTAAACTTGATCATGCTGAAAAAGTGTCTGAACATATGACTACTTCAGGTATATTAATGTCTTCAAGCCACTGAAGAGCCAATAATATGGCAATCATTTCTGTTGGATAAACTGATAGGTGATTAGATGTTCTTTTTGCTATTCTATACCTGAACCTTGGAACATATATTGCTGCTGCTGTGCGTCCTGTTTCAGGATCTTTAGATCCATCTGTATATATATGAGTTACTGATATATATTTCTGATCTAAATATTTCTGTACTATTGAATCTTTAGATTCTTGTCTGTCTATCAGATTCTCTTCAAATGAATGAGTTTTTCGAGCCACCAACCACCACCGAGCTACACACCCTCCCTCGCCGAGTGAAACACATCCGGTAACACGAAGGCTTCTGATTGGCTGGCTCACGCACAACGCGATCTTATTGGCTACTGTTAAATCTCTGAACCGGAAGACAATGCACTGCCACTCACGGAACTCATGTTTCATCCAAACAAGGGGAATGTACTGCTCGAAATGTATTTACGTTTCGTAGCGTATTAAATAGTAACGTGGCTCTCGGCATTTACATTTTACCTTTTTTTTTATTATTGGATAATGATTTTTGTAATTAAAACTGCGACGATTTAACACGTGCACTTTGCAGTCATCTTGTAGATTCTTTTCAAATTACGCTAAACTCTCCTAGACCTAAGAAGAAGAAAAAAAAACGTTCCTAGACCTGATTCGCAGTCCATCAGGTAAATGCATTGATCTTGGCATATTCTAATCTGGCATGAGATGCATTACATAAACACTAACGATGGCATCTTTAGATTTCATTTTGTTTTATGCTTCAGCATAACTAGTTACAGAAAGATAGCAAACCATACGTGTTCCTCTCTGTAGGTGTGATGGCAGAGGAGCGGATGAGCGAGCCAGCTGGTCTGGATGGACTGCCGCCTATGTACAGCATTCTGAAGGGAGAGGTTTGATTTAAATCCCCGTATGCAGAATATAAAAGCACATTGAAATGTCCTCTTGTTGATTTATTCACCTTCGTGTTTTCTTATTTACTTAGGTAGTTTCTGTCACAACATACGGTGCTTTTGTTAAGATTCCAGGATACAGAAAACAAGGTAAAGTTGGAGAGTTATCAAGATGTGTGTTCTTATTGAAATGAAGATGAACACACAAGTATTTGTGTTTATTTGTGTTTGCATTGGCAGGTCTGGTTCATAAGAGTGAGATGTCATCCTGTCGGGTGGATAACCCAGCTGAAATTGTTGATGTAGGGGAGCACGTGTGGATAAAAGTAATTGGCAGAGAGGTACATTCAGTTTGCATGTACGCAAATACAACAATATCAATGTCATTTTATACTGTTACCAACATATGTTCATTGCATATACTAAAAGTTAAGTTTATGCTGTGGTTTTACATGCAGCACTGATTAAACATTGGCTTAGTGTTCTTACATTCGGATACAGTATTTTAATCATGCTTTTTGATTTCCATCCACTATCAGATGAAAGATGATAAAGTAAAACTGTCCTTCTCTATGAAATCTGTCAATCAAGGCACTGGGCGGGACTTAGACCCCAACAATGTTATGGCAGAGTAAGTGGTTTTATGGTACAGGAGTGCTTTTTTTGAGCAAACCAAACCTTGTACTTATAGGAGGTTAAGTATGATCATACATAACCATACCAAATTGTGCATGCATAAATATTCACAGACAGGACGAACGTCGCCGGAGACAGTTTAGAGATCACACTGAGCAGAAGATCACGCTGGAGGCTGTGCTCAACACCACATGCAAAAAGTGTGGCTGCAGGGGTATGAACCTCCAGGTTATGTCAATCTGACCCAATTCCAGTGTACGCTAGATTTTTGACCCTATTGACAACATATTTTTATCTTAAACTCAACCCTAATGCTATTTCAACAAGATTCAGCCAAATTAAAAACATAAGTCATGTTTTTCTTCAGTACCTTGACTTAAGTACATGTTTTGGTAAAATAAAGAAAATCTACTGAAAAACAACTCTAACTTAGAAAATATGAAGGACAGTGCTAGTCTTTGTGACTTTATTATTTAAAAAAAATTCTGATTGTCATTTCAGTAGTTACACTGCCATTTAAAAATTTGGGGTCAGATTTTTAAAATGTTTTTGAAAGAAGTCTCTTATGTTCACCAAGGCTGCATTTCTTTGATAAAAGAATACAGTAAAATTGTGAAATATTATTTAAATAACTTTTCTATTTTGACACATTTTAAAATGTAATTTATTCCTTTGACAAAGCAGAATTTTCAGCATCATTACTCCAGTCTTCAGTGCCACATGATCCTTCAGAAATCATTCTAATATGCTGATTTGGTGCTCAAGAAATATTTCTTAATACTATTAATGTTGAAAACAGTTGTGCTGCTTAATATTTTTGTGGAAATTGTGATACATTGAGTGTCAATTTTAGATCTCACATTCATTGTCTTTATTTGCAGATTGTACTTTTAATCCCTGAACATCTGTTATGACAGTGTTTAAGTCATAAATAATGACTTGTATGTCTGTTTGTATGTAAGGTCACTTTGCAAAGGATTGCTTCTCCCAGCCTGGACTGCAGTACAGTTTAGTGCCAGAAGAAGAGGAGCCGCCGCCGCCGCCGGCCAGTCAGCAAACCCAGTCAGAGCCCCAGAAACGTAAAAAGGTACAGACACACCTCTTTGACAGCAGAATTATTGCACCAGATTACATGCCTGTAAGCAGTTGTGTAACCCTGCTCTTGTTTTACTTGTTGCCAACTTTTGCGATAGTTCCTTGTTGCAGACTTCTTGATCTGCCTTCTATTTGCATGCTCATGACGCCCCTTTGCATTTTTCCTGCAGGAAAAGAAGGCAAAGAAAGAAAAGAAGAAAAAGAAAGAGAAGAAAAGAGACAACTCTTCATCTGATAGCTGCGATGGAGACACCAAACGGCCAAGGCATTCACACACGCATTCAGAAAAGAAGAAAAAACACAAGAAACACAAACACAAGACAAAGTGATCATTTTGGTTTGCGAAATAGTTGTGATATGCACGTACAAGCTTGTGCAAAAACAGGTTTTTTTTTTTTTTGCATGTACATCAAGATTAAATCTATCTAAATGATTTCGCAATGTATTTTTTGTTAATATTGTTTGGCCATTAAAAGTTACTGGCTTCATGTTTGAAGGTTAAAAGGTTCACTGAGCAACCTCCAAATGGCCTTTCACCCAGAAACACACAGACACAAGATCCAGTTGCTTGATATAGAACACATGCGCGTTACCCAGCAGACACTGGAACATGCTTAAATTAGAAAGACCTCACGGAAACATAACAGTGTGTTACACGAAGTCCTGTTAAACAACAAAAACACACGTGGCACTGGAGTGTTTGATGTAAATGTTGACAATAAATTGCACAAGGTCAATTTGGAGAAAATGTTATTTATTGTAGACCAAAGGCATTTGCCATAACACTGACTGAAGAAGCATATCACACACCCAGTATATGAGCTCTAATACAGACATCTGGAGGTATGAAGTTGGAATTTTATTCAGTGTTTGAGGAACGGTGCAAATGAAACTGAAGAACACCACAGAAAATCCATTGGAAATGTACATAGCCATTGATGAGGATGGGTTGTGACTGAGGTTTCCCTTTATTCCCCTTTTACATAGTGTCGTGTGGATACAACGTCACCAAGCGTCAATGTCTGTTAATAAAAGAGAGAGGTTGGCCTGTTGATGTACATTTATTCAGTCAAACACCCATAAATATTGGCAAAAGTAATTACTTTAAATTGCTTTTGCTGACTGTTCTTATAATTCTGTTCCCAGCCAAAAGAGGCACTCGCTGTAAGTAAACAATACTGACCAGTGTGAGGCTGTTGTCATTGACATCTCGGACCAGGGTCGTCTCTTTACCGTCCCATTTCTGAACATGAACCAATTTGCCTCCATCTACAGTTACCACAGACTGAGGGACAAACAGAAGCAGCAGGGTAAAGGTCAAAAGACAAACCGTTCTTAATTGGAAAACCATCTCATTTTTACTCTTGCTACCCAGGAGCAGCGATGAGTGGCGTTTCTATGCTTACATTAATGACTGACACGATGAATGTCATGGGATAGGTCAATCTCCCACAGGGGCTTCATAGAAACCCTTGTATCCCACCAACAAGACCCTTTTGTGTTATTCAAGATGAGCTTGCATGTCTTTCACCCAATTCACGATGTGTCAGTCGTGAAATTCTACGTGCCTTTAGAAATCTCAAAGCACGGGACTACTGAAAGTGGGACTAATGTGTGCTCTGTGCACTGCACATTGAGATTTTATTACCTTGACTTTACGGTCATCTGCAGTGGTCTCGTCAAATTCTTCTCCCAGTTTGAAATTGATTTCTGTGGTTTTGAAAGTGCTGACGGTCTTAAGTGTGATGACGTCGCCCTCCAAGGAAATGATGGTTGTGGGCTTGGTCATACTGCCAACCTGACGCGTGGCAAAGCCCACGCCTGATAGATAAACAACACACACTCTATAAAAGGTATGAAGTCATTTCAACAATCCACATGCAGAGAAATTCACATGGACAGCATCAAGACCCAACGATAATTTTAAAGACTGGTCTGTACTGTAAAGAAGTTAAATATTAAGTATAATTAATTATTATTAATATTTTAATTTGACAAATTTGAAACATTTCTAAGGGTTTAACTAAATAAAGGCCCTAAATATAAAATCATTTAAAAAATAATAAATTAAAAAATCTAAAGAATTTTTACTAAGTAAAGTCTTTAAATATGAAATATATTTTCTAATAATTTTAAAATTAAAACTCATTCTAAAGGGACCACCATTTATTAGAGAAAATGCAAAAGAAGAACGAGCATCTGCATAACTTAAGGGCAGTATAGTAATAATTAAAGATTGCATATATATCCAGAGGTTAGTCACGAATGAACAAATGTCTGCAAATAACCAAACTCTGGAACAGTCAAATTGGTCAAATCAGCACACGTGCAGTTTTGGGTGAATGCAGCCATTACTATTGATTTGTTCAGCAAATACTGTGAGGGAGTATGTGTGCAAATGCAGACGGGGCAGACTCTTCTTTGACCACAGATAAAGAGCAGAAAATCAGGGCTCATTGCAGTTCGCTGAAGAGCAGTGAATTTGAAAGCGGTTGGTCGAAAGAAAAAAACACCCACACTTGCCTCCCTCCTTCCCTCTATCTCCATAGAGTTGCACGCTGATTGATCCCCCCCCCCCCCAATCTTCCACTCTTAAGCTACAGCTCACTCAACACTACTTCAAAATCACAAATACTACACAACTGGCCAAAAAATGGCTGGCAAGCATCTAAAACACATTTCCATTTTTTGTGTAAAAAACATCCAAGGTCACGATATAGTTCAAGTTCTTTAGGCAGTATGTACCTTTTTTTTCTCAAAAACAAGTTGGCAAAATAAAGGGCTCATTGTATTTTATACAAGAGAACCGCAGTAGCTCTACAGTCACTCTACACTACTGCATGAATCTGGTTGTGTGTGTGAAAGCACGTGTGTGTGAGGTTCATCGAAGGAGACCCTCCTTGCACCACATGCACTCCATCTTAAACACACCCATGCACACATAGTAGCACAGATGCACCTGCACAATAAATGCTCCTCAGATCACATTTCCCACTCTGAAGCTATCAGAAACACACACCCAAACTACATGTGCTTACTTGCATCAAAAGGCACACCCTATGTTTAGCAGTAAAGCAATACACACCGCATACATCTTACAGCATTCACCCCCTCCTTACTCACCGAGGGCTTTCATGTAGTCATCGAAATTTTTGCTCTCCTTTAAGTTCCATGTGCCAACAAAAATGTCTGCCATGTTTAGAGCTGAGTGAGAGAACAAGAGCAAAGAATGAGAGCGAAAAAGAAAGAGAGAGTGAGAGAGGAGGGTAAGACAGCACCACTGAGCTCCTGCAATCTTACTGGCTGATTTATAACTGCTGTTTGTGATGTCATCACTACAAGCCTGGGGGGTGAATGAGGGAGGAGCAATGCCTGGAGAGGAGAGGAGAGATGACAGACGGGCGGCAGGGGGGTCGGAGAGATGGGGAGTTGAGAATTGTAGGAGAATCAATTATGAAAGATAGAATAATGAAAGATAAGGAAGTCAAGGGACTGTGCAAAATCGATGCGACATGCGAAAACATTTCACTTTCTTTAGAGTTTCCATATGAATTTGACTTTAAAAATGTCTGCTAAATGAATAAATGTAAACGTATTGGTCCAAAATTGGCTCCCAATTTGGACTCTCAAGAAAGACTTGATTTGGGATGGACTTATATTAAAATTATGGCTGATACAGATAAGCCAAAAATTATGTTAAAAAACAATAAATGGCTGATATTAAAATTCTATACTATTTGTCTCATTAAATAAAAAACTAAAATATTTTTAAATGCTACAAGTACATTTAAACATCACAACATTATAATATACAAATTTAAAAAGGATGTTCATTTTGAGATTTGCTAAAGATGATAATTATAGCATTGTTCAATTGTTAATGTTTTAAAAAATAACTTTAAGTGAAAGCAAAGATAATCTAAATGTAAGAATGGGGCAAATGAGCATGCACTAAATATCCACCATTGACCCATACACAGAAAAAAATGGTGTTTTCACTCAGAAACTGCTATTAAATTTCATAAACTATTATAAAGAAATTGCAAGTAACAGACTGTATTAAATGTGAATACTAATGAAGTACATTTTTTATGTAAAATGTACTCCAATAATCGTTTTTACAGTCTAATGTTTACTTTAAAAAATGTATAGAAAATAAAATATCTAACTTTACTTTTCTGAGTCAGTATTTACAATTACTTTTTATCAAATGGTCTGAAGTTGATTTTTAGTGAATGTATAACGTCAGTTCCTCTTCCATTTTGATCAACATGTTCATTTTGTCACTGAAAAACTTAAAAAAAATAAAATAAATTTAAATATGTGCTACAGTTGTTAAAAAGAAAAGTCATTTTGTTTGATATTTTGTTCTTAACATTTATTCATTTAGCAGATGCTTTTTATCAAAAGTGACTTACAATTGAGGAACATTCTAAGCATTATCTATCAGGCCATATTCTTTTCTCTCTCTTTGTGTCTCTTTCTTTTACAAGTCACTGAGGACATGGCCTTATGTCGGAGGACTCTTTCTTCCCACCTTCTACACTCTTGGCTGTTCAGCTCAGTAAGAGGCAGTGAAGATCTAGCCGTATCAGCTGCTGTTTGTACAATAATCACCAAAACATTGCACCAGAAACGCTAAACCTCTTCCCCAGCCCATCCTTTGAGCAGCAAGGCTGAATTTACAAGTGTTTGTAAGTGAGGCTGCACAGTCTGAAACAGATGATTGTTTCAGCAAGTAGGCTATGTGTGGAACAGTTTTTCCACAAACAACCGCGGGAAGGATCTGAATACCAAGATTGCACACAATAAGGTCTGGGGTTAATGCTGAACTCTTGAATTTTTTATAGTTTGTATGTAACGTTAAGTTGAAGATTGTTATCAGAGAGCAGCTGTTTTATAGTTCATGAACATTAGACATCTGGTGTAGGTTCTTTTGATCAATAACAGCTTTTTACTAAAAGTATTAAAAATTGTTATCAGTGAAATAAAGTAAAAAAAATAAATTAGATGAACTTCCAAAAACATTTTAAAAAAATAGAAATCATGCAACTAAAATAAATACACTGCAGCTGAACTACTGCAATGGCTAAAATTAAAACTGAAAAAAAATGCTATATTGACATATTTAAAAAAAAAATTACAAAAGCACATAACAAAATTACTAAAAGCATAAATTTAAATGAAAACTGCAAATATACAAATAAAAGATCATTCTAAATATTAATGAATACTATAACAGTATATAAATAATACTAAATTAACACTGTAAGTGACTAGACAAACTATATGTCACTAGCAACTACCTCTACAATCTATAAAACCCAGCTCATTTCCTTAGAGGTTTATTTGGAGGAAACGGTTTGTACTCATCATTCCCCTGTGGGAACATGATGTGAAACGTTCACACATCCTTTGAAATATGCACCTGTTTGAGCACAAATATGCACAGACACACACCCTTCTCTTTGTCACTTCTCACAGATATTTATATTTATACTTGATTATCTTTACAGCTACTATACCATACCATATTTCTAATCTGCAGATTATTATCAACTGACATTGATCAATTACTGCTAAATTGTATTATAAATGCAAGATCTCCCATAAATTGCAGGTACTGCAGGTGTGTCAGTATTGACAGCATTCAGATGGTTTCTGAGTTTTGTAGTGTTCGTGGTTAAGTAAATAAATATTAGACTGAAGTGGCAAATCAAAGACATTTTGCACTTCACTGACAGTTACAAGTACTCTATTCCTGCTCTCACAAGTTTTTGCTGTTGGCTTTGGAAGCTTGTATTATCCATGTAAACCAAATGATGTAAAATATAGGCCACTTCTCTCAAAAGGACTGATGATATAACCTTATGTGTTGTATAACGCCACTTCTGGAATGATTTATAATATGCAGGTTTTCACCTTTACACACTTGGTATTTGAACACACACTAATAGACTGAGTGGACTGTCACTGTGTCTAACCCAACACAAATGTGTGACTAAACACGGTATGCAGAGTTCATGTGTTTTGACATTTTACATAAACAGGTGGCCGACAGAAACAGGGGAAGAGGAAGAGAGGGAGAGAGAGCAGTTTTAGAATGGTGATATGTCAACCTTCTTTTAAAACACACAAAACACAGATCATGAAAACAAGGTCAACAAAGTCCAAGTCACAAATCCAAGCTCTTTTACTAAATACCTACATATCTTGTTGGCATGTCTGTTAGATTCTGGTCAGCAGCATTTAAAATCATCGAGTCGCGAATTCAACATGGAGGTCTACTAATTGTTAATAACTAATTTTAGTAAATAATACAAATTTGCATAAAACACAATGCAATATTATGTTAATAATGCGCGAATCAGTCAACGACTCTTTAAGGACACCGGCCCTCCAGGACCGAGTTTGGACACCCCTGATTTAGAGGTCCACGTTTTATAAGATCCATCAAGGTTCGTCTCGCGCATCGTAAATGTCGTGTGGTGCACTCAGCACAATTAACGTTAGCTAACCATCTACTATCTTTATAAAAAGAACAGGGGTTTATTATAAATCTGTGCAGTGTAAATCTATAATAACGTGATACAAAATGATAGTACTCACGTTTTGTAGTAGCCTACTGTCCGATACTGAACGGAAATCGCTGTTGCTATGGTTACCATAGTTGCCAAGCCCGCGTATTATACGCGACTTTTGGCTCTTTTTTTGTAAAGTTGCGTGAAAAAATCCCGAGTTGCGGTTTTTTGGGTTTATTTTTAAAAAATATATGGTTGCTTGTTAGGGAAATGTGACAAGCAACTTCGTTTCTTCATTTATGTTCGCCGTATTCTCCAATGCATTGGTTGACACTCTGTCTGCTCGCAGTTAACAGCCAGCCAGTGTAATATTATAAGCGCTGCAGCTTACTTTGCCAAATGTTCCGCCCCTCCTCCCCTCATCGAAGAAAATCACGTTCAAAAAGAAGGCGCGTGACGCTGTAATCCAAGCGATGATAGAAGTAGCCGTAGAGGAGTGGGATGACTTTCTTTTAGCCTAATTTTATAATTAATGTATTAATTATCATGGGCTGTAATAAAAAACAAGTAGTCCTATACTAATACTAAAACTATATAGCCTATACATTTGGTTCGAATAGCCTGTATTTTAGTAGGCTATAAATATGTAGCTATGTTACAGCTCCCTTTGAAGCTCTTGTGTTGTTCTCCTTTTCCATCTCTTCAATCCTATTCTGCTCACAGGTGATTGGAGATGAGTTTTGTTCTCACTTTGTTGCAGTTTGCAGATTTTTGCATCTGTTTTTGCTTTTCAGATAAAAGAGTGGTTTCAGTTTAATATGTTGCACTTTCATTTATTGGTAATAAATAATTGATGATAAATAATATTGATGATAATAATAAAAAATATATATATATATATATATACACAGTGGTGTGAAAAAAGTGTTGGCCCCCTTCCTGATTTGGAGTGGCCGGCCGACCAAAATTACCCCAAGAGCACAGCGACGACTCATCCAAGAGGTCACAAAAGACCCCACAACAACATCCAAAGAACTGCAGGCCTCTCTTGCCTCAGTTAAGGTCAGTGTTCATGACTCCACCATAAGAAAGAGACCGCAAAAATGGTCTGTATGGCAGAGTTCCCAGACGAAAACCGCTACTGAGCAAGCTTCAGGACCTGGAAGACTTGCTGTGATAAATGGAACCATGAAACCTGCTGTTTACCAAAAAATCCTAAAGGAGAATGTCCGGCCATCATTTCGTGACCTCAAGCTGAAGCGAACTTGGGTTCTGCAGCAGGACAATGATCCAAAACACACCAGCAAGTCCACCTCTGAATGGCTGAAGAAAAACAAAATGAAGACTTTGGAGTGGCCTAGTCAAAGTCCTGACCTGAATCCTATTGAGATGCAGTGGCATGATCTTAAAAAGGTGGTTCATGCTCGAAAACCCTCCAATGTGGCTGAATTACTACAATTCTGCATAGATGAGTGGACCAAAATTCCTCCACAGCGCTGTAACAGACTCATTGCAAGTTTTCGCAAACGCTTGATTGCAGTTGTTGCTGCTAAGGGTGGCCCAGCCAGTTATTAAGTTTAGGGGGCAAACACTTTTTCACACAGGGCCATGTAGTTTTGGATTTTGTTTTCCCTTAATAATAAAAACCTTCATTTAAAAACGGCATCTTGTTATCTTTTACTAATATTTAAATTTGTTTGATCTGAAACATTAAAGTGTGACAAACATGCAAAAAAAATAAGAAATCAGGAAGGGGGCCAACACTTTTTCACACCACTGTTTATATATATATGTTTTGGGCTTATTCTTCTAATATTAAAATACAAATTAAATTCTTACAAGTATGCCTAAATAATGGAAGCCACTGAATATTTAAAAAAAAAAAAAAAAAGTAATTCTGAGTTTGGTTTTTTTTCTCAGAATTGTGAGATATAATAGCAATTCTGAGAACATATCGGCCTTTTTCCACCTCAGAACTGGACTTTATATCTAGGAATTCTGAGGAAAAATTCAGAATTGCGAGATGTAAACTGGCAATTGCGAGAAAAAAGTCAAAATTGTGAGAAGTCGCAATTAAATTTTTTTTATTTTGTATTCAGTGGCAGAAACGGGCATCCATACCTAAGTAAATGTCCAGGGGTGTAGTTTGTCGGGTGGGTGCCCATGTACAATAACCAAAAGTAGCAAGTACAACCACCCATCCCCCCATGACCACCTTTACCAGAAGAATTTATCACGTTTTATTGTAGGCTTATTTATTGTGGTACATTCTGTTGAACTTCTTGTAGAATTTATAATAGATAATCTGTTAAGGGAATAGATTGTCCCCTATAGATTTATATTACAACTGTGGCATGTTGTAGCTGTTGTTTCTAAATGTGCAGGCTGTTGTTTTTTCATAACCAATGCTATATAGATTATAAAAAAAATTTAAAAAGTAATTATTGGCCTGCAATGATTAATAGGCTAGCCTTATTATAACAAATGCTGTTAAGAACTTTGGTACATTCTCATAAGAGCAAGCACAAGTCAGAATCGAGAGCCATGTGTAAAATGGGTTCTAATGATGAGTGATGGAAAAACCTGGCCTTCACATATTCCAAGAGATGTTAAGTTAGATTGACTTCCCAAGGCATGTTAAATTAGAACATTCTGTCAAACTATAGCTATAAGTGCCTAGAAATAATAGAAAATATCCTATGTAAACAAGTAATTGTTAACTAGGCTATTACTTTACTGCAGTTGTTATCAACCAACTTTGCATGTGTGCAATGATAGCACAAATGACCATTTAAAAAAATAAACATATAAGCAAACAAACAAATAAATAATCCTTATGAAGGAGCATGACCCGGGACTCCACTAAACTGATTTCCCCCGCTACCCTCTAACACACAGTGCCCTCTCTGGACATGTGCATTCAACCAAGATGCCCATGTACAGCTGTCCACACACAGCAAGGGCCAGCACAGCCCTCCAAGCGCAAACATACACACAAAGCAGCACTGCTGTGTTAACAGTAACCATGACAATACAGCCCTACTGAGAGACCTCCAAACACAGTGTGGAAAGTCTTGAGAAGTTTACAATAATTATAGGCCTGCCTTAAACCAAAATAAGGAAGGCAACGAATAAAGGGGGCAGGGTGGAATGTATATTAGGCAGAAAATGTGTGCAGAAAAAAGATGGGAACAGCTGATTTATTGAATTCAATAGAATTAATTTCTTTCATTATATCTTTCACTAGTAAAGGCAATCACTAAAATATTCACAAACAGATGTTAAGTTATGATCAACATCATATTCACATCACTTAAAATGTGCCAGAAAGGTCAATAAAATATGTATTAGAACTAAATATAGACTACATGCTATGCAATAGGCTAATATTAATTAAAGAATAATACATTTAATTTTAGAAGACAAAATGCTTTTATTTTAATGTGTGTGTGTGTGTACATATATATATACATATACATATGTATGTATATTGTCTATATATATATATATATATATAT
>NW_015505323.1:996132-1028465 GCF_001515645.1 Sinocyclocheilus grahami | reverse complement strand
GTATATATATATATATATATATATATATATATATATATATATGAAGAGTTCAGATGCAAAAGCCTTTAAGTGCCGTCTGAAATTTTCTTGAGCACGAGCACTTTTCCTCAGGCTCCTAAGTTCAGTTATTTCACTTTAATGGCAATGAAAAGAACTATTCATTTTCATTAAAGTGAAACTCTTTATTTATATATAGCCTATATATAATCCATGGGAGTGTAGGCTATAGGTTTTTGCTATATTTTGTTTGGGTCCTCACTGATACAGCGAAACATGACGAAAACTCTTCTAATATATTCAAACAAACCTTGTGTGTGTGTGTGTGTGTGTGTGTGTGTGTGTTTCAGTTCTCTGTGAGTTACCGGGGAGACGCTCATGCAGCAGGATGCGGAGTATCCGGTAACGCGCTCGTAGCTTTTCCAAAAGATGCGTCTTCGTGATATCCCCATGTTACCTCATGTCTGAGTTTTGGCTGGGTGCGCATTGTCCGGCTCAAAGCTTTAAATTCCGCGCCAATGCCATTTTTTACTTTCATCCTCAGAGGAGACATCGACAAGTTTCTTAAGAGGTGCGCGTTGATTTCATCATAGCTACAGAATTTTTAACAATTTTGTAAACCCGCCGGACATATCTGGGACAGTATGAATACTGCATCAGACTCAGGGGTTTATATCTGCACAAATACTGAAGATACTGTGAGCAGTGAAACAGAATGACACCGGCGTGGAACCAGCGACCGGGGCGAGAGCCACCGAGACACAGATGGGGACTGACGGGTGAGTTTAAATGATTAATAAATAAATACGTTAAATGAAATGGGCCAGTGCTGTAAAAGTTTAACTAGGACAATTAACTAGTCTACATTTGAAGAATATCCAGACTTTTCCCCGTAACGATTATCCTAGGTTATTTCGCTATTATTCTGAGCCATTAAATTTATCCTGACAATGAATAAACAAAATAAACAATAATAATATTTAATAATTTTAATACGTCATCATTAATACATGTCTTTTTTCAAAACATAAAAAGACATTTTCACAAATCAAAATTAAATTAAAAACTCATTTTAATAGGGCTTGGTGCAAAGTAACAAGAACATAAATTGGGTTTACTAATTAATATACACAGTTCTAACAACAGTTCTTTCAAAAAACTTTCTAAGTATTGACTTAAAAGTGAAACTGCATTTTGACTGCTTTTGGTGTTCAGTTTCTTAAAGGCTCCTGACCTGCATCCTTCCACTTAAAGACGTATACGTTTAGGGAGTGCAAAGAAAGAAAGAAAGAAAGAAAAACAAGCTGCGCCCAGAGTAAAGTGATCTGGCACGATCAGATTTGATCATTTTCCGTTACCCCTGGAACACCCCCCCCCCCCCCCCCCCCCTCCAAAATCTGCAGTTTTGTGTGCTGCACTCTTGATGAACAAAGCATATCTTTGGACATGTTCCTCTTCTAACAAAAAACATAACAAATTGTATCGTCTCAGTTTACATGTTTATGTGTTCCAGATCAAAGGATTAAACTGCCAAAGTGCCCAAATGCTGCCTCTCGGCAACCTCTTCCATCTTACCTGCACAGATTAAGATCCCGAAGGCCTCCCACAGATTTTGGGCCTTCAGAAAGCCCTGTGTGTCACTGGGAGGAAGCAGGAGTTTCCAGGGTGAGCGGCTACCACGCCAGACACGCAGAATTAAGCCCAGTGCGCCCACGAATCGTGACCGTGGTGCGGCCGTGCGGACAGGAGAGCGTGCGGAAGATCTCGTTGCTGTTAAACCGCCGTGCTGTGCAGACTTTCGAGCAGCTAATGGCAGATGTGTCCGAGGCGCTTGGCTTCCCCTGCTGGAACAACGCTCGAATACGACGACTCTTTAGCCCTGCTGGGAAAGAAATCCACAGCCTAGCCGACTTCTTCCGCTTTGACCATGCCTTCCTGGCCTTTGGGAACAGCCGACCGTCTCTTGATGAGGTACATGCAGCACTAGATGAGTTATATCCGGAAAACCCTGGCCATTGCGAACATCTGCTGAGGGTATGGGAGCGTATCCTGAGACCCAAGGCTACTAAGGCAGACAGTGGTTTCCATGATGACGACACCGGAGCGGAGATTTCCTTACCTAAAGTACATGATCAACAGGTAAACCAACCAGTTGTCAACAACTTACAGCCTGTTGGAAGGCAAAAAGAAAAGGTGAAGAGAGAAAGGCAGAGAGAACTATGGAGGAGGAGAGGTGACCTGCAGAAAGAAGATGAGAAGAAGATAAAGAAGGAAGAAGGAACGAGAGAAGCTGTTTACTGCCGGAGTTGTCAAGGATGCGGCCCTCCTATACCTCCAATCAGAAGCAGTCGATGTTCTCAATCGGACAGGCCAAATAACCACAGTAATAAAAATACTTCATCTCAGAACAACATGGAAAAAACACAACAAAGATCACTGAAAGCAGCAGAGCATGTTGCCAATACAAAATCAAGCCCAACTGTTCCTCAAAACTGGGATAAAGATCTTAATTTGGTGACAATTACTGAGCAGGACATTAATAAGCAGGAAACAGCTGAGCAGAAAGACTTACAGAGTAGCATATTACCTGATGGTGCCGAAGTGTCGCTGGAGGACATTGAGCGCTGCTATGACATGGGCCGGGTGGTAGGAGACGGGAACTTTGCGGTGGTCAGGGAGTGCAGGGTGAGAGGCCTGGCTGAAATGTTCGCTATGAAGATTGTGGACAACGCAAAGCTGCAGGGACGTGGTAACATGATTCAGAATGAGATCGCTCTGCTGCGTAATCTGGAACATCCTCGCCTCATACAGCTGTTTCGTTCTCATCACACGGACACCCATGTTTACCTGCTGATGGAGCTGGTGACCGGTGGAGACTTGTTTGATGCTATCACTCAGAGCGGCAGGTTTACTGAGCCAAGTGCTGCATGCATGATCAGAGACATCAGTCAGGCTCTGGAATGCATCCACAGCAAGAGTATCGCACACCGAGACATCAAACCTGAAAACCTACTGGTAAGAGATAAGAGTTACTCAAAATCAATTATTTTTTTGGGGCATTTTTATCTTGATAGGACAATATAGCAGTGACAGGAAGCAAGTAGGAGAGAGAGAGGAGGGCGGGATCGGGAAAGGTCCACGAGCTGGGACTTGAACTCGGGACGCCCACAAGGCTATAAAATCAGTGTTATTTTAGTGTTATTTATATACTATTATAATATTTCATATTTTGAATTAGCTTTTTTTTATATTTTCTGTTTTGGTTTTTTAATTTGAGTAATGTGTTTGTCCGTTGTAATAATTTATTTATAAAAAAAATAGGTGTAGGTGTAGGAATTTTCTTTGAAACAATTTTCAGTCAGAAATTGCTATGATTTTACAGTTTGAAATTTTGAAATAGAAAGACTGAAATAGTTTTTTGTTTGTAAAACACTCCAATAACTCTAATAATTTTAGTACTTCATCATAAAATCAACTTTCAGTTAATTGCAACATTTCTCATTTTAGTTTTTAAGCTTACATTTTTCACCAGTTATTTAGATTTAATTTTATTTCAGCTTTATTTCAGTTACTGAAAATGATTTTTAATAGTTTTAGTTTTACCATTGCTTAACACTATAACACTGCTCAAACATTATTTCATGTTTAACTACCAATAGTTTTAACTAAATTTTAGGTACAGCGGCATGGCAATGGAAGTTTGAATCTGAAGTTGGCTGATTTTGGATTAGCCATGGTGGTAACAGAGCCAGTGTTCACAGTCTGTGGCACACCTACATATGTTGCTCCAGAGATACTTGCTGAGACAGGTAGGATCTGTACTCATTTAGAATAGCTGGGACTGGTTGGACACAGAAAACCTGAGCTACAGCTCTGTCCTAAACCTCAAACAAGTACTTTGAGGTTTAAAATGATTAGTAACATGATCTGACACACTAACATCTGACATGATATTTCAAATGTTCAGCTATGCATATGTACATGCCTATGTATGAACAGGTTACGGTGTTGGAGTAGACGTTTGGGCAATGGGTGTCATTCTGTTTGTGCTGCTGGGTGGGATTCCTCCATTCCGCAGTCCAGATCGTAATCAAGAGGAGCTATTCCGTCTCATCCAGAAAGGAGAAGTCCACTTTCTGTCCCCTTATTGGGATAATGTGTCTGAGGGTGAGATCTCTAACATTTGAAATAAAGAGATGCAAATAAAGAGATTTAAGGGCTAGTTCTTTCAAAAATGGAAAGTCTGTCATCATTTACTCAATCCCAAGGTATTTTTACACTCATATGACATTCTTTCTTCCAAGAAGCTCCATATAAAGTCATTACAATTTGTGTGCTATAAGAATTTTCATTTTTTGGTTGAACTATACCTTTTAACCCTTCATATCTACTATAATTTAGATGCTATAATCTAGAAATATTACAAGTGCTGATGTTTGTGTTTTGCGGGGGCTAAAGCTCTAGTCAGGGCTTTGCTGGAAGTCAATCCGAAAAGGCGTTTAACAGCTAGTCAAACACTACAGCACGACTGGCTTCAGCATGCAACAGCACAAAAAGACCATAAGGGGGCGATAAAAGCCACTGACTCTACGGCTGAGAGGCGCAACCAGCAGAAACTGAGCAGACAGGTGGAAAGTGGTGAAAATAAGAGTGATTCTCACAAAACAGAAATGTTGGCAGAGAAATATCATGCTGCACAAACTTACAAGAACATACTTAATAACTATGATTCAGATATTAATGCTCTTGACAGAGACCAGCAGATTCAAGAGATTCATGACACGACAAGCAACCAGCAAAATGCATCCCATGCAGAAGACACCACCACCACGAACAAGCAATATACCACAGATCAGCACAAACCTGAGAAACCAGCACAGCAAGAAGACATTGACACAAAACAAGAGTGACCTGCTGAGTAATGAGTTAAAGGGCAGTGAAGAAGCCAGCGTAAACAAGGGACTAGTAGAAACCAATTATATATGAAAAGACTAATAGAGTCTGGACAAAACAAGCTATGTGAAACATAAAGTGGAACATAAACATAACATAACAAGCATAATGTTTTGTAGTAAATAAACAAAGTGTAGTGTCTTCTCGTACTCTCAGACCTACACATATACTCCAGGCACTGATTCTGACTGAGAGTTCACTGTTTTTGACCTGATGACAAGGCTCAGATGAAATCTGCACTGATCTGTACATTTCTGCACTCATTTTGGAGGAAAATCTGCTGAATTAGTGTAAATATGGTTAAATGTATTAAAATGAGCTTATAGTGCACTCCTCCTGGTAGTTTAAGGTATAATCCAATATTTAAAAAACAAACTTGAATATCAGAATTCTGTATAATTTCTGTGTGCTTACAGGTCACTAATGAAATGATACGAGACATTAAAGTAACTATTATTACGAGATATTATTTACTGACTAGAAGCAGAAAAGCAATTTATGTTGTTTTGTTTTTGCATGTAAAAGCCTCTGATTATTCTGTATTTTCTTCTTAATTGGTGTTATTTAAAAAAAAAAAAAGACATTTCAATATGGAAGGACTAGTTTTGTTTTTAATATCAAAAACGTATCGGTCAATCTCTGCCTGTGCCAATGTTTGTGGGAAAGTTAGATGGGTAGACTAGCTAGTAATAAACTAAAAGTATTTAGTATTATTTGTTTCCCATGTCTCATTTCCTGTATTTATATTGCACATCTTCAAATCTGTTCAGTCTTTTTGTTCTGCAAATCAAAGGTATTTTTGAAACATTATGAGTATTGTGTAAATGTTTTAGACTGTAGGCTAACACAGTTAAACTTAATTAGCTGTTTGGTTACACGTTCCTATAATTTGGTGAGTAAAATAATGTTTTGTTTTTTGATGATTTATCTTCTGTTCACCTTTTAACACTTCAAATTTCTGAGATATCAAGTGGTTCAAAGGAGTAAAGCCTTTGTCCTTGTCAGGTGACTTCAGTCCTTCAACCTTCATGGTGGCATGTCTGAAAGCCCAAAGAAAGTGTAAAATGTGGTATTTCAAGTGTACTATAGAGTGGTATTGTAATGTGCATAAACACTTTATTAATATCAGCTTCATTACTAATTCCTTCTGTATTACATTGCTGTATGCATATTATTAATACATATTTTTTGTATGCCCCAAACTAGTCCCCCCCCGTTACAAATAAGTTAAAAGAGACTGCACTTTACATCTCGGATATGAAATGTAAAGTGCAGTCTCTACCTATGGCTCCAATTAAAATAACTTATTCAGGTCTTCCATATACTTTTCTGTCACGTACAATAATATAGATGAAGGACGCCCCACGATGACGTTGCCATTTTGTCGCATATGAGGGGTGTTCGAGATTTAGACCAGGCAGGGTATGAAAAGGTTTGGTCATCTTTTACTCTTACCTTAAACTACAATCACCATGACAATAATATTAAAAAACTAGCACAGTAAAATTTAAAACAAATCTACGAACACAACCAAGCGTCACACGATCCAAATCACAACAGTTTTTGGTCACCTTTTTCTTGAAAAAGCTTCAGCTATGACCCGCAGGAGGCCGGTGCGCATGCGCAACGCATTGCTCTTTAAATATCCCCAGTCATCTGATGAAGCACAACATTTGTTGTAGCCAATCAGGGAGCGCGAAAGAGAAGGGCAGCGCGGCCTTCATTACTAGGGGCAACGCATTCACTGACAGATCAATAACGGACGACAGAATTCGCCTGTTCTTCACCCCTCTCTGAGTAAACCGAGCTCGGATAGGCAGAATCAGAAAGGTCCAAACGGACAGGGGGAGAGGAGGAGACAGACAGGAAAAAAAACAAAGATGGCAGTGTAGATTAAGGGAAGGACTATCGAAGAGACTCTGCAGCAAACTGATAACTTTTAGGCTTTCGGGCGAATCCGGATCGTGTCGGAGTGGTTCGCTTGTGATCGGAAGGTGGACCGGAGGGGAAGAGCCCGGCCGGGTCGCGGAGAGTCGCTGTGCGCGTGCTGTCACAGCGGATAACGGCACTAAACAACAGCCTGTTGTTTTGTTGAGTCTTAGCTGTTTTTTCTCTCTCTTCACAAGCTGAGAGCTGAAGCTTACCTGAGATCTATCCAAAAATACAGGCATTCATGTACGCCAAACCGCAGTAAAACACAGATGAATTTATATTCACTGTCCCATAACTTAGTGTCATATTAACGTACCCAATATTTACCGCTTGATGTTTTACAACTGAGTGCATTGTTGGCTGTCCAGATCCCCCATCATTACAGGCCAAGTAGCTTGAAAACGCCTGGAAATCTCACCCTGACAATCAGCGGATCCTGTTGTTCAGCCAGCCCAAATATCCCGTGACTCATTCGGATGTCTTCGATGGAAGAGCGGATGGAATTAGGCGTCGCGGCCGCCCCGGGCTCCTCATCATCGGGTCTGGGTGTCGGTCCTGCGGGGGGCGCCCTGGATGCTGGCCCGGGGAGCGCAGGACTGGCAGGTATCCAGGAGGAGTCCGGCGTGCGGAGAGACGGTTCGGGTTCCGAGGCCGACCCGGACGCGCCGCCCAAGAAGCGCGTGAGGCAGCAGGAAGGAGAAGCGGGGAAGCTCGAGGAGCGCCTGTACTCGGTGCTGTGCTGCACGGTGTGTCTAGATCTGCCTAAAGCCTCGGTGTACCAGGTAAACAATGCCATTATGAGAAATCCTTATGCGTGATGTATATATCATAAACACAATGCAGATATAAAAGGTTCATAATATCACAGCATCCTCTTGGAATGCAACAGATAACAAGAGATATATACAGTCTGTTATTATAGATATGAGACAAAGGGGGGTTATAAATGCTTTTTTTGTGAATCTTTTTGTCATTGTGATTCTTTGTCTATTCCTAAACGATATAGCTGATTACACGCTGTCTGTGACTCATAATATGTGATGAAATGTCGAATAAAATGCTTGTTCTTACATTTGCCATTTCAGGTAACGTTACATGGTATTTTTTTAAGAGCTGGTATCAAGTTATTTTAGTAGGTTTCAGATGTTACACTCAGAAGTAATATTGGCCTGAGCAGCTGTTTTTTGCCTTCAAAGGCAAACATGACAATCAGGGTGGTCACGTGGCCTGTTTAACCCAATCACTGCTGGCTTCTCCTGATCACCCCTCCCCCAAATATGCACCCCATATAATCCCTTTGAAGCCACTGGCTAAACCAGCTGTAAAAGAACTTCCTCTCAAGCTTTCACACATTTTGTTGTGGTGTTTAGGTTTGCATGCCCTTGTTAACATTTTTACAAGTGTCCATTTATTAATCTAATGTGCTTGGTTAATTGAATAAATCCACAAACCAGTAGTCATTTATTTTGTTGGAGTATGTGTCAATGTGATGACTGCTGCACTGACAGGCCTATACTGAAACTAGAAAGGAAATATTAGACATACAAATAAAACAGAGTATGAGAACCACTGACATCTTCTCACATTAACCCCTAAAAGTAGCATGTGGTTCAGGGATGATGTGTCACACTGCATCAGCGCTATTAAGCTCATGCCATGTAATCCGTTTATTACTGAATCAGGGTTTGAATCCCATCAAATGAGGCGAACATGTGCGAGACCTGAAGCAAAACAAACACGCCAAGAAGAACTCAAATCAGCTGCTCACTGAATGAATCAAACACAGACGCCACACTGCAGTTTACCTCCTGTGATATAGATCAGCTGGTGAATTAATAAGCCAGTAGCAGCTTACTAACATTGTTCAAATTATACTTTGAATTAATCATGCAACTAGAGTAATCAGTGTAATTATAGTTATACTAAAACTAAATATATCAAAATAATTTCTAAAATAATTTTTTTTTTAGTTGAAGGTGAAATAAAATATCATTTTTATATGAAAATCTTTTGCTTTGTTGACTAACTAAAATAAAATAAGTACTAAAATGACTAAAACTAAAATGTAAATAAAGCTAAGTAGTAATATTTTTAAAAACAAAAACTAATAAATGGCAAAAGCACAAAGTAACTAAAACCTGAAAACTTACAATATAAAAAAGCTCATTCAAAATAAAATGTAAACAAAATAAAGAATAACACTTAGCATTCAGCTGTTTTTGACACTTGAAATTGAGTTGTGGCATAAAATGGATGAAGTATTGTCTTTGAATAGAGTTTTAAAAATTGCATGTATTTGTGAAATTACATTTGGTAACTCTTTATTTTACAGTGTCCTTGTTACATGTACTTACTATAACAATAAATTACATATAATTACATGCAGCTAACCCTAAACCAAACCCTAATCCTATAGTAAGTACAAGCTGTTAATTAATATTACTGAATACTAAATGTGTAATTACACCGTAACAAGGACACTTTACAATAAAGTGTAACTTGAAATTGCTTTGTTAGACACAAATTAGATAAAAGCAATTGACAAATTTTAGAATGAGTACATTTTTATACAAGGAATGAAAGGTTTTGAAACTGATTTTGTAATACCTATTTCTTACCCTAAAGAGGTCATTTTAAAATTATTATTCATAATTATTTATTCCCCATTAAGATCCACTTAAGCAACAGTGCTAAGCATTTTCTCTGTGCTGAAATGCTGTGCACATACTGTTAATTTCAGACTGAAACGAATTGGGTTCTTGTTAAAAATAAACTTTAGCTACTCTTTGCTAATCTTTGGGATTTTTACATAAGAATATGCAGAGTGGAAGGCACCACACACTGGGGGAACTGGGAGAACAGCCTTTATTTTATTAATTTTACTTCATTGTGATTATACTTAGTTGTGTTTAGGAATAATAACTTGTTACCTTATTACACCACAGTGACTGGGCACCCAGTAGGCTTCACTGATGTGTAAACGTGGACGTCTATGTGTTTACAATGTTTTCACATATATTTTCATAGCACATGATGCTTGTAAGTAAAATTTGATTCCTTGTGATATGATCTCTTTAAAGATGAACGTAATGCTGTCATTGCCACATTACATAGAGGTGGCTGTACAGATGCTTCAAAATTGAGGTTCCTTATTTCCCTTAAATTATTCAAGAAACTACTGCATTGTGTCAGACTTTTTGAGGAAAATTGGGAAATTCCATCATAACAACAACAGTACATTTATTAAAAACACTCCTTGAGAAGAAAACATACATCGTGTTAAGCATCAAAATCCCTGTGAAATCCCTGTTTATGTGTGCTCTTCATTTCACAGTGTACAAATGGGCACCTGATGTGCGCAGGCTGCTTCATTCACCTGCTTGCTGATGCGCGTCTAAAAGAGGAGCAGGCCACGTGTCCCAACTGCCGCTGTGAGATCAGTAAGAGTCTGTGTTGCAGGAACCTGGCGGTAGAGAAAGCCGTGAGTGAACTGCCCTCTGAGTGCAGCTACTGCCTCAAACAGTTCCCTCGCTCCAGCCTCGAGCGTCATCAAACAGAGGAGTGCCAGGACAGGTACTGTTGCACCAATTCACAAAACAGACCCCCACATGAGCAAGATCATGTACAACACATATGTAAAGCCATAGGGGTGAATTCAATAAATAGTTGTGCCATTTCGATTGTAATTCATGTATTTTCAGCATAACATGCCACCTTTAAATGTAAATTGGGATTGCTAGGGATCGTGCTATATTCCAAAAGACTTTTTATCCAAAAAGCCCGGTGCTACTCAAGTCAGCATAAAATGGAAATTGCAACCATCTTTTCTTCTCTATTGTGTGTAGTTTATCCAAGAGTCGATGAGTGAGATGAGAGAAAATGTAGTGAGGACTTGATTTTGTCCATCAGGAAATGATTGGACCATTGTCGTTTGCTAATTTCTGCGATGGTTTCTTGTGAGTGACAGGTTGCTGGAGGGGAAGGACTGAATCTCATCTGGCCATTGGACAACCGTTTTTGTCCAGCCCTCGTGCCGGTGTTTGTCACGAGAGAGGAGATGTCTTTGCGAGGCGGCAGGAATGTTAATGTTTTTGAAGAAAGATTATGGGGACACATGTTTTTTTTTTTTTTAAGAAAAAAAATTATATATCATTTTTAATAAATACTGCAATATTCCATAAAAATAGTAATGGTCAATTTTGATTTCATGGTTACTTTAAAGTTGTGCTCTTATAACTTGTGAAAAGCAGGCAACATTTAGTTTAAAAGTGGATTAATTTTGGTTAAAAGTTTGTGTCTGTTCTAGTGAAATGTAATGAAAATAAATGAATAAATGCCCTTTATAAGCATTGCAACCAAGCACAAATCAAAAGTAGACGTTAAGCATTGTAAAAAGATTTTTTAGAAGATGCTTTTTAAGCTTCGACATTACTAAGATGGTCATGGAGTCATTGAGACTTTGGTGCAAATACAGAATTGCAATAAGTGGTGGCGATTCGTGTTTAGTGAATTCCCCCATTCTCCTGTTTTTATAAAGTCGTCTTATAAAGTTTTCACAATACACATCGCTTAAAAAGTTGCTATAAAGAAAACCATGATGTTAATGTTTATAATATCTTGATATCTTCATGACTTGGGGCCCATTTACACCAAGGGCAATAACTATAACATTAAAGATAGTTTTAAAAATCATTCTAAATGTAAAGGAATATGGAAGTCCACACCACAACTATAACGATAACAAGCATAGAGGAAAGATATCGTTGGAATCTCTTTGACAGCTGGTAAACAATAAAAACATTGACAGCCAATCAGAATCCATCCTGCTTTAAAAAGCTCAAGCAGTGGCAAACAAAACAAATGTAGCACACTTAAAATAAACAGAACTTCAATGTGATATGGTGTGGGCACTACTATAGTAATCATTCTTGGTGTGAAAAAGGCCTTTATAGTCACATTTAGCAGATTAGAGCTCGGCAATAATAGTTTACATTTTGCGAAGATGTAAACAAGCATTTAGTATATAGTAAATATCGCTTTATGAGAGTGTACTGTATGGATGTGACTAGTTGGATATCATTTTCGCAAATGATTTACTTGATTCATTGATGACTCATTTTATACTATATCTCTAGAGATGATGGTTGGTCATTTCTTTCATTGTTTCCATTGGAAATAGAGTGACGCAGTGCAAGTACAAGCGGATTGGCTGCCCGTGGCAGGGGCCATTCCATGAGCTCAGCGCCCATGAGGCAGAGTGTTCCCACCCATCCAAAACCGGCATGGAGCTGATGGGCATCCTGGACGAGATGGACCAGAGCCATCGCAGAGAGCTACAGCTCTACAACAGCATCTTCAGCCTGCTGTGCTTTGAGAAGATTGGTTTTACAGGTACATAAAAAGTAAATAGTTCACCCAAATATGAAAATTTGCTGAAAATGCACTCAACCTCAGGCCATCCAAGATGTAGAGGAGTTTGTTTTTTCATCGGAACAGATTTGGAGAAATTCAGCATTACACCATTTGCTCACCAATAGATCCTCTGCAGTGAATGTGTGCCGTCAGAATGAGAGTTAAAACAGCTGATAAAACGACTCCAGTCTATCAAATAATGTCTTGTGAAGTGAAAAGCTGTGTGTTTGTAATACATTCATCATTAAGATGTTTTTAACTTCAAAACGTTGCTTTCAGCTAAAATACTCCATCACAATGAATGATAATGCTTTCTCCAATTAAAAAGCGGTCTCATCTGAATCAAGAGATTCAGAAATATGCACAGATCAAACATCATTTATAAGCTAAAACAGAACTGTCTGTGGATTTCGGAAGTGTTATTACAGACTTGTGGCCAGAAGCAACTGTTTAAATGTAAAGTCTTAATGATGGATTTATTACTTCACAATACGTTAATCGATTACTTGTCGATTATTGTGAATTTCTCCAAATCACTTCTGATGTAGAAACAAACTCATCTAAGTCTTGGACGGGCTGAGGGGGGAGTAAATTTTCATTTTTGGGGAGAACTAATCTTGTTTTGGTTCTAGAACTTGAATATTATACAACTACAGGAAAATTGCTTAATTTAAAGCACAGAAATCTAGGCTGAAGTTGATAACCTGTAATCTCATTCGTCTTTGCTCCAGAGGTGCAGTTCCGGCCGTACCGCACTGACGACTTCATCACGCGACTGTACTACGAGACACCACGCTTCACAGTGCTAAACCAGACCTGGGTGCTGAAGGGGCGGGTCAATGACTCGGAGCGCAACCCCAACCTGTCCTGCAAACGCACACTCTCCTTCCAGCTCATCCTGAAGAGCAAAGTGAACTCTGCACTGGAGTGCTCCTTCCTGCTCCTGAAGGGCCCGTACGATGATGTGAAAATCAAACCTGTCATCCAACACCACGTCTTCTCCAACGACGCCAACGAAACCGAGTACGCCCTGCTGCCCATTAACGACAGCGTGGAGTGCAACAAGCTGCTGGCTGCCAAAAACATCAACCTCCGCCTCTTCATCTTTCAGATCCAGAAATAGAGGCACGAGACGACGGGATGGAAGAAACGGATCAGACGGCGGTAGGAGGAGGGGATGGTGTGAACAAAGGAAAAGCGAAAGAGGGGAGATGAGCACCACTGAACCACAGATACCTCTACAGGAGCAAAAGAAGGATGAATACGGCCCATCAGTACTGCAGTAGATTGTTTGTTTGTGTGTGAGTGTATGTGTGTTGTTGCTGGTTAGCTTTCAGACCCTCTACAGACAAAAAAAAGTCAACAGTCTCACCCAACACCCTGCTGATGTCTCATTGGCAGAGCAGGACAGGCCTGAATGAACAACACCAAGAATCTGGGACTGTATTTGTGTGTTTTTTGGGCCTGTTTGTATGAATATCAGTCAGTAAAGACCAACAGTATGAGTGATATAAGGAACGAAGCTGAGCGAGTGCTAGAGATAGAGACAGGTGTAGTGCCACCAATCATTCAGGCAGCATTCAACTCTGCGTTTGTGTGTTTTCAGACCTTCCTCTCAAGGCTTACGCACACAGATGCTGCGGCGCAGCGGCCGCGACTGCTTTAAGTGTATTTTTGTATATGAAGGTGGCCATTTTCATTGAAGCACAGCAGTACACTTAAGCTGAACAAAATGACTGCTGAAATCACAACCCGGAAGATGCGATTTGCATGTTTTTAGTGTTCCAGTGTTCTCTTTGGAACGCCCAATTTTAGTTGCGTAGCATCATAGCCTTGTAATCTAACTTAAGTTTGGCCTTATTAACACATTTATTTAAGAACTTGTGAATCTTGCCTTTTTCCCCCTCCTGTGAATTGTTTTCCTCATTATCTGGCCCCATTTAACCCCCCTGGAACATTTCTCACATCATGATGTCAGGTTATAGATATTTATTGCTTTTATTTAACCTGCATTAATTAATGAAGTAACAGACATTTCTCACTCACTCAGCACTGCAAGACTGGAAAGATCTGATTGTGAGCCATTTTTACAGACCCCTTCCCTTCTTCCACCCTCATCCACATATAGGCACACAAATGACCTTTCATACCTTCATTAAAATTGCACAGGACTGGAAAGATCTGATTGTGAGCCATTTTTACAGACCCCTTCCCTTATTCCACCCTCATCCACATATAGGCACACAAATGACCTTTCATACCTTCATTAAAATTGCACAGACACACACACACACACACACAAAGCTGGGGGTTACAAAAGAGCCAGTGGGGTAATCGGATCTCAGTTCAGATGAACGCGGCTGTGACTTAGTTTTGACATACTTGAATTCATGAACGACAGAACAACAAACAGTTAAGCTGATCTGGCAGAGACTCACTTCTGATTAGAGGAGTTTATTTTAAACTGTTTCTGCATTTAAGAGCTTTTAATTCTCTCTCTGGCTGTATATGTGCCTTTCTATTAAAGCTCATTTAAACTTGTCACTGCTTTCTTTCTCGACTACTTGAGTTGACAAACTTGTTTTCCACTCGGAAACCTGTTATTTTTTGATAAATGCATGTTTAAAACAATAATTTACTGTATGTCAACATATCACGCGGGTAACAGACCACGTGTTTTGGTTTGTTTTTTAAAGGGACGATTTACATCCCAAAATAACGTTAGGCTATATCATCGTTTACTCGCCCTCGTGTTGTTCCACACCTTTTCAGTGGAACACAAAACGGAAAATTTGGCTGTCCGAATGAATCAAACTGAATCGCGAACCAATTCAGTTCTGAACAGTTGATAGAAAACACGACATGTTTATCGGAAGGTAATCTCCACGGGCAGACGAGGATTTATCAGTAAAATTTCACTGGACTCCTCTACGATTCTTCAAATTCACGTGATAAATATCGATGTCCGATTTGCGAATGAATCGTTCCGAGTCGGATCTGTTCAATATTGCAATTCATTCTGTCTGAATGATTCGTTCACGATTAATCTTAAATGAATGCTGTTCTCTTATAAGCAACGTTATAAGGAACGTATAAGGGCGTTATATTAAATTCTTATCAAATCTAGGCCTACATCTTAATCGTAATCAAACTCATTTAATCAAAATTACTCACCTAAAATTGAGTTACATTTCCCTGAATGTCTGAAAAGGCCAACGTCAATGTAAGATGTCTGCAACACCAATAAAACGCCCATGAGAACATCAGCTGACTCTATTATGAATGTAATTAAAACAATAAGCCATCAAACTGATTACCAATTAAATGGCCATATATTTAGGAATTGCCACTTAGATATGGTCCAGTCTGGTAAAATGTTACATCCTAATAAAATTCTGTAAAACAAACAAACAAACAAACCAAAATTTATTTTAAAATGGTTAATATACTGTTTTGATAACTGAGAACACTGAATCTAGTTTCATTCCCAATTTATGTAATATAGCCCTCTATAAACAAGATAAATTCAGTATTACCATTCAAATATAACATTTTATCCATATTAAGAAAAACAAGTAATAATATAAATAGTATAAATTACGCTCTAATAGCAATTTAAACATGACGCTATTGATGTACACGTAAAGTAAAATTCAAAACATGTTTTTGACAAAGTAGAAAAGGTTGAATCTGAAGGAAGCTATCATCAGATTCGAGTGCTACAGACTGTAGGGAACATTATTGTGTAGCTACAAATACTGAATGCATATGAATTCATATCAACACTATATGTGAACCCATAGTGTCTCTTAGTACCAGCACTGGTTCTGATTAACGCTACAGCCATTTTTGCAGCTACTTGACTGGAAGGAAACCCCCATCACATTCAGAGGAGGGGAAGAAGGGGCCAAAGAGCTGCAGTATACTTGAACTCCAGCAGGGGGCACCAAACACTGTGTCTGCCCACTTTGTCCTGACACCAGCATTGCAGGATAGGACTGTTGTTGTTGTTGTTGTTGTTGCTGCTGCTGTGATACCTTGTTACAAGAGAGAAAGCACATGTACATACATTTTATAATTCAGAACTACATTTCCCTTTTCTTTTTTGCATCAGTACCTGATAGGAGGATACGGATGGGTAAGGTCCCACAATGCTAGGCTGTGTTTGGGGCCGAATCTGACTTCCCATCATGCCTGGGCAGCCTTGTTGGTTTGACATAACAGGCGGGTATACTGTTAAAAAAATGTTGACAAGTATGTGTGAGATTTTATTAATTGTATAGTACTTAAGGACTCAAAATGACAGTCAGTAAAGCACTATCACATATGCTAAAGGTTATTTATTCATGTATTTTTATGCATGTACACACAATACTTGAACCGTCTATATCTATGTCTCATGAGAGCTGAAGTGAATAGCAGGAAAAGAGACCGGTTCACTGTGAGACCAGTGCCACCATCTCTTACAGTGTAACGGCCCCCTCCCCTACTATTGTGAGACTCAGGCGTAAAGAATGCAGAGAGGCTTCATGTGTACCTGTTTGTGCACTGTAACTGGCTGCTGCGTATTGTTGAGATGCACTGGGACATTGAACAGGGTAACTGTACACTGAAACCTAAGAGGGGAGACCAGAGTTGACTCATAATTAGACATACCGTGTGACATTACATCGTATCTCATTACTCATTTGTGATGAAGTACCTGGCTGTTCTGCTGACTCTGAGGAGGCGGGGCTGTGGGAGGAGCCAGTGTCATTCCAGGGGTTATGTAACTGTCTGAATGGTGAGAGGAAGCGTAACTGTGGTGGGGCGGAGCATAGCTGTGTGTGGGTGGAGCTCCTTGCATGTAGAATGAGGACATATCTGGAAGATCCCCTGATGAAGATTGGCGACTCAAGTTCATGTGACCAAACTTAGCAGTAATGTCTTCCCTCTAAGAATCAAAAATAGGCTTGTCATGTACGGTTATCAACACTACCGCTCAAGAGTTTGGGGTTGGTAAGATTTTAAAAATGTTATTAAAAGAAGTCTTTAATGCTCACCAAGGCTCCATTTATTTGATCAAAAATACAGTAAAACTGTAATATTGTGAAATATTATTACAATTTAAATAACTGCTTTATATTTTTATATATTTTAAAATGTAATTTATTCCTGTGATGGCAAAGCTGAATTTTCAGCAGTCATTACTCCAGTCTATGGTGTCACATTTTTTCAGGATTTTTGATGAATAGAAAGTTCAAAAGAGCATTGTTTATTCAAAATAGAAATCTTTCGCAACATTATGCATGTCTTCACTGTCACTTTTGATCAGTTTAATGCATCCTTGCAACTTTTGAATGGTAGTGTATATACTAAATATTTTATGCAAACAACAATATAAATGTAAATAATATTAGATAACTAACTAGATTATATTAATACTTATGCCTCACTTACAGTCTGTTCTATTGGGTGTTGCTGGGAGGTAGAAATGTTTAACTGCTGAGGTGGAAGGTATGTCACAGAGGAGTATTGAACCTAAACCAGAAATGAAAGGGCAGATTGTGAATTTTGTTGATTAAATAAAATTAATATTTTGGCATCTGTTCTACAGAAATAGAAACTGTTTGTTTCTGTAATACAGCCTCATTATAATGTGCAGAATGAGAAATTGATATTCATTTTGATATTTGATTAAAAAAAATTACATTTAACAGTGTTATTACATTTTTGTGTGTTGTTAAGAGTGAATTTAAAGTTAGCGTTAGATGAAAGCAAAGGTAAACGTAAAAATAAGGCAAATGAGCATGAATAAATATCCCATATTAACCAATAAATAAAATAATATAATAAAATTCAGATAAGCAATATGGTATTGATACACTGTGCACCACTAGTCTCTATTATGTTTCACTTACCTGTGGGACACCATGGCTTGCTACTGGCTGCTGCTGAGGTGGAGGGGGCGGGGCTTGTGACTGTACTGGGTTAAGCTGGTTACATGGCTTCTGACTTACTGGTGGGTTGTAAACAGCTGGAGTTCCATCAGGATTCAGAAATGGCTGCCCTAAAAGAGATATCCATAGTTGGATGAGAAAGATTATTTGGGGTGTATACAGTCAGTTTGAACCAATTAGTCATCTTCTACTCTGGGAATTGTGAGTGTATGTATGTGTACCTGTATGTGGATTCAATAAGATGCTCCCAGGCGGTATTGATGACTCAGCAGGCACAATAATGTAAGCAAGGCTGTTGTTGGGTGGAGCATATGATAGAGCTGACTCAGACACTGTTGGATCGATCAGACAGAAACAATGGCAGGTCAGAAACATTGTGAGGGATTTTGCACTACTTCAAGTTCACTAATCAAATAAGAATATTTGTGACACTGATCATGTGACTCAAATCATGCTGGAGAGCATCATCAGGTTTTACGAAAACCTGCAGAGTTCATGCAACACAAGTGCCACTGTCATTAAAGCAAAAGGGAGACAAATGAAAGACATTGTGTGATTTTTTTTACATAGAACATTTCAAATTTAACACAAAAATCTAATTATGTTTATTAGCATACAATTTAAAAGAGTATAAAACAAAAGCGTTTTTATTAGACTTCTAAGCCCCACTCTAAATAACTAGTGCCCAGAGTAACACCCAGATTGGCTTTGTGGCTTTTTTTATCTTTTTTTTCTGACATGGACATGAAGGCTGATGTTATTTTTGCACCTGGATTGCAGAGTTTAGAGCTGCTGTCTGAACGAGCGTGTGCAGATTTAGAGGTCCATGTCGGGCTGTCAGAATCTGTGCTGCTCCAAGGTCGAGGGTCTCTCATTAATTTGCATACACGTCAACTACTGTAACTCTCAATAATGTATTAGCAGACTGTTAGGTTAGGGTTAATAGAATAAATTGACATGCACTTGCAAAGATACAGTTAGCATATATTTACCATGTAGGGTCGAAAATGATCAAAGACTTTTGCTTTCCTGTCCCAAACCTATCTTCTGTAACAAAAGGGCCATTTGGCATTCCTGAAGACATAGAGGTGCCAAGATGTGTATACACTGGGGGTCTACTAATAGTCACACTTTTAGCACAGTGGGGAACGCTGTAATCTACTAATTGGTCAGTTTGAATGTCTTAGATTTGGTTTTTAGTCACATGGTCAAAGAAGGGATAAAAGAAGATTGTAACTGTTGCTCGGTCTCTTTTCTTTGCTGGTGCTCTCTTGGCGACCCCCCCCCCATTAAACCATTTCAAATATAAATTACGTGCTAACTATTCTTGAATCAACATTAACATTGAAGTGCTACCTACTGCAATACAATATAGTCACACAATAGCAACGATCTCTCACATATTTTGCTATTCTAACTGCACTTATTTCCTTTGTTGGTATAAGTAGCAGTGGGTGGTAATAGATAAGAATTGTACAGTTTTATACCATCGAGCTAATAATGTTTATTTAGTCTTCTGCCAGTCCTACAGCCTGAACCACTGCAGTGAAACCATGCAGTTGACATGTAGTTGAAAAGTTACGTATAGTTAGTAGAATGTCTATAGTGGACCATCAAAACAGTGCTATATTACATAATAAATTATATTAAAAATATTTAACTATGTAAAATAATATTATATTTATTTGAATATATAGTATATATAAATAATTTTATATTTCTTGTATAAATATTTAAATAAAAGATTTTTACCTGGTCTCAATATACACACTCTGCGAAAGACAAGTAGACTGAAAAATAAAAGAGCACAAAATCAGAGGCCAAGCTTTATTGTACTACTGTTTGTGCTTTTTAAGTAAGTGTTTTCTTACATCCTGTGAGAATATACGTTCTCTGACTCTCTGGTACTCCTCCTCTCTCTCCTCTATTGACTTGCTCCTCATTTGTTCTTTGAGAGATGGAACCCGCAGCTATAAAAAACAACAGCAGATGTGCAGACACAAATTAACCAGCCAGAAAGATCAGAGCTTTTAGAGGAGCTATTGTTCGCTCTTTTGTACCCTAGTGGTAATGTCAGGGGTCAGTGAAGTGTGTATTTGTCCATACCTGACTGTCTTCTTTCTCCTGACTGGTGTCTCTCTTCAGTATTGATCTTCTTTCCTCTGTTTTCTCCTCCTGAACATGTTCAGCAAACCGATGTTCTGGTCTGAAATACATCATGTTATACTCACATCCATTCCTTCATCAAATGTACATATGTAATCTCTGAAACAGACACATACATCCTGGAATTGCAGGTTTTGTTGATGATAACCGATTTTCCACTGTGATCCACATTGTGTTCCAGACCAAAATAAGCTGCAACCCTGTGGACCAGCATCCTGTGATATGAGGACATCTGAGGGAACTTTTTATAGGAACTAGAGCGAGAGAGAGAGAGAGAGATACATATTATATCACATTACAAACATGTCTATCTCTAAAGCATGCATGGAATGGTACCTGTTGTCTGTCATAAAGTCAGTCATGTCTTGCTCGAGTTTTAGAAGCATCAGTCTGTCCCTGCAATCAAAAAAAACAAACTGATTCAGCACAAATGGAAGGAGGAGAATGAAGGGATATTTTCAAACCTACCTGGGACTGCTTTTCAAAGTAGTGATTAAAAACAACTCCAGATCAATGCCTGTGGAGTCGGTGTACTCCAGACTGGGCTCTAAAAGATACAAGCATGCACAGAATTGCATTTTTCATACGCAAGTTAAAATTAGGACTTTGAATCAAATAAATAAAAATAAATGAATCACCATTTTCTGCAATTAATTGCACATATCTGCAAATACTATTAAAAGTAATAAATATTCACTACCGTTCAAAGGTCTGGGGTCACTGAATTGTTTTATTTTGAAAGAAATAAACTTTTATTCAGTGGGGATGCATTAAATTTATCATAAGTGACCGTAAAGACATTCAGAATGTTTCAGAAGACTTTTTTAACACAACATAATTAGAAATGCTTCTTGAGCAATAAATCAGCACATTAGAATGATTTCTGAAGGATCATGTGACCCTGAAGCCTGAAGTAACACATTACATTTTAAAATATATTGTAATAGAAAACAGTTCTCTTAAATTGCAAACATATTTCACAATATTACTGTTTTTACTTTGACCAAATAAACAGCACTGGTGAGCATAAGAAACTTTTTTCAAAAGCATTAAAAATCTTACCAACATTAAACTTTTGAACAGTTGTGTATATATCATCAAATTAATTTAGAATCAATACAAAGGAAGTATATTTTAAATTAAAATATCTGCTCATTTCGAAGCTTAGTTTAAAAAAAAATATATATATTTTTTATTATACTTATTTTTTTACACTAAACATCCCACATTAATTTCAGAAATTGATGCCATATTTGTCATCATAGCCCTAGTTAAAATGTGTGTATTTCATGTGCACATATTTTGTGCAAATATGACACAAATACCTACATGCAATGCAAATTATACCTTTAGATAAACTTGTTTTTTTCGACGTGATGTTTGTTTCCTCTTCCTCCTCATTGCACTCAGGACTGTCACCATGGTTACTAGATACAGTTGTCTTGCTCTCTTTTTCCTAGGACAAGAGGGAACAGAACTCCTTCACAAACTCTATCAGGCATTCACTTCAAGCATGTAATAGATGTAACTACATATTCAGGATTTGGGGACCAAGTATAATGATTGAAGTACAGTATATACCATTGGAAACCTCTTATCGTTTAAACACTAACCAAAACAGTGCTTACAGTTTTGATTCACCAACATATGTCCTATCCATCAGGTCTACTAGACTTTTGAAATGAACTTTAAAGGGGTCATATGATGTGATTTCAATTCAAACTTTATGCACCACAAGCTCTTGGTGCATAAAGAAGATCTGTAAAGTTGCAAAGACTAAAGTCTCAAATCCAAAGAGATATTCTTTATAAAGGTTAAGAGTCAACCACGCCTACCTAAAACGGCTCGTTCTAACAAGCTCCCACATGTCTCCGTCACGATGTGGGAAGATTTGCATAACGCCACCCAAATGTTCACGCAAAGAAAGAAGGCGTAACTTTTATTCTTGCTGTAGAATTGTTGCTGCCGCCATGTCGTGAAGGCACTGTGTTTCGTTATGAAAGCGAAACTACTTTGTTTGGCCTTCCAAAAGAGAACGATATCCGCTTCGTCATGCCTAGAGCTGATCCGTGCTGGTCGCTGAGGAAATACATCAACTTCTCGCTGTGGATCGCCAGATCGGCTTTCACCATGGACGAAGTGGAGTCCAGCCCGGGGTCGTCACATGTGGTTGCCGCAAGCCCGCCGGCCGCCGCTCACTCTAGCCGCCGGTCTCCGCACACTCAAGGCCGCCATTTCTCTGTGTGAGGTTTTCACTCAGAAAAAAAATCCTTTTCAGATTTCTAAACATTTATTTATTCTGAGCACTATGCAAGGTTTACTTAAATACTCAGCTGATAGTCAGTGTCAAAAAAGCTCAAATCAGCCATTAAACCCATTAAGAATCATCCAACCAAGTATCAATAATGAGATATCTTTATTTTTTATTCATTCATGAACTGACCTGCCCGTGCTCAAGGTAAAATTAAATTAACACACAACACAGCTGCATAATTGTGTAGTTAAGAGAGCAAAATAAAGGCTTATCAATGTTTAAAACGGAGGAGAAAACTACTCCCATTTGTTTTAATGTTGATCTAAAATGCAGTGTGAAATGATATTTTGGTGCAAATTCATCTGTCATTTGGAAGAAAACTAGACAAATTAGACAGATGCCAAAAAGATTGTTTGACATGACACAAACAAAACTACACAAGGTAAATAGAAATATTCACTTTCAATGAGGACAGACATGGTTTGTGCCAAACACATGTTGTGAGGTCAATTATTAGCTGAAACCATCAAAATTCAATTAATAATTAAAAATTAAATGCTCAAAATATATAAACCAAGAAACTTTAAAAAAGCCAGGTCTCTCCAGCAATATACAGTATGCTGATTTGGATAAAAATACCAATGTCATTTTGCAAACATCGATTTGTATGCATGCATTATGTGCAACTTCTTTCATAGCAGGGGCAGGTGCTGTACTGTAAAATACATTCCCAGAATGACAGCTCCCTGAATGGAAAGCACACACACGCGAGCTCTTTTTGGATAGAGTGCATCCTTCATTCTTATGTCATCACTCTCATCATGTTTGAACTTGTCTTCATGTCTGACCACTGAGTCACTGACTCACTTTCACCAGCGTTAATCCATCCGCCTCCACACACGCAGACACCACAGTCGCTCTTGGCATCTTCATCAAGGTCTTCTCTGGGTTATCAAACAGGTGGCCTCAAACTTGGATGCTAAATAATTGTGTGATAGAGATGCCATCTAACATGCATCTAACATCTGATGGGCAGCAGCACATTGGTCTGGGTTTTTGACCACTGATCAATCCTTATGTAAATTTACTATGGTAACCATGGTTTCTGCATAAATATAATTTTACATTTACATTTAGTCATTTAGCAGACGCTTTTATCCAAAGCGACTTACAATTGGGGGATACATAAAGCGATTCTTCTTTAAGAGGCAAACAGACACAAGAAGTGGTTGTAATACCAAGTTCTTAGACATTGTTCAAATAAGTACAAGCTAGGAAGAGAAGGAATAAATAAAGAGAGAGATTTTTTTTAATGATGAAGTCAAGTAGCTTCGAAAGAGATGAGTTTTCAGCTGTCGCTTGAAAATTGTCAGGGATTCAGCATTCCATAATACTCAAATACAGGTTCTTTACTGGCATTTCATTCCTTATGTAAATTTACTATGGTAACCATGGTTTCTGCATAAATATAATTTTACATTTACATTTAGTCGTTTAGCAGACGCTTTTATCCAAAGCGACTTACAATTGGGGGATACATAAAGCGATTCTTCTTTAAGAGGCAAACAGACACAAGAAGTGGTTGTAATACCAAGTTCTTAGACATTGTTCAAATAAGTACAAGCTAGGAAGAGAAGGAATAAATAAAGAAAGAGATTTTTTTAATGATGAAGTCAAGTAGCTTCGAAAGAGATGAGTTTTCAGCTGTCGCTTGAAAATTGTCAGGGATTCAGCATTCCATAATACTCAAATACAGGTTCTTTACTGGCATTTCATCACGAAGAACAACCATGGAACCTTTCCATTGCACAACATGGTCTTTATAGTGGTTCTTTAGATTATTCAAATGTTCTTCACACTAAGAATTTGTTTTCTTCTTTTAAGACCTGTTTACTGAAAGTTTCACAGGTTCTTCTATGACATCACTTGTGAATACGCCTTTCTGAAACTTTTATTTTTAACAGTGTAGATAGTCACTAAAGTAAAATCATTCTAAATAAATATTTAATATCTATATTTTTTTATTATTCTGCTATTATGCTTTGATGTATATTATTTTATGACATATAATCATAAAATTACCCAAAAATATAGTAAAATATCAACTTAATAATAATATTATTAATAATAACGTATCGTTCGGAGCAATAGAAAACCCGGGGTGGATCTTCAGCGGAGTAATAACAGAACGCTACGAGCAGGGAAGGAAAATCGGTCCGCTCCATTCATATACAACACTCCAGTTCGCAGTTGAATCTGTTCTTTGCTGGGCGACACTCAGAACGTGATGCTTTGGCTTCATGTGGAAATATACGATCTTACTGGCCATTTTATATCAGAAACGGAAGTTATTTGATTTTAACTTCAGTTACTCGTTAACAGAACTGCTGTTTAAAACAACAGTAACGAGAATGTATTTCTTAATTGAACTGTCCTTCTTCAAACAATGCACTAAACTTAGATTTTTATAACAGTAGTCGCTAATATTAAGAAAACGCGGTTTATTCTAGTAACAATAGGTGGATTTAATATAGCATTTAGCAGACGTTATGGTTACCATAGTAATTCTTGTGAAGGCAGTGCGTAAATTAAAGCTAAGCTTTGTGCAATAGTTTCGCGCACTGTGCGCGGCGCATACACACAGACGCGCGCAATGATCTGTGTAGACTACAGAGATTCAATGTGTCCGTCTGCCAGGATGAAGGTGTAGCAGCCGAGATGGGGTTCGGTTTCGACCGCTACGTCGCATTCCGGGCACAGTCTGGCACGGGTTATATGTGGAGCGGCTGTTTGGGGATCTCAGACTGCTATCACTGACGCACACAGAGACGACGTAGGAGCAGCAGCTGTGCTTTCTAAAAACGAACCCAGATCTCGCTCTACCATTGCTCTTTTGTTAAACGACCCTGAGCCTTATATAACACTATATAGCAACAGAATCATTCCTCTTAGAAATAGTGTGAAAATCAAGCTTTCATAAGGTTAGAGTTTGTTTTTGTCAACACAAAACACCAGGAAATGACTGTCAGTACCAAAATTAACACTTGACAACACGCCTCACTATAAAGCACAAATATTACGGCTTCTAATTAAGAGCAAAAACGTGAGAGACAACCAACTTTACTTACCTTTATGTATGAACAAACAACTGAAATGGGTAGAAATGTGCGCTCGTGCCTCCGGTGAGTTTGTCAAACATCTTGTGTTTCTGACAGCAAAGCGCGTGCAGACTCACGCCACCCGCTTTCAACTCACTCAGTTAAATACGCGCGCGCACTCGTGCGCTCAGCCGCTTCCTGGCACTCACGCTGCGCGCTCACAAATACACACAAGCACCAAGCAAGGCTTTAAGCTATAAGTTCTACACACAACACATCCAACTCCAACATTAGTTAGATTAGAGGAAATTAACAACAACAATATAAAAATAGCACGTCTGATACATTGGCACAATTCAAACTGATTCACATAGACTGTCTTAACTTAAAGAATGCAACAATTAGGCTATTACAGTTACTATCAGAACTGTAAAATCATAATAGATTAATATGGCGTCTCAACACAGTGTAAGGAGTTTTAAAACATTCATTAATTTATGAATATTGTAATATATTTTGCATGAAAATGATCACAGTTTTAAAGGTATTTATTTATTCAATGTAGAAAATATATCCATGTTTCAGCATCAAGGATACTAAGCTGTTTAACGTTCTCTTCTACAGATAGCCTACTAACATATTGTGGATTTGTGCAAAAGCACACAAAGAAAACCCACCAAATACTGCAACGAGCACCTGTTAGATGAAAAGATTATGCGATACTCACAATGAGACACACACATACACATATGGGTGCATATACCGCAACTTCACAGCTGCACGTACCCGGTGCCTCTCTTTCTGCCATATGGCTTCACCGTTTCAGAGAATCAGAGAGATGTTCTTCTATAAAGAAGGCTTATAGAAAGAGAGGGTGAAACAGACTTACCTGATGCTGTCTCCTTAATTAAATGAATACAATTATCTGTGTACAACTCTGGCCAAAAATAACGGAACATTATGTTTTTTGAAGAGTGTTGAACTTGTAATCTCAGCCCAAAGGCCCAGTCTGTCGCTCTCAAACACACACACACACACAGGACAATTTGTCCTTATGCCTATGAGAAATCTTAATGCAATATAATATCCCCTCAGTGACCAGTTTGTTGTGTTTTGGCAGTGTGTTCATTTTGTGTGAGATGGTGGGCAGAGCAGCTGTCATTGTGCAGGTTAACAGGACTGAGAGAGATGGTAAGAGACGGTGGGCAGGACTGAAGAGATTGAAAGATTCTATAGAAACATCTATGTTTTTGTATTTGTCTTATAAGAGCCCATTTTTTTATCAACTATTATTAGCCTTCCAGTATTCAGTAAATTATTCAATCATTATTGAATTTACTTAAAGGAATAGTTCACCAAAATTCTGTCATCATTTACTCACCCTCAAGTTGTTCCAAACCTGTATGAATTTTTTTATTCCTGTTGAACACAAAAGAGATATTCTGAACAATGTTTGTAACCAAACAGTTGACGGTACCCACTGACTTCTATAGTATGGAAAAATACTGTGGAAATCAGTGGCTACCCTCAACTGTTTGGTTACCAACATTTTCAGAATATCTTCTTTTGTGTTCAGCAGACTATCTCTAATGTGAGAGAGCCAAAGAAACATTAAGCCAAACTTTAACATCTTTCACTGTAAAAAATTATTGTGATTTTAATGGTAAAAGGCTGTAAAAATGCTACAGTAAAAACCTATTAATTGGTTAACAGTAAGTTCCCCTACTATATACGGTGAGAAACTGTATTGGACATTTCATGTAATTTTACAGTAAAATACAGTTTTTGGGAGTGAAAAAGAATGTATAATTTAGAGTGAAAAACGGTAAATTGACATTCCCAGAATTTCACATTTGATGTTTTTTCGTTGAAATAACGGTTTCTTAGTTTTTTCCTCATCAGTTATGTTCATTAGGGTTGTATGTTACATCTAATGTTAAATTAATGTTTATTTGCATTTGTCAAGTGTTACCATAATGATGGATTTGGTTCATCATGTGACTTTCTAATCATCAGCTGTTTTTGATGGTTATATTTATTTTATATATTTACTTTGATTCTTTATTAAGAAAAAAAAATATTATCACTAATATAAATGTATTTCGCATCTGTTTGAATAATTATGTAAATCTTATCAAGAACAAATAATTCAGGCACTGTAAAACACATGCACAATTAATAGAGACTATACACCTAAAATGATAGGAGAACTTAAGGTGTGGCCACTCAGTGCCTTTTAAGTACTATAATGTTCATTGAGTTTCTTGGGCACAGAAGTCTGTACCTTACATGAAATTCTGCTTTCTAGATGAGCAATTACATTACATAAACATAGATGTTAAAATAACTCGGCCATATTCACTACACAAAAATCTTTGACTTGTGCTCTTGAGCAGGGGTGTAGCAGACATTTTAAAAGTGGGGGGGGACAGCTGTCAGGTGATGTGACCCTCAAAGGCAAACAAATTATGTATATAATGTACATTCATGTTCATATAATAAATGCTAAAAATAATTTATTAACCTATTTTTGTGATATCATACTCAAATTTGAAAAATAACTGCAGGACTTGGGACTTTGAGACCACTGTGGGCATCTATACGTTATTTGTATTAAATAAAGATATTTTATGCACAATATTTCAGTTACACTACACTTGAACAATAACTTTTATCTTAATTCTTAACAGTTGGACAAAAAAAGTGTCTCCGTCCTCTGCTTTTTTCTGGGGTGCATTTTACCCCAGAACGCCAAAGAGCAAAGAAGTGAATGAATGAAAGAAATTGCGAGAGCAACAGATTTGAAGCTCATGGCAGACGCGCCCAAGAGATGATTCGCCTTGTGATTGGCTGAATGTTGGTTCACTCAAATCTTAATAACAAATCAACAAACACGTGCGGAAATATTGGCGGTGGGTCAAAAAAGTGCGGGGGACAAAATCACCTGTTTCTAACAGAGCGGGGGATGTGTCGTCCCCCAAACCCCCCCACCTGCTACGCCCCTGCTCTTGAGGATGAAAAGTCCTGACATGCACCTGCTGGGAATACACTTGTTCATAATGTCCCAGTATGTCTGGCTACAGTATGAGGTCAATCAATGGTGAGGCACATCAAAGCATTCCTCTTTACTTAACTTGAAAGACATACAGACGTACATGCAAATAGAGCCATCTCTTGCACTCTCAGCTTTCACCAATGACTCTTTCTCTTGCTTCATCAGCAATGGATTCATCTCTATGGGTCAAAGGTCAGAAAATTGGCAGTAGGTCAACAATGCAGCTACTGTCCACCCTCCTAAATACACTGATATTTATATACTTATATACACACACACCTGTCTCGCTCAACAAATCTCTCATCATCGCCATAGATCATTTCTCTTATGGTAAACACTCATTGGGAGAATTCCACACCTGCTTTTTGTCAGTTTGATTGGTTGAAGTCAAGAGTTTGGGAAATTAAGCATTAATGGGAAATGAGCTTTCAGCAGGTTGATCATGAATAGCCATGATCCATCTTAAGTTATTTCTGTCCTCTTCAAATATATGTAAACACAACAGCAGCAATGTTAACAATCTGACTAACAATAAATGCATGCAGAATGACTCGGGCTAGGCACGACCAGAGTTCTCATGTGTGGGATGAATAAAAATTGAACAAAAATTAATAGTAAACTATAAATGTTTTTCTGATTAAATGCTATCTTTATTTGAATTATCTTTATTCCTAAAATTCCAAGATCAAAAAAGCAGGAAGCACCTTTCATTCAGCATATTATTCCACAGCCTATCGGCAGAAAAGAAAAAGTTTTCAAAGTTTTTCTGATAAAATAAAAAGGCGTCATATTGAAAAATAATAGTAAGAAATACCCCTATTGTCCTGGAGGGTTGTATGCAAAAAAAACACAAAAAAACAGTGTAGTCCAATTCACAAACAAAACACTTTTTAACTGGTTCTTATTAGTGGAGCAGAAACATACAGTGCAATCAGTATTGTCTGATTCAAAAGGTAACGATTAGGAGATCAATTATAATGAATCACAAACTTCATATGCTCCCATGGAAAATGTTTTAAAGTAATCATAAGTTTTGAAGTTGTAATAATTTTATACATGATTAATAAGTTTTACACAAAAAATGTAGTTTACTTCATTTGATTCACTGAGCATTACTGGTTGCAGCTGATAAATAACTGAACTGCTTAGTTGTTTTTAATAACATTTTTAGTTTTAATAATTTAAAGGAATAGCTGAGAACATTTCTATCTCATATACAAGTAAAATGGTCATAATAACTGAAACATGCCCAAATGAAGTGGGATTGAATCAGATCAAAATTTTAAAAACTTTTGAAATTGAAACAAATCAGGAGATCTATCAATACCTAACCCAGCCATATCATCAAACTAGATTGTGATGCAAAACTATTTCCGGAAGCGAAGGGCATTTGAATGCTTGTCAGTACGAGCCAACAGCTGAGGAGGCATGACGCCAATGGCTTTAATTACATGATCTAATGTGTGTATGAGGCTCATAAAGGTTTTGACTGTAGTTACAGTCACGTATTCTCTTTTACACACACAATATGCTTTTGCAGTTAATAAGGTGACAAAGGAGTTACGTCATTATCCTAAAATTCATTATTGAAAGCAAATGACACTTGTCAAAACAACAATGCACAGCTCAAGTGCATGTGAACAGTTTTTTTGTTATGGCCTAAAGAAAACATCCTTACATAATCAAAACACTCGGATACCTCGATAAACATTCATCTATCCACATGCGGGAAAAAAAACATCCTCTTCCATCTGTATCCATGGAGACAGTCGGTTCAGCATGGCTCTTTCAAGACAAAAATAGCATGGGAATAATTATCGAACAAACGCACTTGAATTCATGTGTGGTGACACTCAGACTTGCAGCCACGTTTATAGCCCAGCCTATTAATCTGAACTCAATCTGCTCAGCTGTTGGATTTGGCACTGGATGAACGCAAAACAATGTGGAAATTCATTGACAATGACCAAAAATGCTGAAAGTATGCCCACAGGTTAAAAGTACCATGTATAGAAAGGGAATAAAAAGACCCTCTTTAATATCAGAGGTTTTAATCACATGAAAACAACAGAAACACAAAAATGAATTATTTTAGTGACAAATCCATTCTCTAAGCTGTATAACTCTTCCTTTTCCCGAAGCGATGATTGTAGACTGAACAGAAGGAGGTATAATGGTACAACTAGGGTTACAGTAAGATAGAACCACGGTCTTTCTTCCAGCGATTAAATCATCATCAAGTTAAGAAATCAACAGCTCTTGCATTAGATTATATGTCAGTATTCATTACAAAAATAAGATATAAGCAGTGGCAGGCAGCCAGCAGCTTCACTTTGGGCTAGAGGGTAAGACAGAGAGAGAGAGAGAGAGAGACAGATAGAGAAAAACAGAGATCAGATCTTTTCTCGACGAGCACACCTGCTTTGTGAACCTAGGCCTGTGTTCTAAACTCCACCCAGATAAAGCCAGACGTTAAATAGAGAGCGAGTGTGAGTGCAGGAGTGTTAATAGTTAAGTGCAGTAAGAGGAGTGCTAGTTTACAGGAATGAGTGTGGCTGTAGTAGCGAGAGGTGCCTCTACTGTTGGGGGTAGTAGGGCTGTTGCTGTGGCGGTTGTTGAGGATAGGGGTAGGTCTGCTGTGCAGGAGGGCCTCCGGGGTATCCAGCCTGCCCCTGGGCTTGATAGGGCATGTAGGGCATATTAAACTGCCCATATGCATAGGGGTTATAGGCCACTGGCATCTGATAATACCTAAAAAATAAAATTACATTTTAGGCTGAATTGGGTAAACATTTAAACTGATATCAACATACTTACCCAGTTGACTAATCACGGTACATTATATGTTTTCTGAAGTTTTGTTTAAATAAGCAAATGATGCATTATGTAATTAAATATGCACTAACATGCATACATTTCCAGAACAGAAAACTGAATATTGGATAAAACCAGATTCAAAATTTGTTTAATTCTGCTGACATATTACACATTAAGATTTTTACAGACAGAATTTTAGGTCTCTCTTTTATCACTCCATAAAGCTGAAAATACGGTCAACAGTCAGAAAAAACACTGTTTGTGGGAATAAAATAAATCAGATGAACAAACCCCCTTTGAAAAACCATCAGAATTTCAAGCTCAACCTTTGAAGATATTGTAATTTAAACCTAAAAATGCAAATAGATAATGTATTCAAAAATAAACAATTAAATGTGTATCTTGGATGTTTTCTTTCCACTAGTCTGAAAGAATACATTGTATGAAATAGGGCTGCACAATTAATCAAATTTTAAATCGCGATTACAATTACGGATGTCACAATTATGTAATTGTTCAAAGCGGCAATTGATCGTTTAAAGTCCACTTATGTTATTCTGTGTGCTTGAGATCAGTTTTTTTCTTTCTACAAGTTATCTTAAGGGTTTTTCCATTGTTTTAATATGACATTATAATACCATGCATATTTTACCTTTTTTATTTAAAGAAGAAACCAATCCAATGAATAGATGCCATTTGAGGCTTAATAC
>NW_015505323.1:915485-994959 GCF_001515645.1 Sinocyclocheilus grahami | reverse complement strand
TTTATGACATATAATCATAAAATTACCCAAAAATATAGTAAAATATCAACTTAATAATAATATTATTAATAATAACGTATCGTTCGGAGCAATAGAAAACCCGGGGTGGATCTTCAGCGGAGTAATAACAGAACGCTACGAGCAGGGAAGGAAAATCGGTCCGCTCCATTCATATACAACACTCCAGTTCGCAGTTGAATCTGTTCTTTGCTGGGCGACACTCAGAACGTGATGCTTTGGCTTCATGTGGAAATATACGATCTTACTGGCCATTTTATATCAGAAACGGAAGTTATTTGATTTTAACTTCAGTTACTCGTTAACAGAACTGCTGTTTAAAACAACAGTAACGAGAATGTATTTCTTAATTGAACTGTCCTTCTTCAAACAATGCACTAAACTTAGATTTTTATAACAGTAGTCGCTAATATTAAGAAAACGCGGTTTATTCTAGTAACAATAGGTGGATTTAATATAGCATTTAGCAGACGTTATGGTTACCATAGTAATTCTTGTGAAGGCAGTGCGTAAATTAAAGCTAAGCTTTGTGCAATAGTTTCGCGCACTGTGCGCGGCGCATACACACAGACGCGCGCAATGATCTGTGTAGACTACAGAGATTCAATGTGTCCGTCTGCCAGGATGAAGGTGTAGCAGCCGAGATGGGGTTCGGTTTCGACCGCTAAGTCGCATTCCGGGCACAGTCTGGCACGGGTTATATGTGGAGCGGCTGTTTGGGGATCTCAGACTGCTATCACTGACGCACACAGAGACGACGTAGGAGCAGCAGCTGTGCTTTCTAAAAACGAACCCAGATCTCGCTCTACCATTGCTCTTTTGTTAAACGACCCTGAGCCTTATATAACACTATATAGCAACAGAATCATTCCTCTTAGAAATAGTGTGAAAATCAAGCTTTCATAAGGTTAGAGTTTGTTTTTGTCAACACAAAACACCAGGAAATGACTGTCAGTACCAAAATTAACACTTGACAACACGCCTCACTATAAAGCACAAATATTACGGCTTCTAATTAAGAGCAAAAACGTGAGAGACAACCAACTTTACTTACCTTTATGTATGAACAAACAACTGAAATGGGTAGAAATGTGCGCTCGTGCCTCCGGTGAGTTTGTCAAACATCTTGTGTTTCTGACAGCAAAGCGCGTGCAGACTCACGCCACCCGCTTTCAACTCACTCAGTTAAATACGCGCGCGCACTCGTGCGCTCAGCCGCTTCCTGGCACTCACGCTGCGCGCTCACAAATACACACAAGCACCAAGCAAGGCTTTAAGCTATAAGTTCTACACACAACACATCCAACTCCAACATTAGTTAGATTAGAGGAAATTAACAACAACAATATAAAAATAGCACGTCTGATACATTGGCACAATTCAAACTGATTCACATAGACTGTCTTAACTTAAAGAATGCAACAATTAGGCTATTACAGTTACTATCAGAACTGTAAAATCATAATAGATTAATATGGCGTCTCAACACAGTGTAAGGAGTTTTAAAACATTCATTAATTTATGAATATTGTAATATATTTTGCATGAAAATGATCACATTTTTAAAGGTATTTATTTATTCAATGTAGAAAATATATCCATGTTTCAGCATCAAGGATACTAAGCTGTTTAACGTTCTCTTCTACAGATAGCCTACTAACATATTGTGGATTTGTGCAAAAGCACACAAAGAAAACCCACCAAATACTGCAACGAGCACCTGTTAGATGAAAAGATTATGCGATACTCACAATGAGACACACACATACACATATGGGTGCATATACCGCAACTTCACAGCTGCACGTACCCGGTGCCTCTCTTTCTGCCATATGGCTTCACCGTTTCAGAGAATCAGAGAGATGTTCTTCTATAAAGAAGGCTTATAGAAAGAGAGGGTGAAACAGACTTACCTGATGCTGTCTCCTTAATTAAATGAATACAATTATCTGTGTACAACTCTGGCCAAAAATAACGGAACATTATGTTTTTTGAAGAGTGTTGAACTTGTAATCTCAGCCCAAAGGCCCAGTCTGTCGCTCTCAAACACACACACACACACAGGACAATTTGTCCTTATGCCTATGAGAAATCTTAATGCAATATAATATCCCCTCAGTGACCAGTTTGTTGTGTTTTGGCAGTGTGTTCATTTTGTGTGAGATGGTGGGCAGAGCAGCTGTCATTGTGCAGGTTAACAGGACTGAGAGAGATGGTAAGAGACGGTGGGCAGGACTGAAGAGATTGAAAGATTCTATAGAAACATCTATGTTTTTGTATTTGTCTTATAAGAGCCCATTTTTTTATCAACTATTATTAGCCTTCCAGTATTCAGTAAATTATTCAATCATTATTGAATTTACTTAAAGGAATAGTTCACCAAAATTCTGTCATCATTTACTCACCCTCAAGTTGTTCCAAACCTGTATGAATTTTTTTATTCCTGTTGAACACAAAAGAGATATTCTGAACAATGTTTGTAACCAAACAGTTGACGGTACCCACTGACTTCTATAGTATGGAAAAATACTGTGGAAATCAGTGGCTACCCTCAACTGTTTGGTTACCAACATTTTCAGAATATCTTCTTTTGTGTTCAGCAGACTATCTCTAATGTGAGAGAGCCAAAGAAACATTAAGCCAAACTTTAACATCTTTCACTGTAAAAAAATATTGTGATTTTAATGGTAAAAGGCTGTAAAAATGCTACAGTAAAAACCTATTAATTGGTTAACAGTAAGTTCCCCTACTATATACGGTGAGAAACTGTATTGGACATTTCATGTAATTTTACAGTAAAATACAGTTTTTGGGAGTGAAAAAGAATGTATAATTTAGAGTGAAAAACGGTAAATTGACATTCCCAGAATTTCACATTTGATGTTTTTTCGTTGAAATAACGGTTTCTTAGTTTTTTCCTCATCAGTTATGTTCATTAGGGTTGTATGTTACATCTAATGTTAAATTAATGTTTATTTGCATTTGTCAAGTGTTACCATAATGATGGATTTGGTTCATCATGTGACTTTCTAATCATCAGCTGTTTTTGATGGTTATATTTATTTTATATATTTACTTTGATTCTTTATTAAGAAAAAAAAATATTATCACTAATATAAATGTATTTCGCATCTGTTTGAATAATTATGTAAATCTTATCAAGAACAAATAATTCAGGCACTGTAAAACACATGCACAATTAATAGAGACTATACACCTAAAATGATAGGAGAACTTAAGGTGTGGCCACTCAGTGCCTTTTAAGTACTATAATGTTCATTGAGTTTCTTGGGCACAGAAGTCTGTACCTTACATGAAATTCTGCTTTCTAGATGAGCAATTACATTACATAAACATAGATGTTAAAATAACTCGGCCATATTCACTACACAAAAATCTTTGACTTGTGCTCTTGAGCAGGGGTGTAGCAGACATTTTAAAAGTGGGGGGGGACAGCTGTCAGGTGATGTGACCCTCAAAGGCAAACAAATTATGTATATAATGTACATTCATGTTCATATAATAAATGCTAAAAATAATTTATTAACCTATTTTTGTGATATCATACTCAAATTTGAAAAATAACTGCAGGACTTGGGACTTTGAGACCACTGTGGGCATCTATACGTTATTTGTATTAAATAAAGATATTTTATGCACAATATTTCAGTTACACTACACTTGAACAATAACTTTTATCTTAATTCTTAACAGTTGGACAAAAAAAGTGTCTCCGTCCTCTGCTTTTTTCTGGGGTGCATTTTACCCCAGAACGCCAAAGAGCAAAGAAGTGAATGAATGAAAGAAATTGCGAGAGCAACAGATTTGAAGCTCATGGCAGACGCGCCCAAGAGATGATTCGCCTTGTGATTGGCTGAATGTTGGTTCACTCAAATCTTAATAACAAATCAACAAACACGTGCGGAAATATTGGCGGTGGGTCAAAAAAGTGCGGGGGACAAAATCACCTGTTTCTAACAGAGCGGGGGATGTGTCGTCCCCCAAACCCCCCCACCTGCTACGCCCCTGCTCTTGAGGATGAAAAGTCCTGACATGCACCTGCTGGGAATACACTTGTTCATAATGTCCCAGTATGTCTGGCTACAGTATGAGGTCAATCAATGGTGAGGCACATCAAAGCATTCCTCTTTACTTAACTTGAAAGACATACAGACGTACATGCAAATAGAGCCATCTCTTGCACTCTCAGCTTTCACCAATGACTCTTTCTCTTGCTTCATCAGCAATGGATTCATCTCTATGGGTCAAAGGTCAGAAAATTGGCAGTAGGTCAACAATGCAGCTACTGTCCACCCTCCTAAATACACTGATATTTATATACTTATATACACACACACCTGTCTCGCTCAACAAATCTCTCATCATCGCCATAGATCATTTCTCTTATGGTAAACACTCATTGGGAGAATTCCACACCTGCTTTTTGTCAGTTTGATTGGTTGAAGTCAAGAGTTTGGGAAATTAAGCATTAATGGGAAATGAGCTTTCAGCAGGTTGATCATGAATAGCCATGATCCATCTTAAGTTATTTCTGTCCTCTTCAAATATATGTAAACACAACAGCAGCAATGTTAACAATCTGACTAACAATAAATGCATGCAGAATGACTCGGGCTAGGCACGACCAGAGTTCTCATGTGTGGGATGAATAAAAATTGAACAAAAATTAATAGTAAACTATAAATGTTTTTCTGATTAAATGCTATCTTTATTTGAATTATCTTTATTCCTAAAATTCCAAGATCAAAAAAGCAGGAAGCACCTTTCATTCAGCATATTATTCCACAGCCTATCGGCAGAAAAGAAAAAGTTTTCAAAGTTTTTCTGATAAAATAAAAAGGCGTCATATTGAAAAATAATAGTAAGAAATACCCCTATTGTCCTGGAGGGTTGTATGCAAAAAAAACACAAAAAAACAGTGTAGTCCAATTCACAAACAAAACACTTTTTAACTGGTTCTTATTAGTGGAGCAGAAACATACAGTGCAATCAGTATTGTCTGATTCAAAAGGTAACGATTAGGAGATCAATTATAATGAATCACAAACTTCATATGCTCCCATGGAAAATGTTTTAAAGTAATCATAAGTTTTGAAGTTGTAATAATTTTATACATGATTAATAAGTTTTACACAAAAAATGTAGTTTACTTCATTTGATTCACTGAGCATTACTGGTTGCAGCTGATAAATAACTGAACTGCTTAGTTGTTTTTAATAACATTTTTAGTTTTAATAATTTAAAGGAATAGCTGAGAACATTTCTATCTCATATACAAGTAAAATGGTCATAATAACTGAAACATGCCCAAATGAAGTGGGATTGAATCAGATCAAAATTTTAAAAACTTTTGAAATTGAAACAAATCAGGAGATCTATCAATACCTAACCCAGCCATATCATCAAACTAGATTGTGATGCAAAACTATTTCCGGAAGCGAAGGGCATTTGAATGCTTGTCAGTACGAGCCAACAGCTGAGGAGGCATGACGCCAATGGCTTTAATTACATGATCTAATGTGTGTATGAGGCTCATAAAGGTTTTGACTGTAGTTACAGTCACGTATTCTCTTTTACACACACAATATGCTTTTGCAGTTAATAAGGTGACAAAGGAGTTACGTCATTATCCTAAAATTCATTATTGAAAGCAAATGACACTTGTCAAAACAACAATGCACAGCTCAAGTGCATGTGAACAGTTTTTTTGTTATGGCCTAAAGAAAACATCCTTACATAATCAAAACACTCGGATACCTCGATAAACATTCATCTATCCACATGCGGGAAAAAAAACATCCTCTTCCATCTGTATCCATGGAGACAGTCGGTTCAGCATGGCTCTTTCAAGACAAAAATAGCATGGGAATAATTATCGAACAAACGCACTTGAATTCATGTGTGGTGACACTCAGACTTGCAGCCACGTTTATAGCCCAGCCTATTAATCTGAACTCAATCTGCTCAGCTGTTGGATTTGGCACTGGATGAACGCAAAACAATGTGGAAATTCATTGACAATGACCAAAAATGCTGAAAGTATGCCCACAGGTTAAAAGTACCATGTATAGAAAGGGAATAAAAAGACCCTCTTTAATATCAGAGGTTTTAATCACATGAAAACAACAGAAACACAAAAATGAATTATTTTAGTGACAAATCCATTCTCTAAGCTGTATAACTCTTCCTTTTCCCGAAGCGATGATTGTAGACTGAACAGAAGGAGGTATAATGGTACAACTAGGGTTACAGTAAGATAGAACCACGGTCTTTCTTCCAGCGATTAAATCATCATCAAGTTAAGAAATCAACAGCTCTTGCATTAGATTATATGTCAGTATTCATTACAAAAATAAGATATAAGCAGTGGCAGGCAGCCAGCAGCTTCACTTTGGGCTAGAGGGTAAGACAGAGAGAGAGAGAGAGAGAGACAGATAGAGAAAAACAGAGATCAGATCTTTTCTCGACGAGCACACCTGCTTTGTGAACCTAGGCCTGTGTTCTAAACTCCACCCAGATAAAGCCAGACGTTAAATAGAGAGCGAGTGTGAGTGCAGGAGTGTTAATAGTTAAGTGCAGTAAGAGGAGTGCTAGTTTACAGGAATGAGTGTGGCTGTAGTAGCGAGAGGTGCCTCTACTGTTGGGGGTAGTAGGGCTGTTGCTGTGGCGGTTGTTGAGGATAGGGGTAGGTCTGCTGTGCAGGAGGGCCTCCGGGGTATCCAGCCTGCCCCTGGGCTTGATAGGGCATGTAGGGCATATTAAACTGCCCATATGCATAGGGGTTATAGGCCACTGGCATCTGATAATACCTAAAAAATAAAATTACATTTTAGGCTGAATTGGGTAAACATTTAAACTGATATCAACATACTTACCCAGTTGACTAATCACGGTACATTATATGTTTTCTGAAGTTTTGTTTAAATAAGCAAATGATGCATTATGTAATTAAATATGCACTAACATGCATACATTTCCAGAACAGAAAACTGAATATTGGATAAAACCAGATTCAAAATTTGTTTAATTCTGCTGACATATTACACATTAAGATTTTTACAGACAGAATTTTAGGTCTCTCTTTTATCACTCCATAAAGCTGAAAATACGGTCAACAGTCAGAAAAAACACTGTTTGTGGGAATAAAATAAATCAGATGAACAAACCCCCTTTGAAAAACCATCAGAATTTCAAGCTCAACCTTTGAAGATATTGTAATTTAAACCTAAAAATGCAAATAGATAATGTATTCAAAAATAAACAATTAAATGTGTATCTTGGATGTTTTCTTTCCACTAGTCTGAAAGAATACATTGTATGAAATAGGGCTGCACAATTAATCAAATTTTAAATCGCGATTACAATTACGGATGTCACAATTATGTAATTGTTCAAAGCGGCAATTGATCGTTTAAAGTCCACTTATGTTATTCTGTGTGCTTGAGATCAGTTTTTTTCTTTCTACAAGTTATCTTAAGGGTTTTTCCATTGTTTTAATATGACATTATAATACCATGCATATTTTACCTTTTTTATTTAAAGAAGAAACCAATCCAATGAATAGATGCCATTTGAGGCTTAATACCATAGAAAAGCAATAAAGGTTTTTCAGTTTAAGGGTTTTCAGCTGGTTTATTTTCATCTAAAAATATGGTTGCTTCAAACAATGATATAACATCAGTCAATGTAAATTGTGATAATCGTAATTAATAAATCGCAATTACAATTTCAAGGGAATAATCGACAATTATGATTTTTGTCATAATCGTGTAGCCCTAGTATGAAAGGAAAATAGTCCAAAATCCTAAATCCGACCAGTGCATGAAAACATTTTTTAGTTTTTGCCTGTATTTTGAACTGGACCCTCTTAAGTGGGCCTTAGATTTTGGCCAGAAGAAGGTATCTTAGAAGGCAGCTGCCCACCTTTTGGCAACTAGGTCACTAGATTTGAGAACTGAGCTATGGACTGTCGCATACATAAAGCTTTGAGGACATAGGTACTTGTGAAGGTCTTTATTTACCCTGGGTAGCCTTGATAAGATGGGTAGGGCGGTCCTTGAGCCTGTGAGGGTCCAGTGGGTGGTGCAACAGGTGGGGGATTAGTGCTGCTGGGAGCCACTGGAGTACTGATTGGAGCTGAAGTACTGGCCGCCTGAGGAGTGATGTTAGGGGGTGGTGGTCTCGCTGGCGGCTGGGGTTTAGCCTGAGGCTGCTGCTGGGTCTGGAACAGAAATAAAAAATAAGACTATTTCCTGCAGTCAAGGACTTTATCATTAGAACTCATTAGTCTGCAAACTCACAAACACAGTCCTGGGAGCAGGGGTCGGGCCTCCTGAGGCAGGTGCAGGAGTATTGGACTGGTATGATGGGACGTTGAATGAAGGAGCGCTCGGCTCACGAGCAATACTCTGCTGCAGCTCCCTGTCAATCAAACATTCACAGAATATAAGGCAATCACAGTCATTTGAAACCATTATGATTTGTTGATATGTGCACACTACTGAATTACATACTTGAGCAGTTCATCCCTCTCAGTTTTGCGAGCAAAGACAATGTCGCTGCACTTATTTTGAAATTTCAAAAGGATTTCTGTCAGATCATTGTAGAACTGAAAGAAGAGGAAAAAAGAGAGAATGAGACAGCTGAGTGACATCTTATGGACTGTGCATGTGTGCAGAACTAATATTAGTGCACGAGTTAGTTACTTTAGTGCCCTCTTTGATATTGGAGCTGATCTCTATGTAGCTATCATGGGCTGAGGCGAGTTTCTTCAAGACCTCCTCTCGGTTATTAGCCTCAGAGTTGGACTGCTTGAGTGCTGAAAACTCCTGGTGAGACACCTGAGACAAGAAAAGCCATTTTTAAAATGAAAAAAAAAAATTACCTTTGTTGTGTTAAGGTGCACAACAATTATGTAACATGTAAATTTTTTTATTTACATTTAAGTTGACCGGTACATCCAATTTCATAACTGAGCCTTTGCAGGGATGTTTTTATGCCTTAAATCTTTATCTGATAAAATCTGATTAGAATACTGTCACTATCACTTAGTAACTCTTTTGCTGAAATACTGGATGGAAATGTTGCTCATGCATGAGTTTTTGTGTGCACCTGTATCTGTGACAACAGTTCCTCCTGTCTGCGTAAATTCTGCTGAGCACGTTGTGTGTGAGAGCCGTAACGTGTCTCCAGCTCACTGGCGGTCAGAGCCTCTTCGTTAATGGCGCCATCTTGAGCCAGTGCAGTAAGGAACTTTGTCGTCATATCAAAGGTTACCGACTTCACCTCTCCCTCCAGAACTTCCCGTTCCCTCTTCACCTCATCCAGTTGTGCCAGCTGAGCTCTCAGCACGTTTACCACCTGTACATAAGAGGACAAGCCTAGACTGAAGGATACCATGAGGGTTTGGTCAGGGTTAGCCTGTGAGATAACTGGGTCAATGTGTGTGTGTGTGTGTGTGTGTGTGTGTGTGTATCTCACCCAGTGTTATTTTAGTAAAAGTTAAATACTATTGTAGTTTTTATTAATATTTTGAGTTAGCTATTTTTATATATAAAATGTATATTTATTTTTATATTTGAACGTTTTAATTTTAATTTTAGTTTAAGTAATTCTGTTAAGTAATTTTGTCCTTTTATTCGTTTTTAATATTTCTAAATATTTTAATACATTTGATCAATTTTAAATAGATTTTTATTTTAGTTTTACTTTCAGTTAGTAATTTTAGTACTTCAACTTATTAATATTTCGGTTTGCTCTCAAGACGACATTTCTCATTTTAATTTACTTTAAGTGTTTTCATCTAATATTTATCTGATATTGTTAATCAAAATTTTTTTTTTCATTAACAATTTTTGTTAATGAAATCAACACTCACCTCACTGCCCTGCAGAGTCTTGGCAGGGTTGGCAGACGGTATGGCGGCACTGAGTTCATTCTCTGGCTTGCAGAGCAAAGCAATCATCTCACAATGTGTAGTGTAACGCTCTTTCACCACCTGATCAGCCTGCACTGCCTTGTCCAGTACACTGCGAAAATTATTTCCCTCTGCATGGAGAAACAGAGAGAGGGTAAACAATTATGAGCAAAGTGATCCTCAAGTTGGGCTCCGGTAGCTCAACTGGTAGAGCATGACACTAACAACATAAAGTCATAAGCAGGGAAAACACAAACTGATAATGTGTTTACCTAGAATGCACTGTAAGTCTCATTAGGTAAAAGCATCTGCTAAATGCATAAATGGCGGGTGGAAGTGTGTATGTACCTGCTCTGAGAGGTTTATACAGATCTCCAGAGGGAGTTCTGTTCCAGCGCTGATTGAATTTGGCTCGGAGTTCATTGTCTGTTGTTTCCTCATCATCTAACATCTTCAAGGACTGCAGGAGCAAAACACAATTTTTGTTCATGATACTAAGTGGCATGAAGTGCGAGTATATACAGTCAGATGGTGTCATATACATATACAGCAGGTTTAAGAATCTAAGACCACATTGGATAGCATTTTCCCCATTTAAATTGGGAAATAAACCATTTTAGTATTTTGAAAAATCAGGACATAAATTGAAAAGAACATATTTATGATTCTGTGCTATTTGGTTACTAGACAAATTTATATAAATCAGGGGTCTTCAATGTTTTTTAGGGTAACGACCCCTTAGGCGACAGAGACATGGAGCAGGGAACCCTGATACAAAATATGTCAAGCAGAGCTATATATTAAGCATACAGCCTTCGATATTAATAGAAACGAACCATATTATGTTTAAGAATAAATTATATTATGCTATACGTATGTATATTATGTTAAGACAGTAGATCAAAATTATGCACATTATTATTTTTGCACATGCATCACTGCCTGTATATTACTTTTAATTGTTAAAATTGAGATTTATGCTTCATAAAAAAAAAAAACATGTTGAGAAAAATCCCGATTCATTAGTTATTTGCAGTTGTTGTATATTATTTTTATGGATTTACAGTCATATATTTTAATTTTTCTTGTCAGATGGGCATTTACATTTACCTGAATTTCAGCTATAAGTTTATTAAAGATTCACATTTAAATTTTACTGTCAGATGGACAAATAAATATTTACTTGAACTTTAGCTTCAGGTTTACATTTAAATTTTACTGTGAGATAGACAAATAAGAATCGATTCACTGAGTATCTGAAATTAGTGGGGGTTTTCTAATAAAGTGCAGATGTGATGTGTAAGCAATGGCTCCACCATAACAAGAATAGCAATGTACAGTGAGACATTTAAGATTATTAACAAGGCATTACTTTTACTAATAATTGGAATGGAATTTAAAATAAATTATTGATACGAATATTTTTTAAGGGTGCTTTTATTTAAAATTGACTTTGTGATGTTATATACCCATGTTTTAATGTTTGTAACAAAAAATTATTTGTGATCAAACATGGTTAGATGTTTTTCTTCCATTGAAGTCTAAGAGGCTCTTTGCATCTTTACACTGAAATTGCCATATTCATAGTATTACTTGGGATGAAAATTTTCTATTAAATTAGAAAAATGCAAAAACAGATCTCAGACGTTTGGATCTTTATAAAACGGCATGAAACAGATGGTGAACGTGTGCATCACCTCATCCAGGATCTCACGGTTCCTCTGCAGTAGTTCAGGGAGATCTTTAATGAGCTGTTCAATGCTCTGTAGGCCACCCTGCTGAACAACAGCACGGCTCTTCTCGAGGATGGACTGAGGAACTGCGTCTCCTGACAGATCTTCTAGTGCGGCCGGTAGGTTCAAAGACGCCAACACCCTACCAATCAGCAACGACCAATCAATCACCACCACCAAACCTCATTTATCCACCCAAAATACTGATGAAATTGATCATTTAGACAGCATATTCAAGTTTAAATAAAAGCATTACGTGTATTATTACATCTGTGATCGATGCCTTAAAACAATTAAAAGAAAAGCAGTAAAAGTTCTCAATATACATGTATGGACTTTTAATGGAGTTTAAATGGACCTATGCAAAAGCAAATATATGCACCAACACTGACCCGTTGCAGAGATTCGTTGCTTCCCTCATGCTGCCAATCAGTCTGTTGACCGTGTCAGCCTTCCTGGAATTGGCTGCACTCACTGACTGCTGCACTGCCATCGGCACCATCTTCTCAAACAGATCTAAACACAAACAAAACCGCAAATAACACAATTAATTGAATTTTTCCCCATAATAAAAGGGAAATAACCCCAAGGGGAATGTCATTCTGACCTGAGAACTTCTGGCTGAGTGGTGTCTGAACTGCTGTTGCTTTGACCAGAGATGCTTTGCCAATGTGCTCCAGGTCCTTGACCTCTGGCACCCGGTCATGGTAAATGAAGTCATTGTCTTTCTTTGCAGCTGTGAGGGCACGGTTGATCTTATCTGACAGATCCTTTACATTAACATACTCATCGTACCGAGAAGCCGCGGTCTTCACCAGCTCTGTGGCGTGCTGCAAGACAAGCATGAGAAGCCTGAACGTCAACGTCCTATTAATGAAGCTCAAACCCGAATAAATAAAACAAGCAATCGACCAGCCAAAAATAAACAAACAGTCTGTCACACGCAGACAAACACACCTGCAGCCGTGCGATCTCCTCTCCGAATTTTTTCTTCTGATTGGCCAAGGCTGACTGGTGCAGCTCTGCGGTGGCCTGCATCATACAGTGCTTGGCAGCGAGGACAGGAAGCACTTCCTGGAAATAAAAATACTGACCAGGGAGAGGCAACCACAGCAATCACAAACGCCACGGCAACCACAAACCAACACCACAGGCAACCACAAACGAGCACAGACACACAGCACAGGGCGCAGGAAGAGAAAACAGAACAGCAAATCAGCACGCATCCTTCAGCGAACCCCAACCAAATTCTCACACAACGCTCATGCAGCGTTCACACACATATCAATAGGAGAAGAAACAAAGGCTGGAGGCAGTGAGAGTGTGTGTCTGTGTATGAGGGGTGACTAGCAGCCATATGGAAGTCAAGGAAACTTAAATCTCTAGACGCAAGTATACAGACACATCCACAGTGATTGCTGCATACAGTATGCCTAATGTTTAACAGTGTCTAGTTCGATTGAACAGTGACCCCTAGTGGATCAACTTCCCCACTAAAGCGTCTGTCATGTGTACTTGGAAGCTGCACATACCTTAGGCAGATTCTCTTTGTATTGACATTGCTTAAAAGCATCGCCGTAGTAATCTGCAGCCTGGTTGGCAAGTTTAGCGACAATAGCGTCCTTCATCTTATCTATGAGATGAAACATTAGACAATTAAACTGTGTCAACTACAAGCATAAAATGCACAAACAAACACAGATGCGCACCAGCAGTGGCTTTGAGAACGAAGACCTCCTGTGCCTGGCTGAGCATGATCTGACTAAGCGTACCCACTGTCTCGGGGGAGATGTCCATGGTGGGCTCTCTATTCAGTGCAGAAAGCACTGTATCCTTTATATGAGCAAACGCACCACTCGCCAGCTGGAAAGAGACAGGAAATGCTTGAAACATTTTTATTTCTCTCAATTGTCTGTGTTGTTGAAGGACTTTAGGTCAGAATCAAACCTGGTAGAACTTGGCGGCGGTCTTCAGTCCCTCCACACACATATCAATAGGAGAAGAAACAAAGGCTGGAGGCAGTGAGAGTGTGTGTCTGTGTATGAGGGGTGACTAGCAGCCATATGGAAGTCAAGGAAACTTAAATCTCTAGACGCAAGTATACAGACACATCCACAGTGATTGCTGCATACAGTATGCCTAATGTTTAACAGTGTCTAGTTCGATTGAACAGTGACCCCTAGTGGATCAACTTCCCCACTAAAGCGTCTGTCATGTGTACTTGGAAGCTGCACATACCTTAGGCAGATTCTCTTTGTATTGACATTGCTTAAAAGCATCGCCGTAGTAATCTGCAGCCTGGTTGGCAAGTTTAGCGACAATAGCGTCCTTCATCTTATCTATGAGATGAAACATTAGACAATTAAACTGTGTCAACTACAAGCATAAAATGCACAAACAAACACAGATGCGCACCAGCAGTGGCTTTGAGAACGAAGACCTCCTGTGCCTGGCTGAGCATGATCTGACTAAGCGTACCCACTGTCTCGGGGGAGATGTCCATGGTGGGCTCTCTATTCAGTGCAGAAAGCACTGTATCCTTTATATGAGCAAACGCACCACTCGCCAGCTGGAAAGAGACAGGAAATGCTTGAAACATTTTTATTTCTCTCAATTGTCTGTGTTGTTGAAGGACTTTAGGTCAGAATCAAACCTGGTAGAACTTGGCGGCGGTCTTCAGTCCCTCGTCATTGTCGAGATTCTGCTCAGAAGCAATCTGACTGGCCAGCGCACCCACATTAAACAACACACACGTCTTCTCATAGCCCACACTTGCCAATGCTGAAACACACAAACAGTATGAACCACACAATGGATAAATCACTATTTCAGTTTATGTCCCTTTTTCCGTTCTTTTAATTCCTTTCCATGATAAGACATTTTTATTAAGCATTTTATTAATAAAATGCGCTATATAAATTAACTTTTTTGTCTAAGCATTTTACTAATAACACGATAAAGTATTTAGTACTTTATCCATATATATGAACAAGTAACTTTGTTATTTTTGATCATTAAATCTTAATTTAACAAGGATATACAAGGGATTTATCATGCGTTTGTAAACATGATACAGTCCAAAACACATTTAAAAAGTACCAACAAAGTAAATGAAATCAGGACATTCTACAAAATCTGCAGAGTTGAGAAATGAATAGTAACATGTAGTAGTAGTAAGGAAATATTCAGTAATAAAGTATGCAATGAGTCATGTGAGTAAGTAATGGAATTACTGGAGATAACATTATGTGTAAACAGAAATAACAATGTAACAAAATGTTTCACTTCCAATTTTTTTATGGTTCTTCTGTAATTCTGTGGCACTAATTAATATTGTAGTTATTTTCATGCAGCATCAATACTTAGGTAAATATATAGGTCAGGTACATTTTAGAACTGGTTTAGTACTAATATTGTATTTAATTTAAAAAAAGATATTTTGCTTTAGCAAGGATGGGAACATTCTAGAAGTTTCTGAATCATTCTGTAATATTCTAGTGCTTTCTGGAACATTCAAGAACATTGTGAGACTAGTCATAAAAGAAAATCATCCAACGTACACTTCTGAAGTTTTGGACGATACACTTTTGTAATTTGTCATTTGTAATTGTTTATGTTAAACTGTTAGCTCAGTTGTACCATGTGCTTTTTTGTAATAAAAGTAATAACAATTTTAGTAATAACAGAAAAATAGATTAGCTTGTATAAGTTGTCAGCATTTCTTTTAGTTTTCATGAGCACTGTTAATGATACACAAAAAAGTAAAGTGATGTTTGTATTCACCATGTCAAACTTCATGAGGAATCATTAAAATTAAAGTGAAACAATTTTTATAAAAATGTTTCAGTGTAATTTTCTTAGTTAACAAGATGTGCTGCCTTTCCTTTTTACTGGATTAGGTGCCTGGCTCTATTTCTAATGAGTTCATATTTTCCTAGAATATGGATGACAGAGATATAATATTTACTGATGCATAAATCTTATATATAAAACTATCTGCAATAAAGCATCTGCCACCTATATGCCTTAAATGTTTGTACTGACATATGCTGATCTTGTTTTAAAATCACGTCAACTCACCAAGCTTGACTGAGCCTCCAAAAAGAGATCCTTTATCAAAAGCATCTTTCCATGTAAATGTCAGACATAACTGAAAAAAAACCCCAGTTATGTATTATTTACAGACACTTATTAATATGCCTAAATTACTCTGTATTATCATAAACAATTATTGTCATTAAAAAAGTGAATGGGTTAATGTTACACTGTGACCAGAGAATTTATTTAGGTTACCTCTGGAAAAGGAAATTTGGGTTCAATTGCACAGAGCTGATCATAATATCTAAAGGGGAGAGAGAAAAACAATGAGAAAAGCTGTTAAAATGGAAAGTGTGAGGAAAAACACTTTAGTTTCTTTAGATAGAACGTAAACCATAATGACAAATAATTTAGCCATGACAGAATTCTCATGTGACCGTGACGTCAGTCTGAACACAAGAACAGTTACTGAAGTTACTCAACCTCACTGTTACAGAGTTAACTTTAGTAATGACACTCTTGGAGAGTGGAAGGAAAGAAGAGCATTTCCCCACATCTCTGCTCCATATGTTTTATATCTGCTATTTCTTGCCTCTCTGCACTATAAAAAGAACATGACTATATAGACTTGAGAGGGAATACCACTGATGGGTGTGCCAAGGGGCTCTTCGTCATACAAATCAAACACCAGTCTAACTAGGAGCTACAAAGCAGGCAATTCATCTCGACTATTGAGCATGGCTACAAAGCAGCAAACAAAAAGCATATTCCTATAGCAACACACTTCTCATTCACTCTCCAGATGGCATAAGCACCAGTCGCTACATTAACTCAACTACATTAAACCACAAATGAAATGCAGAATGTAACCACAGACTGGGGAAATAAGGCCTAATTCTGCATAGGGCTGTGCAAAAAATCGAATGCGGTTTTCATGCGCATCTCGTCAGCTTCTGTGATTAGTAGTAAATCTCCAGCACGTGCTTTCAGATGAAGCGGCATTTACTACACAGAGCCGTAGTTCACTGACAATCTACGCAAAATCGCGTTCATAATCGGCAATGACTCGCCTGCGATTTTGTGTAGCTTGTCAGTGAACTACAGTGAATACACAGCTTTGTTCATTTTTCTCAATATTAAAAATGATGCAATAATGTTATTCTAATGGTATCATAGAAGGTAAATTAAATTGAATGATCAATTCTAACAGTTTCACAATCAATATACAATAAACATTTCAGTAAAGACCAAAACAATGGATATATAAAAGGGGACAAATTAATTGCTGAAAGCATGATGCAGCAAATCTGATTTTGTTTAACAAATTAACTAGCCATTTCCTCATCATTTCCAAAGCAAATGATCAGCTGCTGGTTAATAGTTAAATTAATAAAGCATGTATAGCTCAGTTATAAATTCTTCCCAAAATAAAACGTATACGTCACTTACACCTGTAACCACCCACTCACTACAAATACATGACGTAATGGAATCAAGCGAAAACTAGGTCGACGGTAACTGACCAAATTACGAATATAATACTCAGCGAATATAATAAACAACTCAGAACATATTTTCTTATTTATTTCTGTTATTTGCGTCGAACGATGTATTATTAATCTATAGCCTAGTGAATGTTTCAATCTAAATGACACACCTGAGTCACGCAAGACCAGGAAGCCGGCTGACGTATGATAAATGGGTGTTGACGCATAGCGCGGTCACGGACTTGTTTTATTCAACTTGAAGAGTTCAGGATAACATTTATGTGAATGCATACATGTATCATCTAGATGCTGTAACTTGTCAACGTTTTAGGTTTTCTCCCCCATTTTAATCATCATTTTGGGTTTACTAATTTATTTTAAATGGTCATAGGGTGTGACGAATGAATTTTAATATATATAAATAATTTTAGATGGCGTGTGGCATGTCACACCACAGGTTGTCAACTTCCCAAATATAATGACGTACATTACATATAGCCCTAAACACACATGTGCACTAAAACAATAAAACATACTAATTTTAGACGTCAATACACTAATTTGAGCGACAAACTGGGCAACCAGCATGAGCAACACCTCCAGTTCCCGTTTATATTTCTATGAAGCAAATGAAAACAGATAAGAAACTCTTAACACAAGCTAAACTCTAGACGAAACTACTTCTGTTATCAGATCGTATCAAGTCTACATAAAATAGAGACATGTTGTCGCACGTTTGCGACATAAAAATTGATTACTTTTGATAGCTTCCTGTTCTTTAGACATCTTCTGCTATCCGCTAACAGAAAATAATCGGCACTTTAGTAAATCACACAGATTAAGTAACAATCCACGATACAGAGCAGTCAGTGTTCAACAGGCAGCAGAAATAAACACCCATTGAAACTTCTTAATCAAGTTGTCTTGTCAGGCTCTCACCGCAGCAGGATTTCCAGCGAGCTCTCGTGTTTGTCCAGCGGCCTCCCAAGAGCACTTTTACGCAGCTTATTGAGCTCTTCCACGGCACGGAGATATTCCGTCTGCTCCTCACCGGGAGGATACGTGGCCGTTACAAATTTCGACAACGGTTTCACTAAGTCGACCTCTGAGGACTTCTTCAACGGGACAGAAATAAACGTCGCCATTTGGGCCCGCGGGAAACACAGTTCTAGTGGAGAATGAAAAGACTGCAAACGGACAAAAACAAAGGCACAGCACTTCCTGGTTCTCTGGAGTGCGTCATCACGTCAGATGTACTGTCAAAGTTACGCATGCGCATTCTGCATTCTGCGCTCGCGGGTGTAATCACGCAAGCATGTTGAATGAATTCTGTATTGATTCCGTCCATGTAAATCCCTAACATGCGTTTTATTTCCATGTTCCCGCGCAGGAGGTTTATGTAGAACTATATTTTAGTATAGTATAAATTCTACAGATGCAGTAAATTCTGTAGATGCTGGTTACAACTAGTCAAGTGCATGACAAAACTAGAACTTTTCTTAGTGTACAGTAAGAAAATCACTCAGGAGGTTTTTTTTAACAAACCACTGGCAATTGGATAATGGTTTCAGGAAGTGAGAAAAAAATCCCCAGTTTGATCCATATAGTAATTTAATATACATGTATATGGAGGACTTTAAATATAGGGGAAAATAGGGCAAAAAGAGAGAAAGACACACCTTACCCCAATGACTCATCCATTTAATCCTGTGACCATACATTTATGATCTATCACATACAGTTACCTGTAATAATACCTGAAGCATGGCAAAAGTGCTAAGAATCTTTTTATTGTAAAAACATTAATGCACTAACATGAACTAACAATCAGCAACACATCTGTTACAGCCTTTTTTTTTTTTTTTACTTTAACGTCAGTTAAAAATAACTGTTCTATTGTTGGTTCATGTTAGCCTAGGTCCATTAAATAATAATAACATACATTTTATACAGTACATACATTGATTAAAATGTATTTGAGTAAATATTGAAATTGTCATTTAGATTAATAAATGCTTTTCATTGTTAGTTCATCTTAACAAATGTTAATAACTTGAACCTTATTGTAAAGTGTTACCACATATTTTGTATGACAAAATTAATTTTCCACATTGCACACAAAATGAATTTATCCAACAAATTTGTCCAGGTCTAAAACAAAAATGTTGTTTAAATGGCAATGTATAAAATAATTTAATTTATTTGGATAAGTGTTTTAGTATCATAGCTTGCCTTTAAATGAATACGATACGAATACAAAATTAGATGTGCATTAATAATTAATCTATGTCCCTATGTATAAATGTCTTCTAATTTGATTGCAGATATCCTTCAAATTAGGAACATTATTTTTAACACTCTTCATTTCTTCTTTTCTATAAAACAGCTTAAGTAAAAAACACAATCAACTATCAAAAATAATTATCCTCTTACTTTGCAATATAAAAAGTACTTCAGAGACAATATGAAAATTATTTTTATTTCTGGTACAGGCATTAATTGTGTACATCTCAGCACCCCCTATGGAAGAGAGGCTTCTTTAGACAGACAGTGACATGAGGGCACCATGATTATCATCACGGAAATGCAGAGGACAGTCCGGTGATCCACAGCATTTGATCTGAGGAACACACCTCTTCATGGATTTAGACTTTGATAATTTGTTCAACCTGGAAACATTGTGTACACCAAATGTCTTGAGTGCGCATCCAACAACAGCGAAGTATCCATTTTATTGTGGTATCAGTTTCAGTGCAGACTTGGTCATTCCTTTTTTGAATTTTTTTTTAATGAGAATTAAAAGGAGTCAACATTCTTACAACCATGCTCCTCTATAAAGTGGCAACAATAAGCACAGTACATGCCAAAGCACAGCTGCCCAATACATGACTACTGAGATAGAAGACCTATTGAGTCAGTCTCTATTTAAAAAGGAAAAAAAGATTGAAAAAAAAGGCTGGCTGACTGCAGCCATGATGGCTAGGTTTAACTGGAGCAGCTGACGGTAAACCACATGTGCATTTAGAAAAGCACCAGCCGACATCAAGTCCTAGGTCACAAAATTAAGATAATAGAAAGCAAAGGCATTATGGGAAATATAATTTATGGCTGCTTGTGATTGTGCACATTTATCAATAATCATGATATTATCTGTGCCAGGAGCTACTATAAAGGGCGGGTAATCAGAGAATAAGCAGCATAACAATCATAACCTAAAAACCATCACCAACATGTGGAACCAGCAGACGCTTAATGCATCCCACGAAGCACAAAGTAAATGCTAAGAAACAGAATCTAGTCAACAGAAATGATGGCACCAGAAACGATCCTGGTCTTGAAAGAGGAATTGAAAATAATATCAGCAGTGACAATGTCATCTATGAGAGTAGGATACAGCCAAAACTTGAGTCTTACAACCTCACGTTAGCTGCAGGGCACCGTACTCAAACTCAAAGAATGATTTCATCCAGACAGACATAAAGACGTCCTGCGCATGCCTATGTCAGGACGCGTTTCCCCACATTGGAAAAAGAGGTCATTACTATCTACTGAGGGGTTTGTGATGGCATCTGCAGGCCGGTTCGAAGGGGCAGGTAGTGAAACACTTGACAACTCACAGACAAAAGGCGGATAAACTCAAGTAAGTACTGTACGTTCATAACTAGCAAAGTGAGGACAGAGTCTGAGCGCAGCCGTATCACGGCGCCGGATGCTCAGATTCGTCCACGAACACCATGCTGAAGTAAAAGTGGTCACAATTCTCCTCTACTTCTTTGCAGTTTCTGCCCACCTCCATCCCTCCCGATTCAACCTTTAAAAACACACTCGCATGCATACTTAAAAGCCCACCGCTCGCACACACTGGCATCAGTTTAAGTGTTTTCAATATGAAACAAATAACACACTGAAGTCAGATTCTAACAGTTAGGAGGCCCTGCCCAACACCGGCTATCTCTCTCTCTCTCCGACATGTGAGACGTGAAGAACGAGAGAGAGATGAGGAAAGGAAGAGAGAGGAGGATGGAGGAAACATGTTCAATGCTCAAGAATGGCAGTACGGAGCCTTGTGATGTCATCACACTCTGGTTCACATTGCTTGCAGCAGCTCTACTTCAGGACAATGTGAAATCCATCACTGGTGTCATCTGAGGAAGAACAAAAGCCACAGTTGTCGTCAGAAGGATTGGAGAACAAGAAAAACATTGAGGGGTTTTAATGAAATGCTTCTGTCTGTGTTTTTTGGACATGTTTTACCTTGTATTGTGCTGGCAATGAAACTGCTCTCATCTGGGAAGTTATAAACCATCTGTAAGCAAAAAAAAAAGATTGTCTGTAAGGTATTCTCTTATATATTAGGACATAGCTGAGTTACTAAGGTCTTGTTCACACTACACAGGTTTGTTCCAAAATTTTTCTTTAGGACTAAATGTCAATTTCAAAGTGATTAAATCATATCAGTTTGTTCAGTGTAGTAACTTGGATCAACATTGGTTGTTACAGTAATTATATAAGAAAATATAAGTAAGAGTGTAAGTATATATAAGAAGTAAATATAAAACATTTACAAATATTTAAAAATAGAAAACTTTTACATTGTAATATTATTGTTTTTACTGTGTTTTTGGACAAAAAAAATGCAGCCTTGATGAGTGTAACAGACTTCTTTCAAAAGCATTCTCTAGACAAATCTGTCACAATCTGACGTTCCTCACCTACATGATCCATTTATTCATGACAACTGATAACAGTCGAAAAAAAAGTCTACAATGAAGTGTGTTCTATCTGTGGCATGATGCAAAACATTATTCATATGAGCAGCCACGGTTGGCTACCTGATAACAGGGAAAGATAAGAGACTGTTTCTGGCTGCTTTTAGTGTAGTCGTATGAATCTGTGAAGTAGTTCTGTGTTTACCTGGTCACTGAGTAGTATGTGTATCCCTGTGGGCCCCTGTTTGTAGACTTGGCTGATGTGGGACAGCGGCAGCGACAAGACACTGGAGATTTTCCTAGTTAGCTCACAAGCGGTCATCTCCTCAAGGTAAAGAGCGTGGTAAACTAAACACAAACACAGACACACTTTAAAACAATACCAACAATGACAAAGGACTGTACATATCACAGTAGACTGAGCTAAATAAAAACATCTGCAGAACCAAAAGAATACAAACAGAAAGGGCTTGACCTAATTCATAAAAGACAAACATGATGAAATTTGCAACAACTTTACATTTGGCTGTGATGCAATGTGTTTGATGAAACATTATGAAGTACTTCAAAAACTGCACTTAACCAAATTAACAAAAATAACCATCTGTGCATTTCTGTAGAATTCATTTTATACAATAATTAGGTAACCTGATTGTTTCTTGGTAAATGAGTTTGGGGTCTGAGCACAGTGGTTAAACTGCTACACAAGTCTGTTATTAGAAGTGGCTACAGAGAGAATGATGTCGGGTTTGAGGTGTGGTCTTGTTGCCGTGTCAAATGTCTTATGGTGTTGTGCTTTTGAGAGCAGGAAGAGGAACAAGATTTTTTCTCATAGCTTTTGCTGCATCTTTATATTATAAACTACCCGTTAATTTGGGGTTGGTAAGATCTTCAAGCATTTTTAAGTCTCTTACGCTCATCAAGACTGCATTTATTTGCATTTATACAGAAAAAACAGTAATATAGTGAAATATTATTACAATTTAAACTAACCATTTTCTATTTTAATATATTTTAACATGTAATTTATTCCTGTGATGGCAAAGCTGAATTTTCAGCATTAATTACACCAGTCTTCAGTGTCACAAGATCCTTCAGAAATCATTCTAAGAAACATTTCTTATTATTATCAATGTTGAAAACGGTTGTGCTGCTTAATATTTTTGTGTGAAGTGTGATATTTTTTTCAGGATTGTTTTGATAAATAGAAAGTAAAAAACAAAACAAAAGCATTTTTTTGAAATATAATTTTTTTGTAACAATGTAGAAGTCATTACTGTCACTTTTGATCAGTTTCAGGTACCCCAAACTTTTGAATGGTAGTGCTAAGTTGTCTCTCATGTCTGCCTGCAATTTTACTTGAAAGGCTGATGATACACTGGGCAACTTTTTGAGCAATTTTGCCGGGCAACTTTTTTTGAGCAATGTTGCTTGGGCACTTTCCCATTGAGAATGGGTAACACATCTGGATACTTTGGATCGGTTGAGGGCCTTGTGTCTCACCTGGTTGCCCACTGACGGCAACATTAGCCAAAGTTGCCCCGTGTATCATCAGCCTAACAGTTTGAATATTGTAATGTAACAGCCTAATGTGTAACACTTATGATTGTGGGTTTAATGGTGGGTTCCTTATGAAAATTTTCAGTATTCACTAGATTGAAAAATGTTCATTAATGTGAATTAATTTAACATTCTCAACTGTTGCCATTTTAGGGGCCGTTCACATATCGCGTCTTTTGCACGCTCAAGTTCGTTATTTCAAATGTAGGCGCACTCGTTATGGAAGCTAAAGCTAAATGGCACTCTTTTTTTTCCAGGCGCATTCGCGCCGCATCGAGATAAAAACATTTTAAACTTTTCAGAATACCACAAGCGCACCACGGGTCATGTGACAAGAACCAACCAATCAGCTTCATCCTTTCCCGTAACAACATTGAAAGCTCAGCCAAGATGAAGGAACAGCTGATCATAGCTGTACAGGGACAGACATTTTTAAATAAATTTAGTAGCAGAGCTACTGCAAGCGATTTTTAGTGCTGAAACTTCCGCATCTTCATGGAGAGCGCAGGTCATGGTTGCTTAGCAACGGCAGACGCCTCCGGAGCACAAGTGCCCGAACGCTTTGGATAAAAAAAGAAACCGGCGCGTCTAGCGTTTTCCACACGTTTTTAGGCTCAAAATGTGAACGGCCCCTTATGTTGCCAATGCCAAAAAAAAAACAAAAAAAAACCCCCACCAACAAAAAAACCGAGCACTACCTTACATTTTGATTTAGTCATGCAACTTATTTTACATCATGTGGTATTTAGTATCAGAAAAAGGAAGTGAACACATTTTAGTTCACCAGTTGTAGTACTTTGGTGGACAGGTTACGAAGGTTTGTACAACAGATCAAGCAATTCAGTGCTGCTGAATAATGCTGCACTGCATGTTTGTTGTTGCAACACAATAGATGTTACTTATTTCCTTGTGATTGTGGTATGTTAGGAATGGGTGTGCAAGTCTCCACGATTGACATTTATATACCAGGTATGGATGTTGGACTGCTGTGTTCGCCGTTTTTGCTGTGGCCACGTTTCTCCAGTAGAGGGCTCTCACTTTGAGATGCCTCCAGGGACACATAGACTGTGAGTCTGGGACGCACTGCTCTGTATGGGGACACAAACACACACAATGTGAACAGAATTCTCTAGTTTACACATTCATCATTTTAAGAAATCTCCTCAATTATATATTAATATCACTTGTGATTTTTTTATTTTTTTTATCATACCTTGACTTAAGTGCATTGTAGAGTCTGATTCCATCAGCTGCACCACAAATTTGGACTAAATCCTCACGAGTTAATTTCAGTAGATCAGAACCTGAGATGAAAAATCCATCATATCAAATCAGTCTCATTAATTACTACTCATAGTTTAATGTTATGTGTCTGTTAGGGCTGGATAACGACAGATTTCCGTATTCCATTGGATTCTGATTCAGAAACTGTAGATTCTATTAAATTCCAATTCTGATTCGGTCTATTTTGATATTTCAGCTTTAATGCCCAATTTGCTTACATTTGAAAGAGATTCTCTCTCTGTTAATAATGTTAATTATGCAGGCAACTGTTTCAGATTGATTCAAACTGGTAACTCATCTTTTGAACTACTCATTAAAAGAACCAGTTCATAAGAGTCAATTGTTTGTGAATCAGAATACGCTGTATGTTTGGTTTTACACACAGCTTGTGAGGACAACTAAGAATCGATTATCAGGATCATTCAAATAACGATTGTGATTTATCATAACTACATATTTTTACCCAGCCCTGGTGAATTTTAATCTTTGCAACAAAAACTTGCATGTGTTAATACCTGAGAAATGGGTGAAAATACGACTGTATGAGTTAAATCTGTTCTTAAGCAGCCACTTCTGTGTGTCCTGTATAGACGCTGTGGGACTCAGAGACTGCAGAAAGTTCACAGATTTATTTTTTTTCAGATGCAACATAAAAATAAATGTGCATCTTTAAGGCAAATTAGTAAAAATGTTATATACAAACATGTACAAACCTCCATAGACACGAGGCTACCAAGATCCACTTGATGGTTAGGTGAAGATGACTCACTAAAAACAAAAGTACAAGCATTAGAAAATGCATAACTCTGGTTCATGGCACAATGTAAATGAAACACAGATGCTTCGTGAGTGTGTCACCTGTCTGGTACTGTGCTGCTACTGCTGTAGGTGTGTGTGCTGGAGGTGAAGGTCGGTGTAGCTGCTGTGTTGGGGTTGACGTATGCATTATCTGGCCATGGAGAGCACTACAATGAGAGAAAGAGAGAAATGTGAGAAAGTCCAAAGTGATCTAAACAAAACAGAATTTTGATGTCAGACTAATGAATGACCCATCACACACCGATGAAGGACACTATTAAAAACAAATATGAAGAATGCTTTGGAGTTTAGTATGAGTGAACTGTTAACACAGCAGAGGTGAGTGGGCGCTTACACTTCCTCTTTTGCTTTTGGCGATGGAATCGCCACAGTCTGCAGGAAGTGTCCGCTTGCTGGATTTCTTTAGCTCATATTCTACAGCCTCCTCAATCACAGGCTCCAATTGAGTCTACTCAAAAAAGACAAACCACAGTGAAAACATAAACAGAGAAAAACAGACAAGCATGTAAATTTGAATCAATTTAAAGTATTTTTTAGTTAAATAACCTATAAGCACAGTTCCCTTTTGAGATGATCTCTTGACGTTGCAGACAGCATAAGCTGACGCTTTGGGGAAACACCTTTCTCCTCAAATACCGAAGCCTTATTCACTTATTGCCATTGCATCGCAATGGCCAATGGTGCTCGTGCGCACGAAAAGGGGGCGAGAAAGAGCCCTATATAAGCAGCGCTGAGAGGTATTTCATCAGAATCTTTCTCTTTCATTATAAATGCTTAAAGGGGTCATATGATGCGATTTCAATTTTTCCTTTCTCTTTAGAGTGTTACAAGCTCTTGGTGCATAAAGAAAATCTGTAAAGTTGCAAAGACTAAAGTCTCAAATCCAAAGAGATAGTCTTTATAAAAGTTAAGGGTCAGCCAAGCCTACCTAAAACGGCTCGTTCTAACACGGCCCCACATATCTACATCACTATGTGGGAAGATTTGCATAACTCCGCCCAAATGTTCACGCAAAGAAAGGCAGTGGTAACTTTTATTCTCACTGTAGTATTGTTGTTGCCGTCGTCATGTCGTGAAGGCGCTGTGTGATTCGTTGTGAAACAGTTTGGCCTTCCAAAAGAGGACGATATCTGCTTCGTCATGCCTGGAGCTGATCCGTGCTGGTCGCTGAGGAAATACTACAACTTTGTGCTGTGGATCGCCGGATCGGCTTTCACCGTGGACGAAGCAGAGTCCAGCCCAGGGTCATCGCATGTGGTTGCCGCAAACCTGCCCGCTGCGCCGTTCTTAAGCCCACTGGCCGCCACTCACTCAAGCCGGCCTCCGCTCTCTCTAGCCGCCGGCCTCTGCTCACTCTAGGCCACCGTGTGTGACGCTGTGTTTCGTTGTGCAAGCCAAACTACTTTGTTTGGCCTTCCAAAAATGGACACGACTAGAAATCAGTGGTTAAGTTGTATTTACAACACTGTTCTATTGTTGTTTGTCATTTCTGCGATCACAAATGCAGACATGGTTTTAGGTTTACACGATGCAACGCAACGCAACGCTTAAAAAGCCAGTATAAGTCATTATAATCCATAATTATGTCCCCACTGGATGCAACGAATGCCTCGTTTATAATGGGTTTTCATGTTTTTGAATCATCGCTCCGGCATGACAGGGCATCATCACAATATGGTAAGGGGCGTAACATTTCCGTCTCACGCTTGGTGTAATCGGCCAATCACAACGCACTACATAGCTGACCAATCACAGCACACCTCGCATTTTTAGAACGATGAGCTTTGTAAAAATCGACGCGTTTCAGAAAGGCGGGGCAAAGAGGAGAAACAATAATGTACAGTATGTGGAAAATAATGTGTTTTTTTAACCTTAAACCGCATAAACACATTTCATTGCACCAAATACACAAAATAATGTTCTTTTTAGCAGCATCATATGACCCCTTTAAGTCTTCACTGTTGATTCATCGCCAAAGAGGATTATGGAATACATTTCGCTGATCCCCTTACGCGTTCCGGTGTAGTGCCGAAATGTGCACCCTGCCAGATTATGCACCCCCTAGTATTGGTAGGTTTAGGAGTAGGTGTGGGGGAGGGGTTAGGATTAGGGGTGGGGTTGGGATTAGGCAATCAGGTAGCGACTTCAACGAGGGGGTGCATAATCTGGCAGGGGTGCAGAATTCGGCACAACACCGGTAAAGAATGGATTGAGATATCACTTAGGTTTCCTGATCCTCGACAGACTCGAACTTTGCGTCTTCTGCCTGCCCACGCAGAAGCCACTACTGAGGGCCCTAACTGCCCGCACTGCGATGCTAAAAAAGTGAAAACTCGCTTGGTTAGCCCTTGTGCAGCCTCCCCCTCAGCCGCTCTCTTTAAGCAGCTGAGGAAGAAGCACTGACATCCTGATTTGGAGCAGAAACAAAGTGTTAAGTGGCGAGTTCACGCAGGCTCAGAGCCCACATGCCTCACGCTTTTCCGATCTATCCATGAATGTGAGGACTTCCTGCCTTCAGATAGTGCTCGTCATAGGTGGTGCTTACCTAACTCCAAGAAACAAACCTGGCTCTCATGCTCCCCTCATGGTAGTGGAGCTATAACCCGAACGTGAGGTTTGCAGCAAAGGGCTCATATGCGGACACAGGCCCCGCTGACCCCCTGCACGCTGAAAGTGCTTATAATATACACAGCCCCCCGCCTCAGCAGTGTTCTGTATTGTACATAGCACAAAATATCCAAACCAAGGCGCTTCAGCTGTTCACACAATGGTGTGGCTTCAGCGTGGTATTTCGCCTGCTGGAGCACAAATTACACCAGCCGCTTACTTAATCATATAAACAGCTCCCCCGACCCAGTGGCGAGCTGTCGTGCACAAAGCAGCCGGGCAGGCAGCTACAAGTCAAGTCACCTCTATTTGTATAGCGCTTTATACAATACTGGTTGTGTCAAAGCAGCTTTACAGTGTCAAACAGGAAAATAGTTTGTCAATGCTGCAAGAAGACAATAACAAAAAGCTAAAGTAAGTTCATTGATGATTCAGTGATGTCATCATCCAGTTCAGCTCTCTTCCAATAGCTTCAGCCTTCAGGAGGTTATGACGTATCACTGTATAAACACCAGCTAAGCGGTTGTTTTCAATAGCAGAGTGTAGTGCTTGTCTATACAAGTGCTTGTCTCTCACTGACTTCCTATGATATGCACCAGTGCTGTGCCACCATATTTATTAGAACATGTAGTGCCGTTTACATTTCATACAGGTGTGTTGCTTACACTGACTAAGATATATGCTTGTGCTGCCTCCATTCGTTGCCTTTCTGTGATGAGGGCCGACTGTGCCACACTCTTTATACAGATGTGTAATGTTGCTTACACTGACCAGTATATCGGCCGAAGTTTCAGCTAACATAGCTCTGTGTGACTGCATGTAAAGTGTCTAAAATTTTTTTTTTAAATCCCAGCTTCAGACTCTAGCAGAGAGCAGCACAGTTTCAGCTGCAAAATCAGAGAATGTAGCCAAAACGCCATCTGTTCCTGGAACAAGGAACGTGCCGCATAGCGTTATAGTTGGATCTACAATAAAGTCTACCTGCTGTTTTACTTGTCTCTCGGTTTCCCTGCCTATTGTGGGCACTATCATTTGCGTTACGAGCGCATTATCAGAACACTCCCTCAGATCGTTCACACTGTAACGTTTTGTGGCACGTTGGGACTGCTTCACATGTGACCGCTTCAACTATTCAACTTTCACAGTTCCCCAGGCCAGTGTGCTGTCTAATCCTGGTCAGCTCCACAACTGCATGTCTATCTCCGGTGAGAAGCTGTTGTCTGGAATGTGCTGTTTATCCGTACTTGTGTACAGTGGCTGTACAATGCATTGCGATTGCTGTTGAGAGTTGCTGCGCTTATAAGTCTTCTCCGCTTATGCCAAGCGGCCTTCGCAGTAACATGGTGTGAAGTTACATGCTCCCCAAAACATCAGCTTATGCTGTCAGCAACGTCGAGAGACCATCTTGAAAGGGAACGTCTCTGGTTACTGACGTAACCTTGGTTCCCTGAGAAGGGAATGACAAGACGTTGTGTTTATGCCATGTTACTTACGCTCAGGTCTTTCATAAGCTCTCTTATTCAGTCAAAAGATTCTGATGAAATGGCACTTAACACTGCTTATATAGTATATATAAGCACTGCATATAAATACTGCGATTTCCTGCCCCCTTTTCGCGCACTCGAGCGCCATTGGCCATTGTGATACAATGGCATTAAGTAAATAATGCTTCAGTATTTGAGGAGAAAGGTGTTTCTCCAAAGCGTCAATTTATACGGTCCGCAACGTCTCGTTCCCTTCTCAGGGAACCGAGGTTATGTCAGTAATATGAAATGAAACTAAAATTAAAACTGAAATATAAACATAAAAATAAAAGCTAAATCAAAATATAATTAAATACTATAATAGCATATAAATAATTCTAAAATAACACTGTTTCTGAGAAGAAGGAAAATTTCCTACAGGCATGAATAGTACTTTTACTATATGTGTGAAATGGTGTACATTGAAATAAGATGAAGACTTCAGTCACAGTTAATTTTAGGCCACTGATATTAAACTCGATATAAGGTTGCCCCCGCCATGGTGGCTGTAACATGAGCAGCTAAATGCTATTCACTTTATCTCAGCGACCCCTTATTATTTGTCTAAATTAATCATGGATGAGAAATACATCTATGTATAGGCTATTTTTACAATTAGTAGCCAAAAACGTTGTTTTTTGTACCTGATTCTGTATCCATGTCAATAGGTGTCAGTAGTAATAGGTGTAAAAAAAACAACACAAAAATACTTAAATATTCTTGCCTCTGACAAAATAGTGGTGTCATAAGAAGGCTGATATTTCTCTTTCTCCTGCACAGTCTTTTTCTCCATCTTCTCTCGGTCTGTTTTTTGTTTTCTGTCTGCTCCCTTTGGCTGTTATTAGGAGAGTATGAGATACACTTTAATACATGCTGAAGACTTCAATATCATGCATGCATAATGCTTCAAAACACACCCTTCAACAACATAAGCATTCAGTATAAGAAACACAAAGGTGAAAATAATTCAGATCTGCAATCTTCAACCCAACACCACAGATATTTCCTTGCATTTAATGCATGTTTGCATGCGTGTGGCATCACCTTAAAGACTTTGATCTGACAGCTGGCGGAGTGCAGGTGCTCGGTGTACTCTCCGCTTTCATTTTGCTTAAAAGTGTCAATCTGGATCCGGAACGGGACTCCCTTCTCTCCGCCATGTTTCCGTGGGGTGAACTCTGTACTGATGCAATGAACCTTTAACAAGGTAAGGAAGAAATAGATAATTAATGTGGAACACATGATCAGTTCCTAGAGCACTTTTGAGATTATCCCTTACATGTATTGCACTATTTCTGCACAGATTAGGATGTGCCAGAAACATTTTTAATCAACTGGAATGATATTGATATGTTTGAAACTTGATCGGACGCTTTTAAAGTCAAGAGACAACGTCAAAGAGCCAGTAGCTCTAGTCAGACTCTCTCCAACATGTCTAACACTACTGGCACAACATCTGCATAGCAGAGAGAGAATTTCTGGCCAATGAGATTGTTCTTCAGGGATGTTCTATTCATTAACTACTCAAAACAGCTGTGAGGATCTTGACAGCAAGAATTAAATAATGACCTGAAGAAATATACACCAGTGAATGCTCAACTGCATATTTATATGTGCTCGATTTTTGCAGAAACATCATTAGTAATATTATACAATATATGATATTATTACGGTAATACTAATTTCAATACCACAGCAAAAAACTGATAATTTTATTATTTTAATAATTTAATGTAATTTAACAATATAAATAACAACACTGAACACATCATTTAAAATGTTAAATATTAAATTGCATTAAAATTAAAACAATGTCTTGATGTATTTCTCATTGAAGTAAACATTTATACAAAATTCATGTAAATATTTAAGTAAACAGCCAGAAATCATTAAATAAATGAAGTTTTCTTTTTTTCTTAAACAACTTAATATTAATGACATAAGAAAACAGCAACAGGTCTATTGCAATTACAATGCAAAGTCTAATGCAACTCGCATTGAATAAAACTTTTTTTTTTGTCCAACCCATTTACATTTACAAATCAAGTGTGTTTACATTAAATAAAAATAAATAGTATCGTTCCCAACTGTTGATTTCCTTGTTGATTATCAACAGGCATACGCAGAAAAATATTATGTACAACGTTGCAACAAGTGTAATCTAACACAGCGAGATATATAAAACAGCATGTCCACTGCCCCAAGAACTATTTGCAAATGACACTTCAAACTGAAACTCTAGTGTGTTTCTGTAACCTTTGAACTATGACAACATGGCTGCATGTTTGTGGTTTGATCTTGAATTGGGGTTTACCTGCACAAACACAGACGCTCGCTTGGAGAGATCCCACAGGAAATCCGCAGCGTTTAGCTGTGATGGGTGTGTGCAGGGCTCAGTGATGCCAACGGACATGGGGATATCTGTAACAAACACATGATGCACTGTAAAAACTCCCTCTCCTGAAGCTTTATGCTGCTTCGATACTATTCACTTGATGAATCAAAAAAGACTGAACAAATTGATTGCAGCAACCTAAAGTAAACACATAAGCGCTCACCGATGTCGAGGAGGCGGTCGCCAGGCCGATTCCATTTCCAGCCCTCCAGCTGCTGGTGCTCCATGTACTGAAGCCTTCGGTCATGGAAAACCACCCTAACTATACTCTATAACCATATATTCACCCCAAACCAAACGCACACAAACACAAACCCATCAGAACAAGCAGCACTCTTAAAGAGCCATACACATACCAGTACTTCCTGCACCGCTGAAACTACAGCACCATGGAAAAACTAATTAGGTTTTATCCTAGCTGTGATGTTGTTGCCTGAATTTGATTTGATGATGTAAAAAGGCTGTGTAGACATCCACAGTGGTTAAATCAGTGCATTCACTCAGTGAAGGATTCCTCAGACTGATTCAAAACAGCAATTCGTGACGCAAAACATTTAAAGAAATGACTCCTAAAAGTCTACATTGATCACTCTGTATTATTTTTTTACGTATGGGACCAGCAAAGACAACGGAAGAAAAATTGTCAAAGATTTTTGTTTTAAAAATTAATACTTTTATTTATCATTCCAGCATTAGATTGATCAAAAGTGATAGTAAAAACTAATGTTAAAAAAGATTTCACATAAATGTAGTTCTTTTGAACTTGCCACACTGATAGCAGCAAATCAGCTTATTAGAATGATTTCTGGAGAATCATGGAGCACTAAAGACTTGCATAATGATGCTGAAAATTCAGCTTTGGCATCACAGTAATAAATTACAAAATGTTTTAAAACAGTTATGCTAAAAATGTAATAATATTACTTGTTTTGTTTGATTGAATAAATGCATTTTTGGTGAGCATAAGAGACTTCTGAGCAATAGTATATTTGTATTTATGTACGTATGTATTCATTTATTTGATAAGTAATCAGCAATTCTTAAATATATATAATAATGTTTACAGATAAATGGACCACCTGGTTAGTCTTAGTGCGTAACAATGCCATCACACAACTGTGCCAGTAAACAACACTGTTCACAAATAACTTAATGTGTTTTAAGTTAATTATTTTTTTTATTATTTTCATACAATATTAGCTTTATAAAGCAAGCGTTTGCCTTCAAAGGTTTGTGATCAACCATTTATCTGTTATAAAATAAAATAAAAAAATTATCTTTAAAAAGGTATGAATAACAAAATTAACTAAATCAAAAAATAATCAGTATCATATTGGTCATAAAAAATATACTGGTTGATTTGTATTATTCTGCAGAACCAACTTCCTCAATTTTTTTTCCTCTCCAAATTCAATTCAGACTGCAAACCATCAACTTGAGTAAAATATAAATTCATTTTGCCATGACGCTGTAGATTCACTGAATACCAGTGCAGGAGATGCCACACCACACAAAACCATAAGTGCACTGCACTGATAAACACACACAATCTCTCACCTTAACAGTCTTGTTGTTGAGTTCAGGCATCTCCCCTATTTTCCTGTTATCAAGCAATCGGATCTCATACGACTGGCCTACAGAGGGAGATGGGAAGTGTGTTACTGAATATCTTCTCAACCAGGGTCTTGGTATTCTTTAAGGAATAGAGAAAGAAATATGGGTAATGAAAACCGTACCTTGGTTTAGGTAGGTGAGCGTCTCCTCGTGTAGTTTAACAGCAGGGGAGGTGGCGGCACACAGCACGTACTGAAACGGAGGATTCTTGGTGTCCGACTCCACAGGAACGCTAACATCTTCCTGCTTAAAGATGGGCAGAGCCAACACATCACTGAGGGAAAACAAACACAGACACAGAGGTTAGTTATGAAATGGTGAATTATGTCGGTTGGAACCACAGAACCTCTACCGTCAGTATGAAAATTGTTGTTATGGAAACAGGTATATAGGGAGCCTCCTGCCTGCTTACACCTATAGACACTTTAAAAACCACATGACCGCTCTTTCGTACTTCTGAACCACAAACAGATAAAGGACATTCTCATCAGACTGCTAGGAAATATAAATAAAACAAAAGGGAGGCGTGTATTTACAATCATATATTAATAGACTACTGTTCAAAGGTTTGGGGTCAGTGTGATTTTTTTAAACAAATGAATACTTTTATTCAGCAAGGATGCATTAATGTGTTAGATAATAGTAAAAAAAAATTGTTACAATTTTTATTTCAAATAAATGCTGTTTTTTTCACAAAATGTATCACAATGCCCACTGTTTTCAATATTTATAAGAAATGTTTCTTGAACAAAATCAGCATATTAGAATGATTTCTGAAGGATCATGTGACACTGAAGACTGAAAATGCAGCTTTGCCATCAGAGGAATAATTGAAATTAATATATATTTATATTCAAACAGAAAACAGTTATTTTAAATTGAAAAAATATTTTGCAGTTTTACTGTTTTTAGTGTGTAAAACAGACAAATGCAGCCTTGGTGAGCATAACAGACTTATTTCAAAAACTGTAAAAAAAAATTAATTAAAAAAATAAAATAAAATCTTACTGACCCCAAAATTTTGATGGTAGTATGTCACAATACCAAACAATTAACAATGAACAATTAATTTACACAATATTTAGCTCAAAATATTATTAGTATTTATATATTATGGAGTTAATAAATGCTGCCATGGCTCTGGGCTTGACACTTCTTTGCCACACTCACACATGTACAGGCGGTATCAGGCCAGTGCAGTGACAGCTATAGACGCTGAGTCAGTTAGCTGGCAGTCTGCTTGACATGACGCAACGTTTGTAACAGTGCGGCCTGCAGGATCCTTCCTGCCCACCAATCTGCAAGTGTTTCTGAAATATGAGCAGCTCCACTGTAACATTCCGTTCCACCGCTGCTCATTCCACATGATCGCAAATTAGATAATCAGCATCTCACACCCTCATTTACCTCAAACGCAACACCAAAACATCACATTAGCACCCCGTCATAGCAATGACTTACAGACACAGTAGGAACATAATAAGCATATCTCCATGATATCTGGATCTTGAACTTATCTGACCCTGTTAACTGAAAACACCTGCAAATTGCAAAATGCAGAACATATTTCATAAAAGCTCAACAGCTAATGCTACCAAAAGAAATAAGGGCATCTGACAAGAAAATTGCCATATCCTGCAGTGTGACATGCTATAGTTTAATTTTTAAATGAATTTAAACAGCATTTTGATCATTCTTTTATAATTGCGCATTCAGGTTTGCATGCACCTCATTAAATCAGAAACTACATAGAATATTTGTATTTGTTTAAAAAATGTATGTCATGGAACCATTTTAAATAAACTTTCTCTAACATGCATGTATGTTTTAACCTAAAGTCTGTGAACAGGTTATACCTCAACTAGCCCAAAACACTGTCTGGTCCTCTAACATCATTAGAGGACTGTGTCAACTGCAGATCTGCAGGACGCTGGAAGAGTAGCAAGAAACTTGATATCACAGGGGGAGAGCATGTGAACAGCCTTCTTCCCGCTGTCTCACACTACAGCACTCCCACCACTAACAAAACCGCCACAGAATGTAAACTCAACCACTGACTATACTCTCTCACACAGAGTATTTCAGACACTTGCATACGCACACTTGCAGAATAACAGAGCGCTCCAGGGAAAATACTGATGTTGCTCTTTCCACCACAACCTCCAGAAGTCCGCCACATCTCAGAGTTACCACTCCATGGAACCTGACCTCAGGCACATAATGTGTATTCCTATCATGCAGTGACCGTATTTCAAACACCCTTTTGGCCAAATGGGAACAGTGAAGGCTGCTGGCGATTTGGAAAAGCAACATACACAGTTTAAATATACTCCATCATTAATACCCCAATGAAACTGTGACGTATGCAGGGGGATTGTGGTTTGCCTCTTCCAATGCTGTGGATGCTGAAGCACCTGGCATGCAGTTGGAATGCATGAAAAAACCCAATAAATATCTATGAATAAAATGGATGAGCATGATGTTTTGGACAGCTTGATACTGGTCAAATTCAACTAAATAACAAACAAAAACAAATGGCTGCAATGTTAGTAGCACGTGAAAGTAAGATTAAAAGAATTTTAATAATGTGATATTTTCCAACCTGTATTTCTAAAAAATAAAAAGAAAGAAAAAAGGCACCAACAGTAAAGGTGAACCATGTGATTTCTAAGCAAAATAGAGCTGTTTAGTTCTGATGTCAATTAGTAGTCCAGCCTGAAAGCTGATTGACAGCAGAATGCATTCATTCCCATGCACTTTTTTGGTAGACATGAGATTTTTTTTTTAAGTCTTCGTTTAAGAGTTTTAAGTCAAGAACCAAGTATGTGTGTGTGTGTGTAATATTTTGTATGTTTTTTTTTAAATATACATTATAAAAGAGAGTAGGGAGACTGACACTGTTATGTCATTCGCAGTGCTACATGGGACTGGATGGGTGCAAGTTCTTTTGGTGTGATTTGCTTCTTTCGATTCTTTGACTGATGGACATTTCTCTGCAAAATCATAAGTAATGTAGGTTTTTTTTTTTTTTACAGAACTTCGCTGGTAAAAATTATTATTCTTAAAAGTGAAACCAAATCAAATTATTAAGGATTAACAACCTAATAGCTCACTGTAGGCCAGTTCATAACAGTAGGTTCTCTTTCAAAATCAATTCCCCAAATAAGAAAATGAATGGGATTTTTTACTTCCAGAACCCAATTGTCACACTCTAGGGGGTTACCTAGAACAACACTTTTATGACTACAAAATTACATTTTTCGAGGAATCAACTGTCTAAATGACTTACTGGGTTGCCTGCATATTAAACAGGGATATACATATTTTATCAAAGGAAATATAATACACACTTCCCCTTTAATTTCTTTAATTTAAAAGTACACAGAAAATGCAGACAGACTACCCGAGGATATGGCCCTCATCCTAAATATTGCATCAACTCTTCCTGAGTCACCCTAACAGTTCTGTGACGTAATCATAGCCTCTACGCGCAGTAGCGTATGACGTCATGGAGCTCGAGTTCTTCAATCAGTAAAAACGCTATTCACGAAACATTTGAATGCCCTTAAAACAATACGTGCGAAGAGATAAGATTGAAATGTAATTACTATACTTAAACTAACTCTTTATAACTGTTAATTTCGCATCTCAGAGAACACCCTGCTCCAGGAAGTAACATAACTTCAAACGCGCTTGTTATCGTTTCAGTGCGGCCGCGTTATGGCTCACGTTACTCGAAAGGAGCTCTACAACCAGGGGCCAGTTGAATTAACAGTCGCCACGTTAAGAACTAGTTTGACTAACTAGCAGTTAACCAAGTGGTTGTCGGTCTTACTTTTCAGATTCAAATTAGACAAGGCAACAATCTACGTTTTTATGTAAATTACTTAAAAAAAATAAAAATAAAATAAAAAGTATGCCCAGTCTTGCAGAAAATAATTAGGTGTCTAACTTTTAAGAGTAGTCTAAGCAGTTTATGCAACCGGCCACAGGTCTCGTTAGTTCTCAAGATGGTCAGACAACATAAGGATGCAACTCGTTGTCTATTGTTTTGAGCTAGCTATAGCAACTCTCGCAGAGCCACACTGCATCCAGCAGACGACAAAACAATCTCGCGAAGTTGCCAAATGATAAATAAGGATATCAAATTATGATTTTTTTTTTAAACCAATAAACACAACCCGCCTGGAATCCCGAGGTTCGCAATGTAAACACTGCGATCACGACAGCTAAGTTAGCCAACTAGCTCGCCGTCACAGATGCATCGCCCCCGGCTTAGGGACTCTTGTGAAGCTGCTGATCGGTTTGCATGCTGCTCTAACCTCATGCTGTACGCGCCAGCCCCGAGCTCCTGGCCGATGCCAGACAAACTGGCATCGAAGTCGTGCACGAGCCCAGACTCGATGGTAGCATCGTCCATCTTCAGCACCCACGCCATGGCGCCCAGGTCCTTCTCCTCCGACTCTAACCGGAGCGCCGCCAGCTTCGCCTCGTACAGACAGCCCCTGCGCGGAGCTCGCGTTGCCGCAGGAGTCAGCTAGTCCTACTAGAGTTGGTTAAGTTAGGTGGCCACCCGCGGAAGGCTAGCTGTTGAAAGCAGGGCAAACGGCTCTAGCCCCGACTACCGTGTGCCTCGCCATTGCTTCAGTTTCACAATAACACAGGCGACAAATAAGAGTCTCGAGATGAACCGAGGCGTCGCAAAGTCAACTCAACCCTCCACGCAACTCCGTATTATCCGTTTCCAGCTCCCGTGTGTTATCCCGTATACATCAGCACATCATATCTGTATGCGATCTTCCATTATATAAAAGCAGGGTGGGAGGACGCTGTTGACTGTCACCGCATTCACACGCAATGTCCGCTCGAGGAATTGGGTTGGCAGAGCTCGCTCGCTTTCACCTAAACGCGGTACGGTGTCTTTACGCGCTCTACTCTCCAAAAGCGTTCGCCTAATTTCATCGTGCTGACCCGCCCGTTTGGTCTTTCGGAAAAAGGCCAAAGATCACAACACATCGACACGGCCCTCTGTCTTCACCATTCAAACCCCAAACGCGAGATAGCTGCAGCTGCGGCCGCAGCAGGGATCAGGGTCGGGAATCTGACAGCCAATCACGTTGCTCTGCGAGCTGCGCTCAGCCAATCAGCTCCCGGGTATCTGTCGTCATCTTCTTCCTAAACTAGCGCTCCGACGCACCGTAGTCACTCTCGACTTCCAAACACAATATTACCTTTAACTTACAGCGCATATATTAAACGTAAGGTCACCTGGTGGAAGAAATGCAAACTTGTTCAATATATAAGATTATGTTTATAGATCACAATCAACACGTTTATGCTCAAAACCTCAGATCTACAGCTGACAGCCAAAGTCCATATCAACATTGCTGTAAAATGACAAGAAAATATAGATACAGACAGATAGCTGCTTTTGCTGTCTAGTGATAAATGAGGCCCAGCAGCGTGAGATATTCAGAACCCATCGGGCCTGTTTTTGCTCTGAAAATACATTCTGAAAAACAGGGATGGCCACTCAAGGACACGTTTTGGGTGTTTTTAACCTGTTGTTGTTGTGGTGGTCTGGACAAGAAGGCAGATGGGCCTTTGAACACGATTAGGTTCTCTTAAACAGACCGCCAACCTATAAACAAAACGGCCTCGGGTGTTTACAGCTGGGAATTTAGTCAGCTCTGTGAGACAGCTGGGAAATACTTGATTATTTTTTTAACTGAGGGCGCTGGTGTCCTTGAGAAACAATATTTGCAAACGTATAAATACATACTTTTCAGATGGCAGTTATGGAGTAAGTGGGAGAAACAGGGAAATAGCAGAATAGTCTGTCACCCAGACCTATTTGTAAGGTTTACAATGGCCAAAAGAGGCCAGCAAAGAGGATGATTATAATGACATTTCTCATCGGTTCTGACTTTACTGCACTTTAATGGCTCATTACAGACAAGTGATTTTAAGTAATTTTAAGCATGTGATAAAAGCACTTTTACACTGCAAGTTTAAGTCAAAATTTCAAATACATTAATGCTTTTCTAGCAGTTGGTTTTGTGTGTTGGTTTTAAACACCTAGTTCATCATCATACTTTAGCTATGGCTGATGATGGGCAATAAGTGAACACAATAAAAGCACACTGGTGTACATTCAGATAAGGGTCAAATATAATGAAGTACACTTTAACAGAAATGTTGAACTGTGTTCTCATGATAAGGTCTTTCATAAATGTCCAACCAGGCATAATTTATTAGCCTATTTTTTGGCCAAAATAATGTTTTGATATTTTGTACATTACGTTTTATATGTATATATATATATATATTGATTGATTATCATGAATTTTGCGTCATAATTGTTTTATTGTTTACATTTTGCTGAACTTAACTGTTACTGTTTGCATTTTGTCTACTCCTAAATAGTTTTCATATTACAGCAATACAGCATAATAATTTAAATAATTATGCAATATCTGAAATTGTGTATAATAAATGAATATAATCTGTAATTTAACTAAGAGTAAACAACAGATTCGACTGACAGATATGAGAAACCCTTCGCATCACGAGTGGCCACGAGAGAAATACATAATAATATAGCTTATATGTAACTGAATAAACAGTAAAGAAATGTTCGTAGTATATATGTGTGCGATTGTGTATATAAACACACAGATACAGTGACACTTATGTAACTTAAGAAAACAAATTCAACATGAATTCAGACGGAAATACCAATAAAAGTTATGCCTTTAATTTCCATTAAACAAGAGTTATTCAGTAGCGCTCAATTTGACCGTGTGTTCCTGCAGTTGTAGGGCTGTCGACTCTCAAAGCTCCCAGTGTGCAGCTGCCAGAAAAGCATTGCATTACTATCTACGAATCCCGCGATCAAAGCTGAAAAACTAGTAAAAGCGACCAAGGCAGTCTCACATCGAGTCACGCCGTTGCTTTCTTGTTTATTAGCAGTGAACTTCATCCACCGAGACAGCGCACGCGATCGCCCCGCCGTGACTGCAATATGATGTTGAACACAGAGACAGAAACATAAACGACCTTTTAAAACTTTAGTGTCGTTCTTTTTTTTTTTTTTTTTGTGAACGAAATTCTTTATTTTATTCAGCAAGCGTGCATTACACGGATAAAAAATTGGCAGTAAAGGAATTTCTAATGTTACAAAAGACTTATATTTCAAATAAACGCTGTTCTTTTCAACATTCTATTCATCAAAGAATCCCCCCAAAAAGATAATGTATCAGTTTCCACAAAAGCAGCACAACTGTTTTCATCATTGATCATTTTATCTGCAGGTGAATAGGGTAAAAAAAATAACTAATAGTTATTGCCTTACTTACCCAGCTGATTGATTACATTGATAATTGCAAAAAAAAGTGTATTACAAGTTTTCTTAAATGTTAGGTTTAAATATGCAAATGAGTCATTATTTAATGAAATATGTGCTAATTTGCATACATTTCTGGTACAAAAATCTAAACACTGGATTGTGTCAGTTTCAAAATTCTTGTTTAATTTTTTTTGACAAATTAGAGTCAAATATTTTTACAGAGGGAATTTTGGGTATCTCATTTTTGTCACTCCATAATTCAGAAAATACTTAGAACTGACAGAAAACACCATATTTTCACAATTTTTTGGGAAATAAAATGTTGTATATAATCAAGCAAATTGTATATGAACAAATCCCCCTGTAAAAACCTTCAGGATGTAGACAGGAATAAAAATGTAAAGTTTGGTGTGTGTAAGCGCTACTGAAGTGGAGATTTATGGCTCAGTGTAGGAGGAAAAAAAAATCATTTTGATAAAACGGCCTTCAATTGAAAACTTACAATCTCAAAATTAATCCTCTGAAAACTATTTTAAAATCAGACATTGCATTACCATGAAAATGATACATCAAAATCATGTTACAAAATGTTTTCATTCATGAATTATAAAAATTTAAGTTTGGATCGTGCACTTTCAAGTCTATGTTCAAAAATGTGAGCGACAGTTAAGGGGCTAAGCACCAAATCATATTCTATATTAACATATTCAAATGTATATATATAATTATATTTCCTAATATTATTGCCATTACTGTATTTTTGGTCAAATAAATGCAGCCTTGGTGAGCATAAGAGACTTCTTTCAAAGACATGAAAAAATCTAGCAGATCCCAAACTTTTGAACAGTAGTGTACTTTTTTTTTTTTTTAAAGCAGCCCATATGTCCAAGTAGTACAAAAGGAAATAGTCAAAGGTTTGGAACAACATGGAGGTGAGTAAATGACAAAAATTTCAATTTTGGGTCAATTATCCCTTTAAATCAGAAGTCATTTGTTGTCTTTTTTTTCCAGGTACAGAGGTGGCATTTAGAAAAATAACAAGGAGACAGTTTATTACTGTACATTTTCTTTATTTTAATTTTATCGTTAGCACAGTTCTAGAAATGCAGCGGGAAGAAAGAGAACTTCCTCACGGTGGGAGAAAGACCGACACTACAGGAAAGAAGTGACAAGACAGTTGCGGCATTTAGGTGCGTAAATACATTTCTACAAATTTCCCATCAGAGAAGAATGACACTATGCTACTTAAAAGAATCCACACGCCCTCAGGACATAAGCTCTTCTTGAATATTCCTTTGTTATGGTATATATATATATATATATATATATATATAGATACATATTGCCTATGTGGTGTGGTATCACATGTGGCCTCACTGCGATGAGAATCTTGGGTGTGCAGGACGACTGACGCGTGGCTCATTTAGCCATGTATGCAACCAGATAAAAAGGTTCAGTTTTATTCATGACATGCATAAAGCCAAGCAAAGAATGCCTTATAATAGAGCAAGCTGGACCAACCGCTCACTGTTATGAAATGATACGACTGTTAATTATAATCGATAGTGAGCAATTAGGAACGTTAATGACACGTCGCTCAGACCAAGAAGTTTTGAACTTCATCTTAAAAATCTGAGTTTCTCAAAAGCTCTTTGATAAAAAGAAATGATTTCCATGTTGCACCAAATGACACCCACAACATCCCCCTCTTTCTGCTGGATTTCCACCCTCCCCATCTGACACACACACACACACGCACGCACACACATGATCTTCTCATTGACCAGGCAACAAAACTACATCAGCAGTCCACCATCTGTGCCACAGATAGTGGTTTCTCAGACATGCACACAGAGTGACGGTGATCCTAGTTTGGAGGAAGAGTTTCAGTCCGACGCTGCTCCTCGCCGCATGTCCCACTGGAAGGTGTGTGGGGCCGGAGGAGGGTGTCCAGCAGTGTAGGTGCATGCGGCTTTGTGTACTTGTAGGCAAGCGTATGTAGGTGTTTGTGTATGCATGTGAGTTAAAAATCCAGCAAGGGTCCCCCTGCACTAAGAGAATGCTGTAGTTCTGAATGGTGACAGCACGGCTACAGGCCCTGCCCTCCCACATCTGAAGACTGGTCACTTCCGCCGGAGCCGCTCTGAGCTCGTTTTATATACAAATTCAACAGTTTCAGCTGGGAAAAGACAGAATGTACATGTTATAGATTATAAAAGTTTTGAAATATAAAACCGACAGACAGCGAGATAATGAGTAAAGAGGAAAAGGGAAAGAGGTTTTGCAAGAGGAAACGGCTCACCTTGCTGCCAGACAGCTGGCTGAGGTGAGGTTTCAGATCCTCTCCAATGATCGCATAGATGGCCACAAGGCAAAATACACATGCCTTTCGTACACTGCTCTCAGAGTTATCATAACCCTACAAAGGAGAGCAAAAGCCTTTACCATACACAGATGCTTAATATTAGGGTAAGTCAATGCATTTTGTTTATTTCCTAGATATGTCCACTAGGGGGTGTCAAAGGGAGGTTAAATAACACGTAGTGAAGTGAACTATCAAGGTTCTACAGCATCTAGATCTGTGTCCTGACATACCATTCAACTAAAGTATGGAAAGTCATTAACTGGAACATACAAATATTTTTCTATATAATTAGGAATGGTGAATAATTTAAAAATTCTGGTTCTGAATTTAAAAATGTCAGATTCCTTAATGGTAATGTACACTGCTTTTAAAGGGATAGTTCACCCAAAAATGAATATTCTGTCACTATTACTCACCATCATGTCATTCAAAACCTGTATGACTTTCTTTCTTTAACAGAACACAAAAGAAGGTATTCTGAAGAATGCTGGTAACCAACTAGTTTTGGTGACCACTGATTTCCCCTGTATGGACAATAAACACTGAGGCATTCTCAAAATATTTTCTTTTATGTTCCACAGAAGAAAATCAATAAATAATACAATTTTGGGTGAACTATCCCTTTTAGTCTCACAGTTGAAAGCTGTTTAAATTTTTTTTTAAAAAGGACTCTTCTATTAGTTCTAAATCACTAAAAGGAAACAAGAGTCGGACCACACTAGTTGTGTTGTACTTTTTGATTCAATAAAATGAACCAGTGCAAAAAATCATTTGTTCTGTAAAAAGATTACACTGATTATGCTGTCTGTTTTGCACTATAGATTCAGTAGTGGCGTTGTGGTGCCACTGAGTAAGTATTTCAGGAAACTCTGTTTACTGACCCCAAATTTAGTTTATATAAAATACAGTATTTACCTGAATGAGCCCAGGGACGATCTCAGGGAGCATTTGAAGAAGACCCTCTTTGGGTAGCCGGTCAATGACTTTGGTGAGCATCTTGATGGCAGCCAGGTTGATGGGGTAATCTGCCGATTGGATGATGGGGCACAACACCTTAATACACTGATCGGGACTTATTGAGGTCGCCAACACAGACGCTGCCTCTTCTGCAGCCCGTACCACCTAATAAAGAGAAAAAAGGACATTTTGTGCTTCGGTTTAGATTTGTGCTTTAGTTTAGGTTGTTGGTCTAAAGTGATTCATGATCTTTTGCATGTCAAGGACCCCAGACCTCTTTGTGTGGATCTTTATGTGCTTCCAGGGTCTTCATAATGGTGAGTTCAGCATAGTTTTTAAAGCGCCACGGCTGCCTGTTTAGGATCTCCTTCAACACCCGCAGTGCTAATGCCCGAATGACATGCTGAGAGAAAAAAAAACATCAGCAAGTAAATAAGACGCATCTTCATGCCTCATATTAGAGAGTGTATGTTTGCATGCACCTCTCCATCCCCAAGTGTTTCTAGGAGCAGCAGGAGGATGGTTTTGAAGTGCTCGTCCCAAACATGCAGTTGCGTTTCTCTAATCAGCCGCATTAGCTCACACAGCGCAGCTTTCCTCTCTTCCACCCGCTCGCTGTGATTCGAGAGCTCCTTTAGGAGCTCAGCAACCACCTCAGACTGGTCCACACCACTGTCTGTAACACCACCAGCAGAAATGAAGTCAGACCCACACACGTGCTTACATGCACACACTTCACAAAGCAGCTACAAATAGCTATGGGAGTGCATTACCATCAGTGAAGGACTCCGCATCTTGGTCTGCATCTTTCAGGCTTTTATTAAAAGGGGAGGAGCTGAAGGAGTCAGAGTAGCTGACTGGCTGGTATTCCCTCGTTGGGCGGGGACTCGAGGAGAGGAGCGGCATAGTATTTAGCAGAGAGGTCTTGTTATCCAGCGCCGTCCGACCAGAGTCTGTGGGTTGATCACCACCCTGCACAGAGACACATTCATGACACAAATTCCACACATCAGTGCTACAGTTTTATTGCATGGCTCTCTGGAATACTTGATTCTAATAGGTCAATCTCAATGATGAAAATTCAAAAATGGTTTTATATAATGAGTGCTTAACTGTTCTTTCATATCACTCTGTGATCTCTCTCTTTTTATACCAACACAAGTTGGTACAGTATATCAAACTGGCAGTGTTATATTGGGATTAATTATATACAATTCAAGTATTTCTTAATATTTTGAAATAACTTTTATAAAAAAAATCCGTATGACTATATAATAACAACAACTAATACAATTTTTATTAGTATTTAAATTATATAAATTAAACCAATCAAAAATAAATTACTCTGGTAATAATACTATAATACTAAAAATTATATAATTTAGTAGTATTCTCGTCTTTTACAAGAAAACGCTTCCCCGCAAAAGACAAGTTTTTACGGCTTTCCGTGTTTTCACTGTTACACACTCAGGGGCGTTATTACACATCTTCTGAACGAGTACAAAACCTCCCGAACAAAAACACAACTGAACAGGACGGAGAAACTAGCGATCTCTTATGTAAACAGATGCATATGAAAAATAATGTGATCATCAGCAATAGACAGCATATAAATGAAAACTGCATAATGTTACAGTGTAAAATGTTGATCCAGGAAGTGGAATATGTCTGTGCAAGCTTTGGAGGTGTTGATGGAAGCGATTTACTGGATTTATGCTTTGATAATCGTACTGAATATTATCCAGATGTAGTTTTTGATAAAAAATTAGATTTTCTCACCTCTTTGCTCAAAATTATGAATTTTTTATGAAACCTACCTATATTCAAATGTTGAATGCTTTAAGCTAGAATAAAACTGAGTTTGTTTGTTTGTTTAAAAGTAGAGGCTCTGATTTTTATTTTGGTGTATTGTATATTCAAATATTCATACAGCAAAATATACTGGAGGCCATCAAATTTGAGTGAAAATCATCAAAATCGCTGGCGGTGGCTGGCAACTTTTTTCAAAAATGCTGGTGGGGAAAGAGATAATTTAATAATACAAATACCATTATTTATAGCCTAATTTCTTTGATTTAAAAAGATCTTCGCTTTTATTTATTAATTTTTTATTTTCACTATTCAGCTTTAATTTATTTTGTCAGCACTCATTGACTGCATCATCTCTTACTTGTTTTGTCTGTCTTACCTCTTCACCATCTCCATCTCTTTTTCGCGGTGGCTCAGTCATGTCCTCCTGGCTGCGGACGCTAAAGTTCTGGATGGCCTGACTGACTCCTCTCAGGGAGCTGTAGATCTCCTCAGAGTTCATGTTCTCAGTATCGTAATCAAATGCACTGCGCGCACACACACACACACATGAAATGACATTGGACATTAGCCACAGAGAAATTCTGAGTAAACAATTACACAACTCAAATGACAGCATTTGTGAAGTGAATCTTTGTCCATGTTTGTAGTTTGTGATCCAGTGGCATACCTTGGTGATGGTGTGTTTTGTGATGTGTTGGTAGGGGAGGTTAAAGGGCTCGACCAACTGGCTGGTGATCTTGGAGTGTGTCGGGTGAGCGGGCTTCCCGTTGGAGCCTGCAATAAACTTTTTTTAGTGCTGACAGAAAATGGGTTCAGAAGTGATTCTTAAACATTTACGCTAGGGGTGCGCCGATCCGATATCGCTCCGATACTGGCATTTTCTGCTGGATCGGGGTATCGGTCAGACGAGACCGATTAAAATCCTATATAGTGCGTATACTATTCTGTGTTATTGTTAAGCTCCACGAAAGGCACAAAAACATTATAAAGCACCATGAAGTTTCCGTGCACTATATTTCAAGTGTTCTGAGACCGTTCCATAGTTTAATGTGAGGTACAGATGAATATTTAAGTCATTAAATTCAAGTTCTCTAAACTCTTCTCTCCGCTGCGGCTGTCAGTCATCCTCCATTCAGCATTCAAACTGCGCGTCGCGTTCGGTTACGACAGTCAAGACGACGAAACTCTCTCTAGGATGAAACAACGTTCCTATTATTATACTTGATCTGTAGATAAACATCAGCGGTTTTGCATAAAAGGACTTTATCTTGCTGGAGTTTATAGCTAATTCTAAATCATGTTACTTTCTACCGGGTGTCTGTTAGAGATCACTACACTGGAGTACAGAGCACTATGAATTGTTCTTCACATGCACATTAACTAAAATTTTAAACTGTTAAAAGAAAAGGCTCAATAAACTAATGCACAGATTTAATACACTACACATTAGAATCTCTTCCCTTTGTGCTTTGAACTTCTCAATGCGGAGCGCTGTAACTTCGTGTTGCTTCAAGCCCATCATTCTGCACACGGGATAAGCGCTTTGTGCCGCTCTGTAATGGAGCCTTTCATGTTATAATACTTTTGCACAATGAAAGATTGTTAATAGCCTTTCTTGTTCTGTCTTATCTATCATATGTTGCCGCCTCATTACTGTGCTATAAATGTATAAGAAATGTATTTAATTGATTGCATATATTTATATATAATTATATTTACTTGTTTTTCATGAATGTATATTACAATACAAAGAGCAATGTGTAACATTTGACCAGATTACACCCATTTACTTTTATTTTTTCCCCCCACTAAATAATGTTTTTTCTCTAAATGTTTAGATTTTATAAAATGATTATGAACTCATCATTTTTGTAGAGTAACTTTTGCTGCTGAATTATCCACAAACCTAGTTTGTAATAGTATTTTCCCCATAGATTATGATTATATATTTTTTAATTTGTTATTTTTCTTTATAATGAGGTTGTCTATATTTAGTAGATTGTGTGTAATACACAAAAGAGTGATGATCCGGTCGACACACACTGAGGTATAGGAGAAAAAAAGAAAAGAAAAAAAACCTGTGCTGGTATCGGATCGGTATCGGTATTGTCCGATACTCAGAACTTTTCGTATCGTATCGGGATCGGTTCTGAAAAAATGGTATCGTGCCACCCCTAATTTACGCAAAACAATCTTTAGCATGAAAATTTTATCCGATTTTTGAATGTGATTTGTCTGACAAGTCCAATGCAAAAAAAAACAACGACAATTGGCTGATGGGATGAATGAAAATGCAAATAATAATAAATTATTATTATTCTAAATATTATTGTATTATTTAAATTATAAAAATGAAATAAACTCTTTAATATTTAATATTTATTTTAATCATTTATATAATTCATTAAGTATTTAATAATAATTTTAATAATACTAATAGCTTAATGACTTTGCATTCATTTAAAAATATTTTTTTACAGGACAATGACACTTCTAGCACATTTCACATTATTTTAGTTTATGAGCAATCCATGTAAAATTCTTGGTGGATGTGTGTCACTACATTAGTAATGTGTTTTTCACCTGGGCTGTGTTTCCAGTGTTACGTAGGTAGTTCTGCAACAATTTGGTGGCTCCATCTTGAAAGGTTTTGGGCAGTGCAGCTAGAAGCATTGTAAACTCTGGTGTGTTCAGCTGGAATAGCGAGATCAACACTGACTGCGCTGCCTGCAATCGAAGAACATAATTAGACCTTCAAACTAATCCACACCACCAAAGGATTTAAAAACAAACTACAAATAAACAGAGCTCACATTGTCAAGCTGAAAAAGCAGAAACATTTGAAATATCATTCATGTAATAAGCACAAATGTCTTGTACCTTTCTGACGTCAGAGCTCTTGGGTTCGGAGGTCCACGTAATGATACGCGACACTGCCAGTCTGGTTTCGCTTGAGTTGACAAAATCCTGTGGCTCCATTTGTAGGGTCAGTGTTTCTATGTACTTCAAAATGGCCACCTTCACCTGAAACATTATCCTTGTGTTACAACTGTGCAATAAACTAAACCTAGGCATATTATGTCATTCAAGACAACAGTAACATTCACTCCAAAAGTTTTACTTCAAACATTTTTCCTCAATCACAAACCCTCCTTCAATCAAACTTCGCCACAGTCAGAATCAAAGCACCATCAACTCTGCAGTCCATCAGTTACAGACAAGCACACCAAGTCACACATTCACAGCTATTCTTAAATCCATGAAATGAAGCAAGACAGCAGGGGGAGTTGGAGTGAGCATGGTGGGTGTGATTGGGCTCAGCACAGCATTTCAAAAACAAAAAGCTTGTGTCTCAAGTGTATTAGTGTTGCCAGCGGGTTGTGTCCTGCTCTCTTTCACTGATGTCCCACTCTCTTGAACATCATGCCTTTAATAAAACAACCTGCTTCTGTCAAGACTGACTAATTAAGGTAATAACTAGCCCCAAAAAAGCCCCCCTCCCCCCATTCTGTAATTTGTTAAGTCTCTTATACTCACATAGGCTGAATTTAATTGATCAAAAATACAGTAAAAACAGTAAAATATTATTACAATTTAAAATAGCTGTTTTCTATTTGAATATATTTTAAAAGTTAATTATTCCTGTGATGGTCAAGCTGAATTTTCAGTAGCCATTACTCCAGTCTTCAGTGTCACATGATCCTTCAGAAATTATTCTAATATGCTGATTTGGTGATTAAGAAACATTTCTTATTACTATCAATGTTGAAAACAGTTATGGTGCTTAACATTTTTGTGGACACGGTGATATTAAGGTTCTTTGATAAATACAAAGTTAAAAAAACAGCATTTATTTTAAATAAAAATATTTGTTGTGTCTTTACGGTCACTTTTGATCAATTTAATGTGTCCTTAAATAAAATCTTACTGACCCCAGACTTTTAAACAGTAGAGTAGGTTGACTAGAGGGGAAAACGTTATTTTGAATACCACACACTAATTTGCCACTAAAGCATTTTCAAAATAAATATACATGCAGTGGGCAGGCTTCACAAGTTGTAAATTATGGGTGGAAATCTGTGGATCTATCTGTGAATTTCTGCGGAAGAGGATTCAGTGAGTAACTTCTCTTACTGTCTGTTACATCTGAAAATGGATTTGGTGGGATTTAAGTTGAGCTAGCTCAGCTGAGGGATTTTAGTTGTGGGAGCTGGGATTTATAGAATTGCTTCCCCTGTCTCTCACTGACCTGTACTGCTTGGTTCCACACTTGGATATTTTCCTGCAGTGTGCAAGCATGCCGTCGCTTTCTGAGGGGAAGCAATTCTATAGCCCCGCCCCCGTACCAGCAACAGCGCCTTTTCCCCGGCTTCAGAGAGAGAGAGGGAGAGCACATCAATGAAAGGGAGCCCCAGACAGTCATGCAGATGGGGTGGGGTGGGGGGGCAGAGGGATAGGAGGGAAAACTGGACAGGATGTGGTATTAAGTAATAATGCTGAAAAAAGATGCTGAATGAGAGGCAGATGAAGGGGTGATGGTTTGGTTAGAGGGAAGGTGGGTCGTTGCATGTGTGGACATGGCAAATGTGGTTATGAGATTGGTGTAGGAAAGTTTTTTCTACAGGATTTTATAACTGCAGCCAAAGACAACAACACAAATAAATAATATTTTTCAACATGTTTTTTTTTATATTAAAATGCAGTTAAACTCTAAATCTCAGATATGCATTTTAAATTTTTTTTTTTTACAATATTGGCCAACACTGTAAATTTAATTGTTCATGTTACCTTTAATTTTACATTTAGACTACCTTTGCCGTCATCTAACACCGTAAAGTCAGCAACCTACAGTGTAGTAATTTTGAACTAAAACTATTAAAAATTTTTTTAAGGGAATTAAAATAAAGCGGAAATAAAATAAAATAGATGAAAAACAAACTTAAAAACCTAAAGGAAAATGTAAAAAGATGCCTTAGAATCGTTGAAGCACGGAAATTACTCAAACTAAAAAAAACAATAAAAACTAATGAAAAAAATACATGAAAATGACAAACTGAAGATAAAAAAAACTAAATATTAATAAATACAAAAATAGTAAAAAAACATTTTTCCCTTTCCAGCTAACTTGAAACTAAGTTAGTTTAAGCATTAAATAAGGTAAAGCATTAAAACGAAAACTGAAATAACTGAATAAATAATTGAAAGCTGAAAATATACAAATAAATGCTAATTCGAAATATTAAGAAATACTATACTACTATATAAATACATTTCTTATTACTATCAATGTTGAAAACAGTTATGGTGCTTAACATTTTTGTGGACACGGTGATATTAAGGTTCTTTGATAAATACAAAGTTAAAAAAACAGCATTTATTTTAAATAAAAATATTTGTTGTGTCTTTACTGTCACTTTTGATCAATTTAATGTGTCCTTAAATAAAATCTTACTGACCCCAGTCTTTTAAACAGTAGAGTAGGTTGACTAGAGGGGAAAACGTTATTTCGAATACCACACACTAATTTGCCACTAAAGCATTTTCAAAATAAATATACATGCAGTGGGCAGGCTTCACAAGTTGTAAATTATGGGTGGAAATCTGTGGATCTATCTGTGAATTTCTGCGGAAGAGGATTCAGTGAGTAACTTCTCTTACTGTCTGTTACATCTGAAAATGGATTTGGTGGGATTTAAGTTGAGCTAGCTCAGCTGAGGGATTTTAGTTGTGGGAGCTGGGATTTATAGAATTGCTTCCCCTGTCTCTCACTGACCTGTACTGCTTGGTTCCACACTTGGATATTTTCCTGCAGTGTGCAAGCATGCCGTCGCTTTCTGAGGGGAAGCAATTCTATAGCCCCGCCCCCGTACCAGCAACAGCGCCTTTTCCCCGGCTTCAGAGAGAGAGAGGGAGAGCACATCAATGAAAGGGAGCCCCAGACAGTCATGCAGATGGGGTGGGGTGGGGGGGCAGAGGGATAGGAGGGAAAACTGGACAGGATGTGGTATTAAGTAATAATGCTGAAAAAAGATGCTGAATGAGAGGCAGATGAAGGGGTGATGGTTTGGTTAGAGGGAAGGTGGGTCGTTGCATGTGTGGACATGGCAAATGTGGTTATGAGATTGGTGTAGGAAAGTTTTTTCTACAGGATTTTATAACTGCAGCCAAAGACAACAACACAAATAAATAATATTTTTCAACATGTTTTTTTTTATATTAAAATGCAGTTAAATTCTAAATCTCAGATATGCATTTTAAATTTTTTTTTTTACAATATTGGCCAACACTGTAAATTTAATTGTTCATGTTACCTTTAATTTTACATTTAGACTACCTTTGCCGTCATCTAACACCGTAAAGTCAGCAACCTACAGTGTTGTAATTTTGAACTAAAACTATTAAAAATCTTTTTTAGGGAATTAAAATAAAGCGGAAATAAAATAAAATAGATGAAAAACAAACTTAAAAACCTAAAGGAAATTGTAAAAAGATGCCTTAGAATCGTTGAAGCACGGAAATTACTCAAACTAAAAAAAACAATAAAAACTAATGAAAAAAATACATGAAAATGACAAACTGAAGATAAAAAAAACTAAATATTAATAAATACAAAAATAGTAAAAAAAACATTTTTCCCTTTCCAGCTAACTTGAAACTAAGTTAGTTTAAGCATTAAATAAGGTAAAGCATTAAAACGAAAACTGAAATAACTGAATAAATAATTGAAAGCTGAAAATATAAAAATAAATGCTAATTCGAAATATTAAGAAATACTATACTACTATATAAATAATACAAAAAATACATTGGCACCCTATAAATAAAACACAAATGTGCTTTTTTTGTATTGTAAAATGGTACCAGTTAAGCAATTTGTTCACAAATTTGACAATGAATTAACAATGCAACAACATCTAAAAGGGTGGCTCTTCAGATTCAGGAAACACTGTGAGGTAGAGGTTGGAGATTCTTATGTAAGGCAAAGTCCTTGTGGCTTGCATGAGATTTTATGGAGGGATAACAACAACCTGAGTACACTGACCCAGCGCATGACATCCTGTAGAAACTCCTAAATAAGCACTTAAGCAAGACCTGGCAGCCACAATCTTACATTCTCTGATACCAGCATGTTGCACGACACTATCAATCTTAGTCGCTCATCCACACAGTGTGAGAAGATAAAGAGTCATTAAAAAAGCACTTACCTTTAAGTTGGGAGTCTGTGTTTGGTCAACTGTGAATCTCATTAGGATAGTGAACTGCAGATCATTCGGAAAAGATTCTCTGGGGAAAGACACAAGAAATTAACAAATTATTCTTGAGCACCAAAATCTGTGGACACTTGATATCAGAGCACGGCAGAAATAATGGCTTTTCATATAACATACCTTGTGACGTCTAGGGCTTTCTGTACTTTGGCTTGTTTTTTAAATAGCCTTTGTGCACAGCCAGCCTTGTACTCTTCTAGGTTCAAAAAACTGTCGTCCATAAAATGCGTTGCACAAATTCGAACATCTGGGTTGTGCTGTTCTGTTGTAAATAAATCTTAACCAATGATTCCTAATTGCATCTACTTCCGGAAGGCCAAATAAAGTGCTTTTGCTTTCGCACTGAAACACACAGCTCTCCCTGACATGCTGCATCAACACTACTGCTGTTCCTGAAACAACGCTTTCTTTCTTTGCGTGCACATTTGTGCGGCATTATGCTAATATTTCCACATAGTGACATAGATATGTGGGGGCGTGTTAGAACGAGCCGTTTTAGGTAGGCGTGGCTGACTTTTAACTTTTATAAAGAATATCTTTTTGGATTTGAGACTTTAGTTTTTGCAACTTTACAGATCTTCTTTATTCACCAAGAGCTTGTAACACTCCAAAGAGAAAGGAAAACTTGAAATCGCATCATATGACCCCTTTAATACTAATTAAAGTCCAAATGAATAGCATCAGTTTGTAAAGATACCACACTTTTCATATAAAGTCAATCGAAACAGCACAAATGATACATGGTCATCATGATTGTCTCTATATAATTAATAGCGATGTAGGGAAGTAATATAAAATACAGAAATATGGGGAAATCGAAAGGAAGCAGAAATCAATTGTTACACAATATTTGAGAATTCTCTACGTGATCTGATTTTCAAACTTTTGTTTTAGTCTGAATGAAAGAGAATCAAAGTTTTTCAAATGGCACACTATGATTCAGTCTGCAGTTTATTTTGGTGATAACGGCACTACTTGGTTATTTACCTACTTGGGAATTTCAGATGATTTAAAAACAAATACCACGTAGAATTAAAACGGCATGCTAATTGTTACTTTACAACTAATATTGTGAAAGATCAAACAACCTAATTACTGATAATGTTTACAATATAGACACTTTTTAAATATTCTTGATTAGTTAACAGCAAAGCCACAGATTAATGGCAGGATCAAAAACATATTTCTTATTTGTTAGATGTCACATTTTCAACATCCTATTTTGTTATGGATTAGTACATTAATAAAGTAGATAGCGCCCTGTTAGTGCTCAGTCCCAAACAGCCAAAAACTGAATAAATGCTTTCCAGCTATTTATTAGAGCAGCATCTCACAGTTTCTGGATATAGGCATTGCACAAACACAAAAAAGCAGTAAAAAAAAAAAAACAACAACAACAAAAAAAAAACATTTGCACAAGTCAACCAAACTTACTCTCTACAGTTCCACCACATGGTAAGGCATGAAAAGAAACAAACACACTGGTGAATGTCCGTAAAAACACATGAAAACTGACCATTTGCAGGACCATTTTTGAAACGATACGAAAATGAATAAATACATTAAATTTAAATTTAAGTTCACAATGAAAATTCTGTCAATATTTACTCACCCTCACATCATTCCGAACCCTTAAAAATTATATTGTTATCAATAGTTACGATAGTTTTATATATAAATATAAAGTGATCATGTCTCTTCAGAAGACTTGGATTAAATTGCTCTCTTACTTTTTTGATCTCTTTACGAACGTTTTGAAGCATCAGAGTTTTGGGTGAACGGACTTTCAATGGAGGGACAGAAATCTCTCAGATTTCAAAAAAATATCTTCATTTGTGTTCCAAAGATGAACAGCTTTCCAATGGGTTTGGAACAACATGAGGGTGAGCAAATGGGGACACAATTTTCATTTTATGATGAACTAACCCTTTATGGAAATTATTCTGTGAAATAGTTCAAACAGTAGAAATGAGAAATAAAGCACACCATTAAAACAAGACCATTATAGACCAATATAAAAAAGGGGAAAAAATTGTATGAATTTTGTCAATTATATATCCACCCTTTTAAATATCCACATAAAAGGATCCAGGTTTTTCCAGACCCCTGAAGAACAGCTCGAGTGGCTGTTGAATGTGATTGTGCTGGAGGACAGGAGTGTGAGAATGACTTCTGTACCTTAAAAGAGGCAGAACTGATACCGGATTCTGCCGTGCCGAAGCCTCTGGAATCACGCTGGAAATCAGAAAGAGGGGCGGGCCATGAGCCCAGCAATCAGATAAATGGGGCGGAGCTACAGCCTACCCGACAAGATAGAGAATGGCAGGAGGAGGTTCCAGGAAAACGTTATGAGTGGAGAAAGAGACACACCTCAAACACGGGTTAGTCTGTGTGCGTGTAGGACTGGGCTCACAATAGTTTAACGTGATGTTCCACAAATTTTTTTATTATATTAATTTTAATTTTAAGAAGTATTTAAATTTATATAGAAAATATACCTAAAACATCAACGCTTATACTGAAATCTTACATGGCTATATTGAAATTTGAGCATTCTCATTTTATCATGTTCTTCCTAATGGCCAAAGATTGGCATGAAATTTAGATTTTAAGATGTTCTTCAATTTTTTGGGAATTGTGACAGTCCCAGTATGTGAATGCGTGAGTGCAAGCAAGAAAGGGAGGAAAGCTACGGAGGAAGTTTGGGTGGGCGTTGCAGCGGTTGAAAAAAGATGAGCGAACTGTCTGAAATCAGAAATCCAGTCAGACCAAACCATGCGATTAGCCACGGTCCTCATCCCCAGAGTTAGTGTGCACTGCACATGCCTGAGAGTGTGGATCTGTGTGTTTGTGGCAAGAATACGGGCTGTGGGTGAGGCAGAATCCGATACAGTCAAGTGGTGCTGTGTGATGCAAGAGTTCATGCTGGTTTATGACTGCAGAAGTGTGTGTGTGGTGTAAGTGTGTTCTGGAGCGTGTTTGAAAGCGACATGCGAGGGTACCTTGCTGTGTGGGTCTGCAAACATCCTGGTAAAAATTTCGCACAACCTCTTCAGCTCAACACGGCTGAAACAGATAGAAAGAATAAACTAAACACTTGCATTGAACATGAATCTACCAATTTAGTAAAGCTGGAATGTGAAAAACTATAATTACACTTTATTGTGTGCCTTAATGGGTTACCTGAGAGTTCGTTGGTTTTTCAGCAATGCCTGCAATCCCATCAGCCCCTCTTTTCTCTCAGACCAGTTGGCAGAGGCACAGCGATTGAGCACTTCAGCCACATCTTCAGTCTGCCGCATATATGTTGGAATACTGCCATTCCGGGAGCTGTACGAACGCTCTGAACACGCACTGGAGGCATCGCTATTTGCATCATCATCTGAGTACATCCCACAGGTGTCATACCGCCGCCTAGCTGGTTTCTTCTGCTTAGAAAAACATCAAATGAGATTCAAATTAGTATTTTAGGTATAAAGTAAACACTAAGACAACTTGAAGAAAGAAAGATTGTTTAAGTTTAACGTCAGCTTAATGCAGAAAGCCAGACAGACTAACCTTGCCCCGCATATCTCCTAATAGCTGGCAGCATTAATAAAGCCAAAGGTTAAAGCATGAGTTAAAGACAGACATCTAGGACATTTAGCACACAATACAATGGTTATGTTAATTTTGGGAGTACAGTTTTATCCAAAAGTTTGCATACCCTTTGCAAAATGTTTTTGGATTAAAAAAATGGCATGGATATTCCACTTTTGACATCCCTACACCATATTAAATCCCATATATTTACACAAAATGTTAGGATTGGTAGGATTTAAAAAATATATATATTTTTGAAAGAAGTATTCTTATTCTCAACAAGGCTGAATTTATCTGATCAAAAGTAAAACAGCACTATAGTGAAATACTATTACAATTTAAAATATGATCAATTTAGTTAATTCTTGCTGAATAAAATTAATAATGGTTTTTCATAAAAAACTTACTGACCTTAAACTTCTAAATGGTGTGTGTGTGTATATGTGTGTGTGTGTGTATATATATATATACACATAGGTGTGAAAAAGTGTTGGCCCCCTTACTGTTTGTTTTAAAATTTTTTGCATATTTGTCACACTTAAAATATTCAGATCATCAAACTAATTTTAATATTACACAAAGATAATGCAAGTAAATACAAAATGCAGTTTTTATATTATGATTTCTTTTATTAAGTTAATCAAGTGAAAAATTATTATATATATACAGTGGGGGAAATATTTATTTGATCCCCTGCTGATTTTGTAAGTTTGCCCACTTACAAAGACATCAAGGGTCTGTAATTTTTATGGTTGGTTTATTTTAACTGATAGAGACAGAATACAAACCAAAAATCCAGAAAAAAACATTATATAAAGGTTAGAAATTGATTTGCATTTCAGTGAGTGAAATAAGTATTTGATCCCCAAGCAAAACATGACTTAGTACTTGGTACAGAAACCCTTGTTGGCAAGCACAGAGGTAAGACGCTTTTTGTAGTTGGTCACCAGGTTTGCACACATCTCAGGAGGGATTTTGGTCCATTCCTCTTTACATATCCTCTCTAAATCCTTAAGGTTTATTGGCTGTCGTTTGGCAACTCGAAGTTTCAGCTCCCTCTACAGATTTTCTATAGGATTGAGGTCTGGAGACTGGCTAGGCAACTCCATGACCTTAATGTGCTTCTTCTTGAGCCACTCCTTTGTTGCCTTGGCGGTATGTTTCGGGTCATTGTTATGCTGGAAGACTCATCCATGACCCATCTTCAGTGTTCTGGCTGAGGGAAGGAGGTTCTCATCCAAGATTTTACAGTACATGGCCCCATCCATTTGCCCCTCAATGTGGTGAAGTCGTCCTGTACCCTTAGCAGAAAAACAGCCCTGAAGCATAATGTTTCCACCTCTGTGCTTGACTGCAGGGATGGTGTTCTTGGGGTCATAGTCAGCATTTCTCTCCCTCCAAAACACGGCGAGTCGAGTTAATGCCAAAGAGCTCAATTTTGGTCTCATCTGACCACAGCACTTTCTCCCAAGCCTTCTCTGAATCATTTAGATGTTCTTTGGCAAACTTTAAACGGGCCCGTACATGTGCCTTCTTGAGCAGGGGGACCTTGCGGGTGCTGCGGGATTTCAGTCCATTGCAGTGTAGTGTGTTACCAATGTTTTGCTTGGTGGCTGTGGTCCCAACTGCCTTAAGATCATTAACAAGCTCCTCCCGTGTAGTTCGGGGCTGATCCCTCACCTTTCTCATGATCATCCTTACCCCACGAGGCAAGATCTTGCACGGAGCTCCAGACCAAGGCCAATTGATGGTTGTTTTGTATTTCTTTCATTTCCAAATAATCGCACCAACACTTCTGTCCTTCTCAGCAAGCTTCTTGCTGATGGTCTTGTAGCCCATTCCAGCCTTGTGCAGATCTACAATCTTGTTTCTGACATCCTTTGACAGCTCTTTGGTCTTGCCAATGGTGGTGGGAGAGGTTGGAATGGAAGATACAGATTGTGTGGACAGGTGTCTTATACACCCAATGAGCTGACATTAGGAGTAACTTCTTAAAGTGACAGAACTAATCTGTGTTCCACATGGGCACATAACCAATCTGTGGGAGCCAGAATTCTTGCTGGTTGGTAGGGGATCAAATACTTATTTCACTCACTGAAATGCAAATCAATTTCTAACCTTTATATAATGTGTTTTTTCTGGATTTCTTGGTTGCTATTCTTTCTCTATCAGTTAAAATAAACCTACCATAAAAATTACAGACCCTTCATTTCTTTGTAAGTGGGCAAACTTACAAAATCAGCAGGGGATCAAATAAATATTTCCCTCGCTGTATATAACGTGTATATGTATATATATATATATATATATATATATACACACATATATATAAACAAAAATATTCCACTTTTAAAAATGGCTAAACATCAGATTCTGGGTATGTAATTGTCTGATAAAAGAGGGTATGTAAACTTGTGTGTAAGTGGGGTGTAAAGAGAGTTTCCATATGTGACTATATGCATATTTACCAGAGCATCTGCCAGGGCTTCCTCCACGTCTGATCCTGTGTTCAGCACTCTCATTGCACTAACTGAGGATGAGAGATGACTGGACTGAGATATACCCAAGCCAGAACCTACAACACACATCACATATTTTACACACACATGCACAAATACGAATAAAACAACATTTCCAAAAACAAAAAACTGCATGCAGTGATCTTATCAATAATGAGAAATCACAATTCACCAATAATAAGGATACTGACACTAGAAAACCAAAAAACAAATGATTATTACCATTGAAAACATTAATGAAAATTAACCACAAATGCCCATACGATCAATAAATAATAATAAAAAACATATCCAAAAACAAGTACACACACAAAAAAACTTGGGTTAACTCAGAGAAAATAATAGGTGACTGTGAAAGATGTTCCACATGAATCTACTTGAATACGGTTGTTATCAAGGCAATGGGAGGAACGATTATGAAGACTAAACTTAAAAGCACGCAGGTCTGGTGGAGGCTAAACTGAAACAAGCAGAAGGATGAGATGAAAATTCAAAAAGTGACAATGAGAATAAAAAAAGTGACAGTAAAAAAAAAATAAAAAATTTATGAGTCCTGTGCCAGCTGTGGTGACAGTTCACCTGCTGCCCCGAAGGCGTCTGGGGCATGAAGAGCACCAGTTGAGCGCGAATAATGCCGGGATGCTGCAACACACACACAAGAATGCAAACAAGCACACACACGCGTAAATACCCAGGCCAGTGTTAGAGCTCACCAGAGAAACTCCCAATTAGCAGTAATGTGAGAATGTGCCATCACCAACCACACACGCCCCATTGTGTCACACACATTTCACACTCTTCAAGTGTCAATGCTCAAGGGTATTAGTCCAGTTCTGCTTGTGTCCTGCGTAACAGCAGGAATATTTTCACCTGGGCACCCCTCAAAAAAAAGTTTCTTCTGAAAGTGACTTAAATGTGTCATACCTAACCTCAAAAATATCACTGTCAGCGAATCTCTATCTTAAATGTTCTTATCTCAAAATAAATGTGAAAAATTAAACTTTTTTTTTTGGCACACTGAGGGCTTCAGCTTTGACTCTTTTTTCCCCATTAATGACAGACTCCATGTTTAATTTAATTTAATATTTTTGGAAAAGCTTTTGCACATGTTTATGTAACTGTCAAACTGCTTTATACTTATGTACCTATGTAAAGTCAACAATTGTCTTCCTCAATATGACATTTCTGTGCAAAACAGGATATTCAACAAATGAAATTAAATTTGAATTTTGATTTAATTAGTCATTGTTTGAAATATTAGGAAATTTGTTATTTCCCAATATTTCCTGTCTGAAATTTTTCCTTTAATATCATTTTTCTCTGGTGTGCTGTATTTAAAGACCTCAGATGAAACCTGTGCCAGCATCCATCAGCAATGTTCACCATGTAAGATGAATCCAAAAAAATAAAATAAATAAATAAATAAAAACAAGGCCAGGAGAAAATTGCTTCCTGACCAAGCTGAACCATGTGTGGGATTTTCAAACTCAAAAATATTTGTAATACAATGTTAAAGCGTGCTTGCATTGCTGTTTCACTGTACAAACATTCCTGTTTGGTAAAAACTGTTGACTCAAACTGAGTCCAGCAAAGAGCATAATGTGCAAAAGCTCGAATTCCAGGTTCAAATGAAGTGAAGGAGGACAAGTATCACTGTTCAACATTTTGTCTAATAATTTTAGGCCCCTGCTGAGTTGAAGCTGATTGGTCCTGGTAGATGAAATGGTTGCCGTGGTTACTCACCGAGCGGCGTGAAGGAGCGCACAGGGCTGGTGTCTCTGCTGCTCTCTCGGCTGGCCTCACGACTGCAGCCCTGACTCACACTAGGCCGTGGTATACGACTACCCCTTGCTAACCCACCCCCAAGAAAACATACCACGACAAGAAGAGAGAGAAAAAAACAGATAAAGAAGAACAGAGACGTTGAAAGTTATAACAGTATAACTAGCAAAGTAGGAGAAATTTAGAAGGAAAAGCTATAACAATTACATAAAGTTTTTCTAAGCACCAACATAACAATAAATTTGTTAACTTTTTGAGGAGGGGAAAAAAAGGGCCCAATACAAAGCCCTGAGGAACCTCACAGAAAAAGACAACATAAAAAAACAACAATATTTGAACTAATTTCTAGAGTCCATGCACAAATTCCATATTAAAGGAATTGATTAGAAAAGAACAAACATTCACTGACAAGGGAAGAACAATTAAAAGGTTAAGAATTAAAGGGTGAATGTTAGGGTGTATTCACACCTGTCTTGTTTGGTTCGATTGAATCAAACTCAAGTTCGTTTCCCCTCTTGGTGCGGACCTTTTTGGCAGGTGTGAATACAGCAATCACACTCTGGTGCAGACCAAACAACCGTACAGAGACCCAGCTGAAGAGGTGGTCTCGGTCCACTTCCAAACAAACTCTGGTACGTTACGTTTAAGGTGTGAATATGACCCGACCTCGATCCGACTCAATTGCAGAAATCACGCTCAGAAACAGACAGCTCGTGCATATAGTGCTGTTGTTTTTCAATGGCTTAAATAACTTTTTTAAACCACAACGCTTAAAAACACATGCAAATGATTAGTTTTCGTGACCATGGCACACAACAACGTGATGTGAGCGCGCTAAATAGGCTAAAGCTTGCCACAAAAATTACCATGACTATGTTGGGGGAAAATAGTAAGGAGATATTTGAATTATTTATTAATAAAGTAGTGTTTTATGAGTCAGTGTCGCTATGAAGTTGATGATCCCGACTCGCCATCTCATCATTGGACACGCCTTTAGAAAGAAATGCATCTTTACGGATTACCTAAGAGTTTTTGTTTTGGATTTGAATTATTTAGTTTTATAGTCATTTAAAGCTTTCTATAGATATATTCATCAAGTCTGTAAAGAAAATATTCGCGGAGTTTCGGTGCATTTTTGTGAAGTGCTCCTGTTCAATACCCGAGACGGAAAGCGCATCCTATTTGTTTTCTTTATTTTACAAAAGCACAATGTTTTCTCGATATTGTGAGCGCACACAAATAAAAATAGACCCTTTACAGTTCCAAACGATGTATTATTCTTACCTTTATGAGCAAAAATGACAGTGTATTTAATTTGTTTCCACTGATGTCCTGAAGCGCGTTTCAGCTTCCACTCTCCGCACAAACGATTGGATATGCACCTAATAGTGCACAGTTATATAGGTTAAATGTTTAAACTAACATTGTGATATGCTTTAAGTATTTTATATCTGTAGATTTTATTTTCGGCAAGTCGTAATTACAACATCGTATGACATTGTCTCATATGATGCTCATAAGTTTCTTCATATTGCGTTAGTATCTGATAACACCAAATCATTAAAAGAATAAAAATTGCACTACGAAAGATCTCCATGATTAGCTTTTTTTTGCACTTCCTGTTTTTCTCTGCTTGAGAATTTCTGTCCAATGAATGGATGACCTTAGCACACGTGTGGTTTTGTTTACAATTTCTGGTTCACTTGCAAAAAAGGGCAGTGTGAAAACGAACTGCACCTAACAAAAAAAAAATCAACATTGTATTTGGTCCGGACCAAAGCAAGTGAACTAGCGGACTTTCCTGGTGTGAATACACCCTTAATAAATGGGAGGTGGCAGGTCTAGATCTTTCCTTTTGTATCCGGTCTCTCAACCAATGTTCAATGTTCATCTGCATTCATGAGATGGACTTCATTCATTCATTCATCCACTTTGCAAAGAGCAGCACCAAGCTGTGGGGTTTAACATCACAGCAGACAAGGGAAGACCCAGTAGGTTAATGTGACGGCATGTTCTGCTTTCCCAAAGCAGCGTGTTACACGCAACAAAGCACAACTTCCAGCATGAAACACCATTAGGATGACAGCACCAGCTCAGACAGGCAGATGGATTATCATTATGGGATTGCTGGCGGAGACCAAGGCAAAAAAAAAAACTAAAACTAAACAAAACATACCTCCTTTTGATCCATTGTAGATGTGGCTGATGTTTGAAGGAGCTTTGATTGAAAGAAAAAACATTCAGTTTTGGTAAGAACATTATCACCCGTTTATGTGAAGGCCTATAGTCACAGTCTCACAGCCAACGTACACTTGCAACACTTTTGCATATTATGCCACAACAGATTCAATGGACACTCATTGATGAAGAAGATCTTTTATTCATCAGAAAGAAAACAACTGAGTAGATCATCACAATAGAAAACCACTGATAGAAGTCAATGCTTACCAACAGACAGGCGCGTGGGGCTGGAGTCTCGACTGCAGCCTTGACTGCGTGGGATCCGGCTGCGACGGTGGGAGCCTGGTGCTGCACTCACACGCTGAGCTCCTGTACTGAGTGTGCTCAGAGCTGTGCTGGTCAAAACCCGGCCTGGGGAACCCGAGCGAGAACCCGCTGTAAACATAGAAAACAAAAAGACAGACATTTTGTGAGCCTGACAGACCTCTGAAAATGCACATCATCCTACCGATAAATGCCTTTATATGCACACACAAACAGAATTATATATATTAAATAACACAAAATACAGACTGTCAGCCAAACTCAAACGTCACCAACAAACTAATCCTCATAGCTATGCTGACATTTTTGTTGTTTATCCAGACAACAATAATTTACATTACAATAATCACAGATACAGATGACAGTTTGACATAAAAGTGCTAGTGCTGTGATTCTGATGTGTTCGAGACAAAAAGGGAAAAATGAGGTTTCCCTAGTGAACAAGTGAAAATGTTTCTATGACTACAAACTCTACACAAACACAACTGAACATGCTCACACTGCACTTTGACACACCAGTGACAGAATCTTTAAATTTTCCTACTCAGTGACGTGAAGTAGGGGTGGGCGATATGACTAAAATCTTGTGTCCATACACATCTCACAATAATTATATTTGCTGAAAATTCAAGTAAATATATTTCAATTGTAACATAACTATGTACCAAGTCTATTTTTCGATAATTTAGTGGCTTAAATGCTTTCAAAAAGAAAGGAAAGGAACATTTTATTTTATTTACCTTGATGGACACAAAACAAAAAGCTAAGAGAATTCATGCCACACAAATGAATCAGTACCAAAACAGCTTCACATTACATAATACCAAAGTTTTTTATTTAAAGGAGGATTACAGGGATCTGTGTAGCAGATTCATAGAAGAAGCAGAATCTGTACCAAACGATCGATATACACCGCCATACCGCCCAGCCTTAATGTGAGGTTTAACAAATTATTCACAGGTTTGAAGAAAGAGAGAGAGAAAAAACACCAAACAAAATAATCCAAGCGACACACCCTCCATGCAGTGAAGAGAGTGGGGACTGATGGGAAAACCCATGTTTTTTTCCCGTGAACCAGGACAAGGGAAGATGAGGTTGGAGGTCCACAGGATGGGATTGACTGAACTAAGTGAATGAGTGACAGGGGAAATATGCTGAAAATCTTACCACCAACAGGGGTAGCAGACTGTGATCCTGAGCCAATGAGGGGGAAGGATTAGGAAGCGGGGCGGGTCCAAAAGACCCATTGGGTGGGAGGAGGAACAGCATATTAAACAAATACAAATGCATTATGGGGTAAAACATGCAGTCAATGTGTTGTTTTGATGCACACACCGCACAAATTAATAAAACCATCAGCCTGCAAATGAAAACATCAGTATAAGCACATAGATTCAAAAAGCCCTGCAACACCATTGGAACTGATGAGACTCCACAACATCACCATGAAGGCACACAAAATATGAAAAAACGTCATGGTTGTGTTTACCACTGCTTTAGTTCCATCAATACTCTCAATATGTTTAAGCAGCCCAGGCTGCCCAACATTCACCACTAAACTGATGTGTCTGAGAGTTTGTGTTTCTACACGCCTGCAGGCAGAAATGGACTGATACCATCATACCCAAGTGAAGACCACACAGCATGCAGGCCACTCAAGACATATAAACGCTTGCTCGCTCACAAACGCTCACACACGTTTGCATGAACTAAACACACTCGCCCACATGTCAGACGAGGGTACCTGGCGTGCAATCAGAATCGTCGGAACCTAGAGGCACAGAAACAGTTGGAGGAGCTGTGGGTTACATCCTTAGAGCAGGATGACTCCTGATAATCTTTTACGTACACACTCACACATGCAGTTGACAATGTGTGTTACAGCATGTGGTGTGAAGACTGTTTCCAGTCATGTTTCACGGTATGCTTACCATGTGTGTATAAAATTAGCATGGAGTCTTTTTAAAAATAAACTAATACTTTTATTCAGCAGGGATGCATACGTCACCAACAAACTAATCCTCATAGCTATGCTGACATTTTTGTTGTTTATCCAGACAACAATAATTTACATTACAATAATCACAGATACAGATGACAGTTTGACATAAAAGTGCTAGTGCTGTGATTCTGATGTGTTCGAGACAAAAAGGGAAAAATGAGGTTTCCCTAGTGAACAAGTGAAAATGTTTCTATGACTACAAACTCTACACAAACACAACTGAACATGCTCACACTGCACTTTGACACACCAGTGACAGAATCTTTAAATTTTCCTACTCAGTGACGTGAAGTAGGGGTGGGCGATATGACTAAAATCTTGTGTCCATACACATCTCACAATAATTATATTTGCTGAAAATTCAAGTAAATATATTTCAATTGTAACATAACTATGTACCAAGTCTATTTTTCGATAATTTAGTGGCTTAAATGCTTTCAAAAAGAAAGGAAAGGAACATTTTATTTTATTTACCTTGATGGACACAAAACAAAAAGCTAAGAGAATTCATGCCACACAAATGAATCAGTACCAAAACAGCTTCACATTACATAATACCAAAGTTTTTTATTTAAAGGAGGATTACAGGGATCTGTGTAGCAGATTCATAGAAGAAGCAGAATCTGTACCAAACGATCGATATACACCGCCATACCGCCCAGCCTTAATGTGAGGTTTAACAAATTATTCACAGGTTTGAAGAAAGAGAGAGAGAAAAAACACCAAACAAAATAATCCAAGCGACACACCCTCCATGCAGTGAAGAGAGTGGGGACTGATGGGAAAACCCATGTTTTTTTCCCGTGAACCAGGACAAGGGAAGATGAGGTTGGAGGTCCACAGGATGGGATTGACTGAACTAAGTGAATGAGTGACAGGGGAAATATGCTGAAAATCTTACCACCAACAGGGGTAGCAGACTGTGATCCTGAGCCAATGAGGGGGAAGGATTAGGAAGCGGGGCGGGTCCAAAAGACCCATTGGGTGGGAGGAGGAACAGCATATTAAACAAATACAAATGCATTATGGGGTAAAACATGCAGTCAATGTGTTGTTTTGATGCACACACCGCACAAATTAATAAAACCATCAGCCTGCAAATGAAAACATCAGTATAAGCACATAGATTCAAAAAGCCCTGCAACACCATTGGAACTGATGAGACTCCACAACATCACCATGAAGGCACACAAAATATGAAAAAACGTCATGGTTGTGTTTACCACTGCTTTAGTTCCATCAATACTCTCAATATGTTTAAGCAGCCCAGGCTGCCCAACATTCACCACTAAACTGATGTGTCTGAGAGTTTGTGTTTCTACACGCCTGCAGGCAGAAATGGACTGATACCATCATACCCAAGTGAAGACCACACAGCATGCAGGCCACTCAAGACATATAAACGCTTGCTCGCTCACAAACGCTCACACACGTTTGCATGAACTAAACACACTCGCCCACATGTCAGACGAGGGTACCTGGCGTGCAATCAGAATCGTCGGAACCTAGAGGCACAGAAACAGTTGGAGGAGCTGTGGGTTACATCCTTAGAGCAGGATGACTCCTGATAATCTTTTACGTACACACTCACACATGCAGTTGACAATGTGTGTTACAGCATGTGGTGTGAAGACTGTTTCCAGTCATGTTTCACGGTATGCTTACCATGTGTGTATAAAATTAGTAAAATAGTAATGAGTCTTTTTAAAAATAAACTAATACTTTTATTCAGCAGGGATGCATTAAATTGATCAAAAGTGACAGTAAAAATATTTATAATGTTACAAAAGATTTCTATTTCAATTAAATGCGTTTTTTTTGGGAAGTTTGCAGTCAATACAGTATTTGGTACTTACAGACATTTACAGACTATTCAATTAACATGAGAGCAGTGTTATGTTAATACAGTGTGTTTATGGTGTGATACGTGAGCAAAACGATAACTTAAGATGTGTGTAAGTAATAGTATATAATATTTATCTAGTATATTTGTGCTACTCCACTGTAGATGTAGAATGTGTGAACATACAGTGTGTGTAGGTACTTACGTTGTGACTGAGACACCATCTTTGATCTGGTCCGCCCTCTTGAGTCGACCTGACTGCTCCCTACACTAGATGCAGTTGATAAAGTTTGCTTAGTCCGTAGTCGCCCTGGAGAAAAACAAACATGCTGTAAGACCTCAGGCCAATCATAAAAACACCAACAAATGACTGAGAAGTGAAAGAGATTTCCAGAGTGTTTCGCTGGCCCTCCACAATCACCCACTTGGGCCAGACCTGTGATTGAGGAAACATATTAATGACTGAGTTAAAGGAAAGACGATGGGACAGAATAGACAGAATAAGAGGAGAGGATCAGATCAGTAAGGGAGATTTTTAATGAAGCAATTCAACTTGGCACAACCACAAGCTGAAAGGCAGATGAGTCATATTCTTGCAATACCACACGCCACCAGCAGACGGCAACAGCGCTACATCACACACAAAGAGCTCCACCCACTATGTTTGAGAGGATCAGGCTCCCTATTATGCTTACAAAGCACTGAAATAACTACAACGAAAAGCAAACAACTTTTTACCTAGCATAATTCAATATAGATGAGAGACATATATAAATCACCCAAAAAATCCTGAACAACGACTCAAAGACAAATAGTAGAAAAGCGTGAGTTACATATCCTTATCAGAGGCATCATCTTAAGCCAAAGAAGAGAGAGAGGAGCACAGCAAACCAGTTAGAATAAAAGACACAAACACACTCACAACAGAATCACACACATCAACAACCACACAGACACACACACACACACATAACCTTGAAGAATTAACATAAGTTCCTATTGCATGTGGTAGGAAAGAGTGAAGGGCCTGTGTATGCACATGTATGAGCTCTTTTGCATATTCACGAGTTAATAAAACCTGGTAAAACTGTGCATGAACTTTATTTGGCTCCTACCGAGAGATGCATATGATCCAGGGGCCAGGCCTGTCGTGACTCGGCCTGCCACTCCAGCCTGTCCGCTGTGTCTGGCTTTAGCACCGGCGGCTGCATTGACATCCACATCGCTGCGGGAACGCTGCAAAGAGCCTGGAGATCCTGATGATTTTGAACTGGCAGGCACTAAAATAACAAGCACACAAACAAAATATGCAAGCAAAATTTATTTAAATGAAGCATGAAAAGTGGAAACTAAAAATAAACATTTATATATATATTCACATTTATATTTTTATAACATTTTCTCACTACAATAAATACTCAAATTTAAATTTATATTTTGAAAATTCCTTTAGAATTTTGATGTATTGATTACTTGTACCTTTGACTTTTTCCTCAATTCAATAATACAATTTTTATATACAAATAAATTTTTAGAAAGTCACTGAACATGACAGGCATCAATTACCCATATTCAAAGACATGTACACACACACACACACACTAAGGATCTCACCTCTGCCTGGAGCAGCTGACCACTTTGACAGCGGCCGACTGTGAAAAAGAGAGGGGAAAAAACAGAGCTCCTATTCAAATTCACTGTTTACTGGTGATCTCTGGTGTAGTTAGATGAGGGTGAGTAAGATATTCTTACTTAAGGCTTTCTTGCGAACTGGAGGACGAGCGATCCGACTGTGGCAGGGACGCCACACTGCCAGAGCTCTTTAGATACGACTGAAGTGTCTTCTGATAGGACGATTCTAATGAGTTATACAGAGACTCCGCCTCCCCGGGGAAATGAGCCCGCAACCCCCAGTATGCCCTGCAAGAGAGCAACATCAGAAAAAAAACACAAAAAACTAAATACATTAAGTAATTTGAGGATGGCACTCACTTCCTGGCCTCCACTCGAGCCTCTGAGTCTGCATCTTTGATTCCCTTCTTAATACTGTCCATCAACACAGCCACATGCCTGAGACACAGAGGAAAGAGCAGTTATATGGTGCAGTTTTGGCCTTTCAACACCAGTAGGCAAGGCAGCTGTAGTTTAGTCTGCGCTGTGGTGGTACCTCTCCAGAGAGTGAGTCTGCCATTCCTGCAGCAGAAGATCCAAGAACTCATAACAGCGCCTGACAGACAGAGAGAGGAAGAAAGAGAATTCAGCAATGAATGTGCTCACACAGGTCTGTAAACTTGGCAAGGGCTCAGGAGGGCTGGGAGATAAATTCAATATATTTATAAAGACTGTAATATTAATTTGTTGGAAATCTTAATCTTAAAATTAAACAACATCATAATGTGCTTTTTATTTAGCCAGTTACATCTCTTAAAGACTGCACCAGCAGACTAGATTCCTGACTCGAAAGTATGAATCTTCATTAGCAAAAGAGTTGGGACGTTGGACTCATTTCCATGAATCAGTTCTTTCAAACTGCCCATTTCAATTAAAAGAGTTGAACACTGCTTTAGTTATTTGTTTGTTTACCTTATATGGGGACATGTTGTAAAATGTTTAGTAAAAAGAGAAAAAATAATAATTGTTGCTCTATATTATTATGTACTGTAATATTTGTACATAGAAAAAATAATTTAAGATAGTAGTGAGAAACAATCACTGGGGGAAAAAAATATTCAAGTTTTGATCATTCTTGATTTTTCATGAATATTCATTCAGGTTTTACTTCTTGCATTAAAGAAAAGATCAAAAGTGCCAGTTAAGTCTTTTACATTATTAAAAAACAAATACTGTTCTTGTGAGCTTTCGATTCATCAAAGAATCCTGGGAAAAACATGTCAGGGTTTACACACACAGACAAAAGTCAATTAAAAAAAGTAAATCCGATCGCTCGCCCTCTGTTTTATCCCAGCTATAGTGTGTTGAAGTAGTTTTAACGTCTCACCTCCGGACGGCCACAGACTTTGTCGTGCAGTTACTAGTGATGAGAGGAATTAGACGTGGAACATGAGTGTGCTGAAAATACAAAAACATACAGTCAAACACACAGACACAGTGCAGTCAGACACAATAAACTCACGCAGACCACGGTTTCTCACCCGTATGATGATGCGTATGGCTGCTGTGCCAGATGTGGACATCACTTTGGCACAGTTAGGGATAAGATTGAAGAGCACTGGAACAATGGCCTCTGCACCATGATCAAACTTATTCCCTAATAGTGTGGAAAGATACCTGCAAAGACACCAACATAATGACACAATAAATTGGTGTTCTTTACAATGGACAAAAAGCAACTAACTGCAAGAACACACAAATCAAAAATTATTTGACTGGAAATGGGAATTACTTTGCTCTAAAAGCTTGTCACCTCCTTGTCTCCAGCACTTAATTAAGTGGCTGATGGAAAACAGATCTCAATAATCTGCATACTATGCACATAAAACGTTCTAGTGCCAGAGACTCGAGTTCACATTGTTTAAGATGTCAATTAGACACTCACGCCACCGTGATGCAAGCCTCCCGCACCACCTGGGAACGCAGGTCTTTTGCCGACAGCTTAAATGCGCCATCCAACAGACGCAGGTGCTGGTAGAAACAATCATAGTCTGTTGCCCCGGCAACCAGCAGAGATCGGACTTTCTTTAGCTGTGGAGTGAGAGAGAAAGGGAACAAGACCATATCAAAGAGGGTTTGTTACAAATTAATGGAAATGCAAAAGCAAAACTACATAAAAGCCAGGAAACTCCTTACATTTCCATAAAATGTTGAATAGAGGTTTAAAACATGAAGTGTGAACAAACCATGTATGGTCACAAAGAAAATTCTAGGTCTGGTGCATCCCAATCATCACCTCTTGAACTTCGACATTCTCATGGGAAACACTAATAATACCACATTTCAACAAATATTTGTTCAGGAAACAAATTCAGTTACTTGTAAATGGAATATGGAGACATAATGTCGATGTGCTTATATTTACCCTATTTTGTGATTGCATATTATAGATCTTATTGTGAACAATTCATCCATGCATATATTTCTCTTTTTTTTGGCCTAGTAATGATTTATCAAAATTTCATAAACTTCTAGTAATGCATACAGAACCTCTCCAATCATTTAGTCCACTTAAACCCCGCCCCTCCACAATTGACTACAAGCTTGCATTCATTTTTGAGTGCAATGGCAACATCTCAAAATCCAATCAACAACCACTAAATAGAACCAAGTCTCCATTCTACATTTTTTGTAATAATCCTTTACACTTGGATGTGCATCACAATATGGAAGAAAAGATCCGTCACTACTTCCGGTTCATCACGATGTTAAAGAGAGCAGAAAAAATTTGAGTGAAGAATTGTTTACTCTTTCCTCATTAAAAACTTTTAAATAAAAATAAATCAATAAAACATAGATGGAGACTCCAGTCAAATCAGTAACCTAAATGAAAACCGTTTTATCTCACATAGAGCAGGTCCTCTCACGTAGGCCACCATGTTGAGATCACATGACCAGTCAAACTGACTTCCTTTATCTCGGTAACTGTCATAACAGTTAAACTGATCAATTCATAAAGGATAACTATAAAAAGCTAATTTTTTTAACCATGGCATTAGTAACTGCAAATGTGGTTTGGCGTGATGCTGTATCCACACTACTAGATGTAACTGTGGCCACATTCACACAGCAGCAGAATACGGTTGTCAGTCCTGTATTTAAGTCCTTAATACAGTTACGTTCATGGTTATTTTCAGGCATGACAACTGCATTTTTGGAAAATGTGTGAACGGAACAGCACTGGACAACCGGTTGTCTGTCACGTCATACCGTGCGAGAGAGAGCCGCTCTGCTGCTGTTTACCGTGTGTTGCGTGTTTTCATGTGTGGTTTCACTAACTGCAGTGAATGAGAAACGAGCTGTGTGTCATCTGAACGTTTTAGATCCAGTCTCCACCGGAGCCGCTCCCGTGTTCTACACGCTAACATTACAGTTTTGTGTTCTACACACGACTCAAAAGTTTTGCTCTCCACCCAAATATAAAAGCTGCTGTCAGTTAATGAAGATTTGACTTGCGGCTCAATTGGACTCTTGTCATGTCAGAAAGTGATAAGACTTTCAGTTGTATGGGCGTCGCCATCTTTGATATTACTTTGGTCACTGTTGCTATTACCTGCATGAATGCTTAAATTGTGTATGTTGTACTCACCGCGCTTGTTCTATGGTCCCAGTCGTGTTTATCATCAGACAGAACCTCACGGATCTTGTTCAGATTATTCTCCAGGTCTCGTGTGGAGTAGATCTATGTAACGAGAGAGACGTACAGAGACACGAGTTTTAGATCAAATGATTCCAAGCCTTTGATCAAACGTGAACGTTATGAAAGCCACGGGTGGATTTGTAACTAGGTTCTGAGGGAACCGAGTAACACCTCTCTCATTTATATGCAAGTGTGTCTCACCTGAACCGTGGGGACGTCTGTGAATGCTTTGATGAAATCCTCCTCATCCACAGCTCCTGCCACCTCCTTAGAGACACCTGCAAAACACATGATTGACTTCCATTCAAACAAACTCGAGACAGCTATGAGGTTTATGAAGGGCACGTGAACCTGTCTGACACTGTTTGCGACATTTTTAATCTCAATCACTCTAGAAGACAACTGACAGTTGCAGCCGTTGCCATAGAAACTGAGCACAATGAGGGATTCCTATGGCAACTGTTGTATTGCTAGTCAAACAGGAGGGTGGGGGGAGGGAGTTACTTATTTATACACATGTGAGTGTGTATTTATATATATATTTTTTAATCTGTACACCAAATGCAGTGAAATAGCACTTTGCAAAACGATTACAGAGACTGTTCATTTCTTATCTGAGGGAAGAAAATTATCCTACACATTATCAGCTCTTAGTCCTAATGGACTTCCTGTCTTGTCTTCCTATCCGGATGTAATTGAATGATCGATCATGAAGGCCAGAGGGGGTTTGGGCTGTAAGATCTGCCACACAGGAGGGAGACCCGAACAGTCTGATTAACACATCAGCATCAGTGAGCTGTCAATCAGCCTTCATGAAACCCCATATCAATGCAATTTGGGTGGACCTTTCGAAATTGAAAGCTCGGTAATGAGCCTCAGCAAAAATGTCAATTCATTGTGAACTGCTGATAGAAACCAAAAAAAGGGATTTGTGCAAACTTTTTGTTTTGTAAAAGCATCAGTGCATACGGCTACACAAATTCCATGAACTGCATTGAAATAAAAAGCAAACAAAACACTCTGCCCACATTTTTTCTCTTAAGACGCCTTTTTTAATGGTCAATGTTTTGTTTAATGACCAATGTTTTGATCTCTGTGGCAGCTTTTCCTTCAAGCTTGTAGGACTGGATGGTTAGAGTGTATAAATATCATACAATAACAGAGATTATTTTTATGACTTTACAACCAGTAGGTTTTTTTTCTATACTGTAGTAGATATTTCATATATAAACGTAATGCAAAAACAAACAGTAATGCAGCAGAACGTGTCCCAAACAAGTCAAGACATTGAAAAACTGGCTATTAAGTTATTAACCATAATGCAAAGCTCAATAAATTCATGCCTGCCAAGCATATCACAACTTGCCATTGTGAACTGATGAGGAGTCTGTAGATCCACTATCTTACAACAGCTCTGAACGTGGTTCATTAAACTAGAATTTAAAACTGGAACAATCTATTTTATAATATTAGTCCTTTGTTCTCATTGTTATGTAATATGAAGTTGTTTTTGCACTGATGCTAGACTGAATAATTTGTTAAGAGTAATGTTTTAGTTTGTGTCCATCGTGTTCCAAATAAGAAGAGAAAATCAAAGTACAAAGTACCTTTCATGTGTGAAGTATTTTTTTTCTGGATTGTCTAAAAATAGGCATCACCACATGGTTATTTAATATAAACCATTTTTTCTAATTCATTTCCATCCATTTCCACCCATATATAGTTACCATTACATAACATTCTTCCTGACAGCACAGAATAATTGAATCTGTCAATAGTGATTATTTAACTGATTTTCATTTTAAATTTTGACTTTTTAAAATGCACAGCATGTGTTTATTTTATCCAGATAACGTGCATAAAAAAAACAACATTAAGGCTAAAGACTGAACTGTTCTGCAACCCTAGGATATGTAAATGAAATCTCACACTTGTCTCACCTGTCTTGGCAGCTCCAGTGGCACTGGGTCGTCTGGAACTGCTGGCAGAGTCTCCAGGTTTCTTGGGTACTTTGGGCACTTTAAATGCAGCCTGAGCCGATGACGGCCTGCTTCCGTCCACAGAGTCATCATCATCAAAACTACGATCTGAGAAAAGCAATGAGAGCATGAATCAATCGGTTATCAAAGTCTGAACATGAAGGTAGCATATAAATAGACCAGCTGAGGTCAATTGCCTCAAATTTTGTTCCAAAATAGACTTACTGCACAATGATAAGCAAATTCAACTTATTTTTGTACCAACAGTCTCATATTCTCATTCCAGTGTAGCCGAGTCAATAATAATGAACAAGAAGGGAATATATCAAAATAAATCAGAATATATCAATAAACAAATCGATTCCCACTGAAACCCAATAGGTCTTTGGATTATATCATCAAGTAAGGCAAGAACATGTCTGATTTCCTCCCAACCACAATATCATCTTAAGTAATCAATGACCAGCCCAGAACAAGAACCGAATAGAGGCCCATCAATTAATGAACAGCAAAAACAGGAAGTATAGGTAACATAAATCACTCAAACACACTCACAAACAAAGAGCAATGCCTGCACAACTCAAAGATTCCACAAAGCCACCCACACACAAGACCAGATTGGGCACATCCAGTAAAAAGCAAGGCTAGAAGAACACACACAGTCTTTCGTTTCATCTACCGGCTATTAAAAACGCCCCAAATCTCCACGGCACCTGGGCAACACCCTATATCTGCACTGATTCTGACATCAACATTCATTTGAAACACCAGAAACATGTCAAACACCTTGAGAAGACACTCACAGTCACAGATGCGTTTGCAGATGAGGCGCCTCATGCCTGAAGGCGGGCGTGGCTCTCTCTCGTATCCGAGGCAACGCCCAAGCTGCCGCTCACATGACAGCGGTTCTCACGGCACCGAAATATCCCGAGACGGATCAGCAAGCCACGTAGCACGGTTCACAGAAACCACCACCCAAAAGCTGCTCGGCATCTTCCCTCTCAATTACTCTCTCGCTCCATCCCCCCTCGTCTCCTCCATCACTCCCTCGCACTTTGCTCTGCACCGTCCCTCCTCCTTCCCAGCACCCGAAGAGCCAATCAGGAGAGTGATGACATCATCTTTAACCAGCCAGTGAGCTTTGAGATTTGAGGATGCTTCTTGCATGTCAATGAGGTTTGTTTTGTCTGGAGCTCAAGCTAAGCTTTTTAGCATCATGATGCTGCAAGATCATCTTAGTTTAAACGAACATTCATGGTCAAACACACACACAGGGGAATTGTGGATGAATAAAATGTGCAAATATAGATGAGAACGAAGGCCACACCCCTACAGCTCAGATGTGGTTTTTGGATATTAAAGTCTGTGTGTGTGTGTGTGTGTGTGTCTGTGGGCAATCTGCATTGTGACCCCGTTACTAAGCCAAAGGCTGACTACACTGACACATTATGGATGCTGACCCCACTAGCTGGGCTGAAAGGGCTCTGTGTGCCAGCCTATGTGTTTAGCATTATTAGCATAGTAGCATAACCCACTCTTTGTTCAGACGGGAGGGTGTGAACAACAATCCAACAAGGACGGGCCAATGAGAGCAAGATCAAGCGAGACTGATACAAGCCAAAAGGAACAAAACAGCAACAGGATGCGAGAGAGAGAGGGGAAAAAGTGGGGACATGCTGAAGGGAAACGGAGGTAAAAGGGAGAAAAGGCAAGGAAGGAGCAAGACAGAGAGAGCTGGCCGCTCTAAAAAGGCTGTTGCCATGACAACAAGAGCAGCCCGCATCAGTGGTTTTGAGAGATTAAAAAAAAAAAAAAAGACAATCACATTGGCTTTAATTTTAGTCTGCCAAAAATGGCTAGCTGAAATCAAATTTTTAAAAAAAGTATCTTTTATATTTTTCATCTTTTAATAATAATAATGATAATAATAATAAGGATGAATCACATTGGTTTGAATTTTGGTCTGCCAAAAATGGCTGAATTCTGGAGTGTTTTAAAATTTTTCATTATAATTATTATAATTAATAAGAAGAATTAAAGGCTAAATTTACATTGGTTTAAAATTTGGTGTGCCCAAAATGGCCAGCTGAAATCAGAGAAGCAACTTTCATATTTTTCTTTTTTTTTCTTAGATAATAATATATATTATTAGTAGTAGGAATGGGGGAAATATTTTTCAAAAATAAGTGTTTTCCAAAGCAATATTTGACCTAAAACAGTTTCTAAACTTACAGTTTCTATTTCTTACAGTATTTTGGCGAAAAGACTGCCCGTCATGCAATTAAGTCTGTGGGACATCACTGAAATGTTCTGCAGTTGTAAGTCAACGCACATTCAATTATTTATATTCGACCAAAATTTGAATGCTATATACACTAAAAAATTAAGATTCTATTTTACAAAGCATCATTCTAGGAAGGAAACGATTGCAATATATAAATTCTTAATAAAATAATTGTAATATTGTTAATGTGACACAGTTATCGATATAATAACACATTACCAACATATTGCCAGTTATGAAGAATAGGAATATGTAACACAGCAGAGGTCATTTAAAATCAAATAGACTGACTACACACTAGTATGTGATGCATTTCTCACTCAAAACTGACCTGGATAAACACATACTGTCAGTCTAACTGCCATTGACACCATATTGCTTATTGGAGGGTGGGTGATTGAGTGTTGATGTCTAAATCCTCACTGGTCAATCCGTAACTTAACTAGCTATTTAATCTGGTTATCAGGATTACGGAGAGAAGGAAACAAAGCAATTTACACTGAAAAAAGAACAGCCAGAGAGCAACTTGTGCAATAAGTCCAACAAAACTCAAAACAATATCGAACATAAGTACTCAAAAGCATTAACGCTTCGTTTATAGTCAACAGACACAGCATCTCATAGTTGCTGTACTTCAATTTACAGGGCAAGAACTGAAGAGTCTAATAATGGGTAGCCGGAGCAACGAAATGCCCTACAAAGCGGGTCACACTTGAACTCCCTAGGGACAAAACCCACTGACACATAAACCAATATAACTAGTATATCACAGAGAGATATATATATATATATATAATACAATATATTCTGATTAAACTCCATTGTTTAGACGTTAAGGACAAGTAGGTACACTCATTTTAACGGAAGTGCAAATTATAAATTGAAAGAGATGCAGATTACCAATAGGAGAGAGTATTTTCTGGACAATAACTCTGCATCGTCCCCATTACTTGCATCAGATTCAAATAAACAGAGCATAATGCATACCGTAAACCTCATGTACACAAACAACACAACTAGACTACTTAATATATAAACGCACTCACCATCTCCATCGTCACCCACAGACATGGCTTTAATGCTTCTAAGAAGAGGCAGCTCTTTCACTCTCTCCTTCTCTCGTCCTTCTCTCTCTCTCTGTCACGCTGTGTAAGAGTAATGCCGTGACAGGCACAGCTCTCAGCTCTCTCTCCATTACCCTCTCCTCACAGCAGCTCCATTGGCAAAGCCAATGGGTAGGAAAAAGACTCTTTGAATGTCGTCTACTTTGTCTTCTGCCGAATTTAAAAATGACTAGTGAGGAAGCTGGCTGCATGGCAATCAACCCCCTTCCTGTTCTTATACTGAATTCTGGCAAGATACATCTCAAGGCACATGGCCAAGTAAAACAATCAGTTTAACACTTTTGGAAGTTCACCAATAATAAGTTTGAGGAGACATTGTTGAAATGGAATCTGATTTTATCCACTTAATGGCCTGTAGCTGCAGACGAAAAGTCCTAAATCTGTTTTCCAGATTACAGGCAATGGGTCTGGTTTGGAGTTCTATTAACATTTATTAACATTCTATTAACTAGTAGTAGCTACTTCAAGTTGAGATATAAACAAACTCAAGAGTCGTTAGGACCTCCAGTTATAAATAACACCCCAACCAAACTAACTTATGTCAAAGGTCAAGCAATATAACTAATTGATTCAAAAACACAAAGCAAAGGAAGTGGTGACTGGAAAAGAATTTGAACAAGCATGAACCAGGATTAAACCACTGCATATACTTAGTGATTATACTGTTAAACTATGTAGCCAGTATTCAAGGTAAGAGCAACCATATGTTAACAAGGTCGGAGCAACCATATACAGTATATTAAAATTTTATAAATTACTTTAATTATAAATTATTTTAATACTGATAAGCTGATAAAAAAAAACAATAAATATTTGACAGTTTTATAACTTATGTCAAAAAATCTTTTTCTTTTTTTTACATATTTTATTTTTCTATTAATATTACTTTTAAATAAATGAAAGATAAAACACTTAACTACAATTAATCTTGTGAAGATTACAAGTGACATTATAATGAACAGTATGAACTTAAATTATTTTGAATGATTTTCCACTGTTAAATAATTAAGATTAAAGGGGTCATATGATGTTGCTAAAAATAACATTATTTTGTGTATTTGGTGTAATG
>NW_015505323.1:912043-915472 GCF_001515645.1 Sinocyclocheilus grahami | reverse complement strand
GCGTTGTGATTGGCCGAATACCTCAAGCATGTGACGGAAATGTTACGCCCCTACCATACTGTGATGCGGTTGAGACAAAAACATTAAAACCCATTACAAACGAGGCATTTGTTGCATCCAGTGGGGACATAATTACTGATTATGACTTATACTGTCTTTTTATGCGTTACGTTGCATATCGCGCAGCGTACTGCACACATCTGAATATTTGGGTTGAACTGTTCTGGAACAGTGTTGTAAATACAACTTAACCACTGATTTCTAGTGGCCAAACAAAGTATTTCACTTTTACAACGAAACACACAGCGTCACACATGGCGGGCTTGAGAACGGTGCGGCCGGCGGGCTTGCAGTAACCACATATGACGACCCCGGGCTGGACTCTGCTTTGTCCACGGTGAAAGCCGATCGGCGATCCACAGCGCGAAGTAGATATTTCTTCAGCGACCAGCACGGATCAGCTTAGGCATGACGAAGTGGATATCGTCCTCTTTTGGAAGGCCAAACAAAGTAGTTTCGCTTTCACAACGAAACACACAGCGTCTCCACGACATGGCGGCAGCGGCAACAACAATACTACAGCGAGAATAAAAGCTACACCTTCTTTCTTTGCGTGAACATTTGGGTGGTGTTATGCAAATCTTCCCACACAGTGACGTAGACATGTGGGGGTGTGTTTGAACGAGCCGTTTTAGGAGGGCGTGGACAAGTCTTAACTTTTATAAAGAATATCTCTTTGGGTTTGAGACTTTAGTCATTGCAACTTTAGGGATCTTTTCTATACTCAAAAAGCTTGTAACACTCCAAAGAAAAAGGAAAATTTGAAATTGCATCATATGACCCCTTTAAAATTAATACAAGTTTTCGACAGTAAACATAACCTACATGTAAAAATAAGGGAAATGAGCATGCACAATTAAATATATAAACCTCTAATATTCAATATGGTACAAATATTGTGCATATCGAGCAAGAACTGTTCTCTAAAAACCTCATGTTAATCGTTCACTAATCTGAAATCCTACATATCCCTCCACTCAAGTCAAATATATTACTTAACCCATAAACACATGTTTACCCATATAAAGTAAACAGCTGCAACCACGGTATAGCTTGTTAAGTCACTGTAAAACACATTACTATGCCACAACAACTCTACACCACAACCAAAAGAGCACAGTGTCATCCGCCTGGAGATCCAGCTCTTCCAACATGTGACATATGCCAAACACATCATGGAGATTTCCAAGGCTGTGGAAGTCTGACACCATCTCCCCTATTTAGATCCCAGCACTCACGTTAAATCGGACTCACTGGAGACTGAAGCGCACACAGAAACCCAGCATTTAGACGTGCACAATGACTTTGTTGATGTTCACCCTCTAGTAATGCTAATGTAAAACATGATGATTATGCATTTAGAGGAAAGTATCATTCCGGTTAAAGCTGGGGCTCAGATGTCAAAGGTACAGTACTGTGGTCAAAGACACTGACAAAACTAATATTAGCATTGTAACTGAAGCCAGTGGAGACACGTGTTGCAAAAAGGATTTAGCTAGTTAACAAACAAGTTAATGCTAACTTACCTTGACTCAGGCTGAGAGCCATGTTCCCCGAATTCAGTACTTCATCAAAACGGCTCAAAATGTTCTGTAACCTGAAACACAGAGAACAGTAACGGTTTGAGATTAATATTAAAACTATACACACTCAATAAACAGCACATCATTTTAATGTGAATATTTTGGACAAAATTTTGCCATCTTAAGCAAGAAAACAATCACAAACTAAGGCATTATGAAGTGTAAAGTTGGGCAATATCAAATACAGGTGTATCTCAATAAATTAGAATGTCATGGAAAAGTTCATTTCAGCAATTCAACTCAAATTGTGAAACTCGTGTATTAAATAAATTCAATGCACACAGACTGAAGTAGTTTAAGTCTTTGGTTCTTTTAATTGTGATGATTTTGGCTCACATTTAACAAAAACCCACCAATTCACTATCTCAACAAATTAGAATACTTCATAAGACCAATAAAAAAAACATTTTTAGTGAATTGTTGACCTTCTGGAAAGTATGTTCATTTACTGTACATGTACTCAATACTTGGTAGGGGCTCCTTTTGCATGAATTACTGCATCAGTGCGGCGTGGCATGGAGACAATCAGCCTGTGGCACTGCTCAGGTGTAATGGAAGCCCAGGTTGCTTTGATAGCGGCCTTCAGGTCATCTGCATTGTTGGGTCTGGTGTCTCTCATCTTCCTCTTGACAATACCCCATAGATTCTCTATGGGGTTCAGGTCAGGCGAGTTTGCAGGCCAATCAAGCACAGTAACACCATGGTCATTTAACCAACTTGTGGTGGTAAATGGGTGCAGTGATGTTGGTTTTCAAAAAACACAATGGACCAACACCAGCAGATGACCCCAATTCATCACAGACTGTGGAAACTTAACACTGGACTTCAAGCAACTTGGGCTATGAGCTTCTCCACCCTTCCTCCAGACTCTAGGACCTTGGTTTCCAAATGAAATATAAAACTTGCTCTCATCTGAAAAGAGGACTTTGGCCCACTGGGCAACAGTCCAGTTCTTCTTCTCCTTAGCCCAGGTAAGACGCCTCTGACGTTGTCTGTGGTTCAGGAGTGGCTTAACAAGAGGAATACGACAACTGTAGCCAAATTCCTTGACACGTCTGTGTGTGGTGGCTCTTGATGCCTTGACCCCAGCCTCAGTCCATTCCTTGTGACGTTCACTCAAATTCTTGAATCGATTTTGCTTGACAATCATCATAAGGCTGCGGTTCTCTCGGTTGGTTGTGCATCTTTTTCTTCCACACTTTTTCCTTCCACTCAACTTTCTGTTAACATGCTTGGATACAGCACTCTGTGAACAGCCAGCTTCTTTGGTAATGAATGTTTGTGGCTTACCCTCCTTGTGAAGGGTGTCAATGATTATCTTCTGGACAACTGTCAGATCAGCAGTCTTCCCCATGATTGTGTAGCCTAGTGAACCAAACTGAGAGACCATTTTGAAGGCTCAGGATACCTTTGCAGGTGTTTTGAGTTGATTAGCTGATTGGCATGTCACCATATTCTAATTTGTTTAGATAGTGAATTGGTGGGTTTTTGTTAAATGTGAGCCAAAATCATCACAATTAAAAGAACCAAAGACTTAAACTACTTCAGTCTGTGTGCATTGAATTTCCAATTGTCAGCTTCAAATAATCAATTTAAAATTCAGATTTAAAGATACAATCATGGCATCACTCATGAATTAAAATGTTTTATTGAGAAAAAAAAAATAGGTAAATATTACTTTTATTACCAAGCATGGATAAAAAAAAAAATACTTGGTTGAAATGATTGTTTTCTCTGATTCACTATAGTTCAAAACTTTGGGGTCACCAGGATTTTTTTTTTTAAA
>NW_015505323.1:911241-911868 GCF_001515645.1 Sinocyclocheilus grahami | reverse complement strand
TTTTTTTTTTTAAAGAAATTAATATTTTTTTCAGCAAGGATGCATTACATTTATTAAATGTGTCAGTAAAGAGACTGTTACAAAATATTTATTTTCCAAATAAATGCTGATCTTTTGAACTTTCTTTTCATCAAAGAATACTATTTCCACAAAATATTAAGCAGCACAACTATTTTCAACACACCAAATCAGCATATTAGAATGATTTCTGCAGGATCACCACCAGAATAAATTCTATTTTAAAACATACTGAAACAGAAAAATATTTTAAATTATAATATTTCTTTTTTTTCTTGCTACTGTATTTTTTGACCAAACATGATGCAGCCTGAATGAGCATAAGAGACTCACAAATAATTTGAAAAAGTCTTTCTAACCACAAACTTTTGAATGGTAGTATACATACTGAATATCAATAAAAAGTTTTAAAAATACTGAGATTTATTTTCTTTTTTGTAATATAGCCCACCCTAATAGGATGATATAGTGCAAGGGCAATTCAATAAATGTATTTCTTTCTCTTGCACTGAACAACCAAAAGGCTTTCTGAAGGAACATATCTTGCACACTTCAAAAAGAATAAAACTGTGGCAACTGCACCAAAGGCCTTAATCTGTCCATCACAAT
>NW_015505323.1:906208-906767 GCF_001515645.1 Sinocyclocheilus grahami | reverse complement strand
GTGGCGCGACGCGACACTGCACTTCTCATCCGGTGTGCAACCGCCTTTAGAATACATATCTGCTAGTAGGGAGGATTAATTAGCTTACTGCTTATTTTATTTAAAACGTTATGCTGATTGTGCATGTTGTTTGCCGTTAGCTGTAATTAGAATCTAAAAAGACTTTTTGCTACCTGTTAATTTGCGCGACACCTACAACGCAAAGTAGCATCTTTCTTTTATTCTACTTACTTTCCTTTACCGTCTCCAATACTTTCAACATGTGTTTCCATTATATTCCTCTTGTCTCTCAAAGGTAACACTCTTACACAACACGCAGGACATGGCGCAATCAGGCTAACCTGTGTCCTATCCACACTTCTTCTATGGGCCTCTGGAATTGTCAGTCAGCTGTCAACAAAGCTGACTTTATTCCAATCTTTGCTACTCAGTCAGCTCTTAGTCTCTTAGGCATTGCTATGCTGATGACATGCAGCTCTACCTCTCATTTGAACCAGATGATTCAACGGTACCTGCTCAGATCTCAGACTGCCTGATGGACATCTCGCCATGGATGAAA
>NW_015505323.1:902739-905433 GCF_001515645.1 Sinocyclocheilus grahami | reverse complement strand
CTTACATCAGACAGAGAGGAATGCAGGAGTATTAGACAGTCTTCAAAAACTCAATTTATCAACAGCACACACTGATGTCAGCCTGCAAGATTTTATCAGATTACAAGGAATCCTTTAAACACAATGTAAATAGACTGTCATCATTCTATAACAGGAAACCCATGAGTTAATTTCTTGGAATGTATACAGTCCACGTATCACAAAGATTTAAAATAACCTCCTTTGAATGTCCAGAAATTTTCAATAGAACTGCAATGACAGACTAATAAATAGAGTTGTGTAATAATATAATTCAGTGCTCTTTGGATTTTTATTCAATCAAAAGGCTGATCTCAAGAGAAAATTGCCAAGTAATCCATCCAAGGGCTTCTGCGTGGAAAGATAATTAATATGTTCATAGGTTCTGATTTACTAAAAGCTTTTGTGAATAAAAACATGCAAACTTCTTTGCAAACACAAAAATGTCCACACTAATCTATTAATATAGTCTAGTGAAGATGTATATATATATATATATATATATATATATTAAAATGCAGTCCAGTATCAGTTCAAATTTCACTTGCAAAGTGAATATATTACATGATAGTAACAGTTTGTGCAAATTAAAGATTAAAAGATTTGACGCTCGAAATTATTTTTGATATAGCCTAGATCCATGTCACAATACTTAAAAAAATGTAAATAATGTTGTTTTGTTTTTGATTTGTGAATTCGAGTGAAATCAATTTTGTTTTACAATTGTTCCAAAATATTTCAAATTTGATAAAATACACACACAAAATAAATAGGCTATACACTACATACATATCTTATGCTGTCATATTTAAAGAAATAGTTTGCACCAAAAATGAAAATTTGCTGAAAACCCTCAAGCCATCCAAGATGTTGATGAGTTTGTTTCTTCATCAGAAAAGATTTTGAGAAATTCAGCATTACATTACTTGCTCACCAATGGATCCTCTGCAGTGAATGAGTGCCAGAATGAGAGTTTAAACAGCTGATAAAAACATCACAATAATCCACAAGTAAACTAAATGACTCCAGTACCTCAATTAACATCTTGTGAAGCAAAAAGTTGTGTGTTTGTAATAAACAAATCCACTATTAAGGCCTAACTTCAAATAGTTGCTTCCGGCTAAAATACAAGTCCTCTATCCATAATATTGCTTTCTTCAGTGAAAAAGTAGTATCTCCTGATACAGGAAAGTAATCTAAACAGATAAAGCACCATTCACAAGTGTCCAAAAACAAAACAACCCCGATCTAAACCATTATCTACAAATATCTATTTTGAAGGGAGAGCACAACAGGGGATGGACTTTTTTTACCGGAGATAGTGTTATCATTAATTAGGACTAGTATTTTGGCCAGAATCGATGGTTTAAAGTTAAAAAGTATTGATGCATTTGTTTCTTACAAACGTGCAGCTTTTCACTTCACAAGATGTTAATTCATGTACTGAAGTCATGTGGATTATTATGGTGATGTTTCTGGCGGCACCCATTCACTGCAGACGATCCACTGCTGAGCAAGTGATGTAATGCTAAATATTGCTTCTGATATCTGTTCTGATTTAAAAAAAAACATATCTACATGTTGAATGGCTTTAGGATGAGTAAATTTTTTAGCAAATTTTCATTTTGGTTGAACGGCTCCTTTAGTCATACCTAAAATCGCTGGTATTTTGTAAGAGCCACAAATGAGCAGCACTCCTAACATATATACAATTACCACACGCAAACAACTTTAAATATAGGTGTGTCCAATTGTTCTGATTTAAAAAAAAACATATCTACATGTTGAATGGCTTTAGGGTGAGTACATTTTTTAGCAAATTTTCATTTTGGTTGAACGGCTCCTTTAGTCATACCTAAAATCGCTGGTATTTTGTAAGAGCCACAAATGAGCAGCATTCCTAACATATATACAATTACCACACGCAAACAACTTTAAATATAGGTGTGTCCAATTTATGTGAATGTGCTGCTATTTATACAGTTCTTCACAATACACCCAAGATGCGCACAAACAATCTCGTAGCTCGAAGTCATTAAAACTGACTCATGGAGTAATTATACCAATCCTGAAACTGTCAACACAACTGTGGTGTGGATATAACATGTGAGTGCGTTTGAGACGGAATGATGCTTGTTGACTTAGCACAGTGTCATTAAATTGATAAAACTAAGATTTGTAGAAAGCTTGCGCATTTAACAGTAAAGTACACTAACCGCGCAGATGGTAGATCTCTTTTGTTGAGGTCTATTCTCACTTTCTCTCCCACATGTCGATACACCTCCACTAGGCTTGTCATAGCTGCCTCCCGTACCTGTGGAACACAAAACATACTCTTAACCAAGAAACACAACTACAGATCCATCCTATTACAGTCCCAGTCACACTGAAAATTCACTCATTTGCAATGAGAGCAGGTGACATGAGTGACAGCAACCGATTAAATTGCCATCTATGTGAATGCTAATTTTTACATACACTACTATTCAAATGTTTGGGGTTGGCATATTTTGTAATGGTTTTGAAAGAAGTCTCTTTATTTGATCAAAAATACAGTAAAAACAGTAATATTGGGAAATTGTATTACAATTTAAATAACTGTTTTCTATTTTAATACACTAACAAAAATATGGTGTAGGATCTACTTTGGAATTATTTATGAAATTTAATAGCAAC
>NW_015505323.1:902067-902729 GCF_001515645.1 Sinocyclocheilus grahami | reverse complement strand
AATATTCTTTGTTTAATTTACAACTTCGGAAAATAATTTTTACAGCGTATATTTTAACAATTTATTCCTATGATGGCAAAGCTGAATTTTTTTATTAGCCATTATTTCATATTCTCATTGTTTAAAGTTCAAACTAACAGCATTTATTTGAAATGGAAATCTTTTGTAACATTAGAGATGTCTTTACTGTCACCTTTGATCAACTTAATGTGTCCTTCATATATTAATTTCTTTCAAAAAGAGTGGACTATTGGGAATGATTTTTCATTCCATTTTTCTAGATTTTACTTTTCAAATCTCTAAAAGATCACTGCCTCATTTCTCTCATCTCAACCTCTAAATCTAATGCTGTTCTCTGTGAGTGGCCCATTCGCCCAACAGGAGCCTGAACTCAGCTGTACATGTCTAGAAACCTAACATTAGTGCAGACTGCCTCCCTCCCTCACACACATAAAGGACAGAAACAGAGAGTGCATCCAACTCGCTTGACTTTTTCACACACATTCCAAGCATTACATACATACACAGACTCAGATTCATACCTGGGGGTTTTGGTCTCCTGTTAGCGAACAGAGATGTGGAACAAATTTACTCAAACTTAAGGGCTGAGCACCGTAACTAAGAGAGAGAGAGAGAGAGAGAGAGAGAGAGAGAGAGAGAGA
>NW_015505323.1:847133-901501 GCF_001515645.1 Sinocyclocheilus grahami | reverse complement strand
GGTTTCTGTCGTTTAAGGCAGTCGCACACAGAAAGAGAAGGACAGAGCCACGTCGCACTACGTCTAGAACAATTCGTACAACACGACGTAGCTGGGCACCACGGACAGATGGCGAACAGCACCGCCGGTGCACGCCAGCGCCCCCTGTTGGACAATACTTTCAGTACAAAATGTGAGTTTGTTTACAAAGTGAGAATGGATGGGATTGTATGAAGGACTTACGCATTTAGAGTGGCAACCAAGCACAAGCAGAGTCCCTCTCTACTGCGGAAGTTTTTGTGTTTGAAGCCAGAAAACAGCCTCTCCCAAACATACTACACAGAAAGACAGGGGAAAAGAAACAGTGTAACTGGTTCATTACATATCCATTACTGCAAAAGCAGAGAGAGAAAAAGACAATGAGCTATGAAGGAAATCAAGAATCACTGGCAGTAGTAACTAGCAAAAAGGATCAAATGTGGTTCTATTCACTCAGCAGCTCACATACACAAAAAAATCTAGACAGCAGCATTATGACTTTTTTGACAGTATGAATGGGTGTGATAAAAATTTCAAACTGAACTGCCCATTCGCTGTACAGTTAGCTCACCATGGGTGTTGCCGTCTGCTCCATCAGCTTCAAAATGAGTGCTTGTGACTGTTCTCGAACCTGATCCTTCGCATCACCCAAACGGTCAACTAATGCAGGCACCACTGAGTGGGGAAAAAAAAGAGGTTTAAAAGGTGATCTAAAAATGCAGGGCTGCACAATTTCTTTAAAAACAAAAGCTCCAGGTTTGCTGTACTTATTTGTAGGGCCCCATATTTTGTAATTATATCAATGACTATAATATACTACTACTACTGCTAATAATAATAATAATCTTTATCACTATAAAGGAATACGTCATATGAAATATTCCTATTGTAATATTTACATTGTAAACTGTAATATATTATGAATGTAATATTTTACTGTTTAAAAAAAATTGTATATAAGAAAATAATTATTATTATTATCATTTTATTTTACAGTACAACTGTAAAATCACAACTATAATATTTATGGTTGTCTTAATTTTTTCATTTTCAAATGTTAAACCATTAAGCTTTTATTTTTGGCCAAAAAAGCACAGGAAGATCACAAGCACTTCTCTGTGCAAGTTTGGGAAGATGGTTGGCGCATGTTGCGTTTTCAAATATATGTTATAAGCGACCCAAACTAAGATCATAGATGAGATCGTATGGAGAGCATTTACTGTCAACCGAGTCGCTCTGAGATGCTGAAAACACTGAATCATGACATACTTTTCATATGCCTGAATGCAATATGCAAATACAACCATTTGTAAATCAAAGTTGATTCCCCCAAATATATGTTTTTGAGCAACCCAAAGCAGTAACACTGGCTCAACCAATGGTGTGAGTTGGGGGCAGGTCTATCTGTTTGGCCAACCAATGACAGACAAATCCATTTAGCGCTGCTAGAGGCCCAGACATATCGTTTCATTTCATCTAACTTTCTACATTGTTGTACACCAGGCAGACTCAAACAATCTCTTTGTGTGAAGTCATCTCATTCCTTTCTCTATACTCCATTTGTTCCATGTTTTCAGATGAATGAGGTATATGATGAGTAAGGGGGGCCATCTGTTATTATCATAACAACCCGTTCCCGTGGTAACAGAAGGCGGGGCTCAAACAGCTGAGAGACAAGCACTGAGCCTGTGGATTGTGTCATGTACACAGCAAGTCATCCTGGCATTCCCCTTTCTGCTGATTATGCAATGGAGAAGATCTTTAGCTAATGCTGCCTTATTGAAGCTGTGACTTCAGTGGAACAAACAACAAACGTGCACACATCGCTTACCTGTGATGATATAACCTCTGAAGCGATCAGTCATCCGATCCACAAATGCGCTGACGATATCGATCCCCAGCAATGCAACCTGACACCAAACAAGAAAGAGACAAATCAGCTGAAAACATCAAACCTCACTCCTCCTCTCACTCAGGCAAACTGTACGACAGTACTCTGATTCTGCTTATTCAGTATCTGATACAGTATCTGTTACAGAGCTTTGTGTTGATGTGCGCTATGTCTTTAAGAAGGACTATTGTTATTGTGTGTGGGTGGGTGAATGAAAATAAGAGATTGTGAGATGGACTTTATTTGAGGATTGTGGTGGGTTCGCTGCAGTGTGTTTTTTGGCAGTGTAGGATGGAAGTTCACATTCCAGAGAAACAATCAAATATTTACTACATCCAAGAAGCTCCAGTTATGACCTATTTTAGGCAAAGCAGCCAGAGAGAGTCCTGAGTAAGGACAACAGAGAGGGTGCACCTGAAAGGCAAAACTGGAAAACACCTGGGCATTTCATTTTGGAAACTGCTTAAATGTGTTTTAATTGGACAGCGTTCAACTACACACTTAGCAATGAGGTCAGCCACACTTTAGGGATTAACCTCATTTTTTTTCAAGTTAATACAATCAGCAAGCATTTCTGGTTTCTTCTCTTGTGTGACTTATGGAGAAAACACTGTGTGTAAATATCAAGTCCATTATTAGATAATTTCTCATTGAACTTTGTCAGCATTTAACTCTATATGACGCATCGCTTCTCGACCTGTTCTTACTAAAAATGGTACCTCTATTACAGATACATTAGATTTCAGAATTAAACATCATCATAAATTTATTTTTTGTAAATGTAAATGTTTGGGGTGGGTAAGATTAAATTTATTTTTTTTGAAAGATGTGACTTGCACTCACCACGGCAGCATTTATAGGATCAAAAATACTGAAAATTACAATAAACACAATTTTTTATTTTTATATATTTTAAAATGTTATGTATTATTAACCTAACTCTCTTAATAATCAATTAAGAAAATGTACGAAGTGTTGCATTTTTTTTTATTTATATATTTTTTTTATTTAAATATACACAACAAATAATAACATTGATATTAATAAATATATTTATTTAAATCTAAGATTTTCATAATATTTTATTATAATTATACATTAATTGTAAAATAATTAAATTACAAAAAAATATTATTTAATTATAAATATGCACATTACTACACATTAGTTTGGGGTCGGTACGATTTTTTTGAAATGTTTTTTAAATAAGTCTCTTACACTCACCAAGGCAGCAATTACATGATTAAAAATACAGTGAAAACAGTAATATTATGAAATATTACTCTGTTTTAAAATAATAGTTTTCTATTTTAATATATTTTAAAATGTATAATTTATACCTGTAATGACAAAGCTGAAGTTTCAGCATCATTACTCCAGTCTTCAGTGTCACATGTGCCTTTAGGAATCCTTCTAATATGCTGATTTGCTGCTCAAGAAACATTTATTTTTATTATCAATTCTCAGTTACGCTGCTAAAAAAAATTCAGGATACTTTTTTTTTTTAAAAGTTCAAAATAGCATTTATTTGAAAAATAAATATTTTGTAACATAATAAATGTCTTTGCTGTCACTTTTGATCAATTTAATGTGTACTTGCTGAAAAATGTATTAATTTCTTAAACAAAACAAAAAAATCTCACTGACCCCAAGCCTTTAAACGACAGAGTATATTGAATAGTAAAAAAAAGAAGAAAAAAAAAGAAAATAAATTTACAGAAATATTTTAGTGGAGAGATGAAAACGGTCTACCAGATCTTCAACAAGAGGGCCAAAGAATATGACACCCTGCATTTATCAAACCACATACATTTGTAGAATTCTGCAGCTGTGTCTCCAATTTATGAATCACCCTCATCATTTCTAAAATCCAACCTCAATGAGTCTGATGTCATAGCCATCTATTAACATCAGCCCCTGAAGGCCAGAACTACCAGCTGAAGACAAAACGGATGAATGTCTAAAGCTGCTTTTAAAACATCAATACTCAATCATATTTCATTCCACGCTTCCCGTTTCAATGTCACTGTTTGCAGAAGTGTCCATTTTTGCCTCAGCCTTGAACATCAGCAGCAGCATGAGCCAGCATAAAAGCTTCGGCTTGCATCCACAGGCCATTTAAACATGCTTTTCTTAATTGACATGACATATACACACACACACACACACACACAAAAAGCAAATGTAAATGGATTACTCATATAAACTGCAGTGACATGTGCCTTTACATCCCCGGTGTAACAGAACAATACCCCACGCGACCCTCCCCCATCCTCACAACACCCCCACCAGAAAATCCACTCTCTCCTAGACACAAATGAATATGTAATGTATGCACATTGATATTAATGTTCTATTTTAACACTTTTTACCTAAACACTTCTACACACAGAAGCTTATCGTAAATACAATTACTTGAGCATTTTTCTGTCAGTTTGACAAAAAGGCACAGAAATGAATGTACAATCACATAAACCTGATGCATTTAGTGATTTACATGCAATAACACATTTTATGAGAATAAACTATTAGGTTTGGCTCAAGACTGTCACTCCAGAACAATGCAGGCATCCTTCATAACATACGTGCCAAACGGCTTATAACACACCTTTTATGACATTTCATTTAAATATACACCCCCAAAGCAGGTCACACGCTATGTACCTTGTAATTGCTGGAGTTGACCCATCCCGTCAGCTCATCTATGGTTTTATCCAGGCGGGGTTTGTCCTGCTCCACATCCCAGGACCTCTGCGGGTCGCTCAGGTAGTCTATGAGATCCGGGCCGACCTGCAGCCGTCGGGTCACGTCCTTCTGCAAAACCTGCTGGTAAAAATAGTCCATGTTGTCATTTTCCTCCATCGGGACGCTTTGTGGTTAGTCCTCAGGTCGCGGCGAAACAATAACAACGACAGAGTGACTGTCAGAGTCGCGTAAACGGCACGAGAAACTGAAATGTGTACAAAGAGGAAGTCAAATACTGGGTTTAAAGACACTCTCTGAGGGTGGCTGAAGTCTGTTGTTTAGTGCATTAACGGAAAATAAACAACTTTGACAAAGTTTCCCAGGAACCAAATGGTTGATCCCCCGAACAAAAAGTGTTTCCACTGAAAAACAAAGTGTGGGCGACCACGGACGCAAAGCAAAGTAAAAGAGATCCGCTGCGAGGCGCGTATAAAAACAGTGGAAATGTATCGGCTAACTCGGCTAGCTTTAACTCTTATGGTCGAGTATCCTGGGGCCTGCCGCCGGGGCTCTCCTCCCTCCTGGCGTCCATTTCAGAAAAGCCCGCTTCACGCCGCTCGGGTGATGAGTGGATGAGCCGCCGGTGTAGTGCCGACGCGCGCTGCTTTCACGGCTCTCCTGTTTACACTTAATACAAATATAATCCGCGGGTTGACAGCTGCCTCCTGAGCTCACGACTCGATCACGGCCACTAGACCGCCAGTAGCCGCAATAGTGGAGTGTTGAATAGCAAACGATCCCAAGGAAGAGTTGGGCCGAGGCCTTGAGGTCCTTCAAAGCCGCACAGATGTCCAGCATGATGCCTGAATGAAAATATGCTCATTTGGTACACAATTCATTATTTATCAGAGGCTGTGCAGTGCGACAGTATCAGAATAGAGACAACATACATGTTTATTATATAGTATCAAGAGAGAGACTATACATGTTTTATTGTTGTTGCTGTTGTTATTATTATTATTATTATTATTTTCTTTTATTATTATTAATGTATCCAACCGGCTTCAATGAGAATTTATTTTTGATGATGATTCTGGTTATTCCAGTAGGCCTATGCTGACACTTTTCCTTGTGATATTGTTGACTGAATCACATTTGGTAACAAAGTTGTTGCATATTTGAATATATTACTAAATTATTATTACTTCTTAATTATAACAGACCTCTTCTTATTGTAATAATTTACGCACATAGACTTTCAAAGAACCATTTTGTGCATTTAAAAGCACCAAGAAGATTATACTTACTTTGAATAACGCACACGCTTGTATCCATACAACACAATTTTTTTTAAATATGCTCTTTCGTCTCCCCCTAGTGGCATTAAATGTGTATGTCAAACGTAATTAAAATAAATAAATAAATGAATGAATGAATGAATGAATGAATGAGTGAATTGGTGATACATACCACATTAATAGAATGTACTAGATATTCTATACTACAGAGCATACTACATTTTTAGAGTCTATTTTACATACATATACACTGTATTACTTTACTGCAATATTATTAGGTTACCAAAATCCATATTCAACTATAAGTTTTTGTCTCAAGGGCTTTCTAGTACTCGTGCTATAATGCAAAACTCTCTTACCCAATAATTTGAAATATGGTTATTTTAGTCTATTATGTTCCTGTTTGAATTTAGATCATGATCATTTTTATTTATTCTATTTTATATTCATTATAAAATCTTAAAATTAAGTAGTTACAATGTAGCTAGCTAGCTTTTTGTTAATAGCTTGCAACTCTTATCAAAAGTGTCTTGACATTACTACTTGATAAGCTACATTTTCAAACATGCAAACATGTCTACAGAACACATATATGGTGAAGAGAGAAAAAACAACAACAGGTTTCAGGTCCTGTTTAAGCGAATCAGTGGTGTAAACTGGTCTAAAATTCCAAGATGCTAAATCATATATTGTTATAACCATGTTTATAAACAAATTATTCATTTCAACAATAAACCGAGTATATGAAACCATAAGAACTAACCATCCAGAATGTGACACACAGCTCAGATCTTTTATTTAAAGAAATGTCACATTAACAACCAGAACACAAGGACATTCAGGTAACTTTTCATCTTTGTCAAAAAAATATGGGAGAGAAAGAGGGGAACAGATTAACTGTTACAGAACAATACTAAATAAACTTCATTTCGCAGACAGGTTTAGCATTGCCTTCTAAAGTGGTCGAGATAAAGAATACTGGAATCACTGGTGTATGCATTGACAGGAAATGATGACATCCTCATCAGCATCAGCATCACAGCTAATGGCAAAAACCAACTTAAATAGAGAAGAATACAAGAGAAAAAAATATGATAAACTACATCGCAGCCCTGAGCATTTCTGTGGCTGTAACCCACCCCTCCCTCCATTTGCAAAATCAAAGGCACTCACACTGACAAAAAACATTTCCATTGAGTAGATGATCAACTCAGCAGCTGTTTTCATCAGCAAGACTCGACATGATTTTAAATATGCAATGTTACGCATCAAACCAATGTTGCACATCAGTTTTATGCACAAGACTTAAGGGATGAACTTACAGGGACTCTTCACCCAAATATGAAATTTTTGTCATCATTCACTTTGTACCAAAACTCTTGGTCACCATTCATTTTCATTGCATCTTGGTCTATACAATGAATGTGAATATAGACTGAAACTAAAAATTTTTGTTCCACACATAAAGACAGGTTTGAAGATGGGTGAGACGATAACAGAAGTAAAATTTTTTGTGGAACCATCACTTTAAATAATGATCGCTTGGTTAAGGTTTGATATTTTTCCCTTGGCGTATTTGTACTGTTGATTTTTGTATAATTTACATATTACACTCAGATCTGATCTAGTTCACTCAAAAAATGAACACTGTGTCATTATTTACTCATCCTTGTGTTGTTTCAAACCAGTATGAGTTTCTTTTGTGAAACTCAAAAGATGACATTGTGTAGAATGAACATCGAATGGACACAAAAACATATTTTTCAAAATATGTTCTTCTGTGTTCCAGGTTTGGAATGACATGAGGATGAGAAAACGATAACAGAATTTTCATTTTTGGGTGAACTACGCCTTTAATGATGTGTAATTGGCAGTAAATATACAGGAATGGGACATTGCGATGAGAATACTTTGAAATATTGAGGAAATGCCTGAATAAGGAGTGTTCTAAATCCTGTCACATACCACAGTTACATATGCCTGGGCTTTCAATATTGCACTGAAACATTGTGAAACTTATGATAATTTATTCCTGATGTATCCCCCCGAACCCTAAGCACATGTATATTATCTAAATTTGAACATTCACATCAATCATGACATACTGTAACTCCACACTGAAGCAAAATCCACTTTATCTTGCATGCACAATCTGTCCTTTTCTTCCCCTCGCTCGCTCAGGTGATTTCAAATGCGATTTTTTCGTCCGCTCAAAATTAGGGTGAGCACTAACAGAAAATAAAAAAAACATTTTACTCCAGTTTTAATACGGGCTGATTCATTGTAGTGTTTTATTTTGTTTTCTATATTTAAACATCCTCACACACACACGCAAAACCAGACAGAAACGCTCAAAGCTTCCTGCTCTCAGGTTCGAGAAAGTCACATGATCAATCGGTGGGAGGCGTATCCTACAACACTCCAGAGACTTGCATCCTGCTGCTCATTTCCTGTTGTTTCAATTTGTTCTCGTCGTAAGAGAATGCATTCCTATTGGTTGAGGAAGAGGAGCAGGACGTAAACACCGTGTAGTCGTCATAACGGCATCAAAATACCTCAAAGTTCTTTGCGGATTCGTTCTATATTCATTAGTTCCATAATGCTTTAAGTACTTCCTCCAATTTGTTTTCTATATATCCAAATATGAAATATTTTACATGGTAGCTCCTTGATTTTTCTTCTTTTATATCCAAGTAGGTGGTATTGTATGTGCGTAGTATTTGTCAGGTTGCATTGTATTTATTTTGCGTAACTTGTTCAGGTCCATCCTGCTGCCAGGCAACCGCTCAGTGAACAAGCCATGCTTCCTTTAGCCACAACCCCACACAGCGTCTCGTAGTGGTGCGGAGCGGAGGCAGGGCGGAGTTTAGAAGTTGTCTGACAGCTTGACTTTCTATGGGATCTTCCAGAAGCCCCTCCTTCTGTCAGAGTATGACGCAGCATCGGCAGAGACGCTGACCACCTCCGTGCACTGAGGGAGGGGGTGTCACTGGGGCAAAGTAAGCGTGGACTTTGATCTCAGGAAGGTGAGCCTACAAGAGAAACAACAGCAGAATGAGCCAGAGTGCAGAATGTGACATGACAACTGGATTAAGTCATTTTTCTCTACACCCTGAAAAAAAGAAAAGTCCAATAGCTTGTCATGTTTGGTTTGGACCAAAACTCAAGATTAACACAGAAGACTTTAAATGGAAGAATTAAACAGAATAAGTCTATAATAAAACAATATTGGTTTTTTTTATAAATCCATTTTTAAGTGTCTGATTACCATTATTAATATATAGATTTTTAATAGTTTTATTGCTACTTTTTTTTTTTTGTCCAATAGCTTGTCATGTTTGGTTTGGACCAAAACTCAAGATTAACACAGAAGACTTTAAATGGAAGAATTAAACAGAATAAGTCTATAATAAAACAATATTGTTTTTTTTATAAATCCATTTTTAAGTGTCTGATTACCATTATTAATATATAGATTTTTAATAGTTTTATTGCTACTTTTTTTTTAAAAAAGTAGAAATTAATAAAATTAATAAGACTTCTACAGTAAAACATAATATGAATAATAGATTCATTAATGATATCACTATTATTAATTATAAAACTATACCATTGTATAAAATATACTGCATACATTTCATATTAGGCATATAATGTTATGAATAAATATTACAAATACACAGCATATTATAACAGCCCAATTGTTTTAGGTTTTAAAAACAACAGTCTTTATGATTATGACTGTGTACATGAAGCATGGCAAGACTTCATCAGTGAAGGAAAATAGAGGATGAAACTGAAAGTAAATCATAGGGATTATTGAGCACCAAGGAGGCTTGTGTCCAAACAACATAGAACTACTGAAGAAAAGTGACAGCAAACCTAAACCTGGACAGCTGGAGCACCAAAATGAACTTCAACATCTGCCCTGACCAGAAAAATCACCTGACTTGAATGCTATCAAACCACTGTGTGCACTGTAACCAATGACAACTTACAAATGAGGCCCTTGTTTGACGTTTGTTCATAGATGTTACAGATTGTAATGTGAACAGTGTAAAACTGACATTTTTGAAATTTCACATTTCTGAAATGTGAAAGTCACATCGTGTTTTCATGACTGATCACTGCTGTTGGCACTGCAGACACTGCACATTTGAATTCTGCACATAAATGGGGATCATTTTTGTCTTTATGCGGTTGTTAGAGTTGAGACTATGTGTGGGAGTTGTGACATATCTAGCTATTATTTTCCACAGACCCGGATTCGTTTGATGCCCGCGCGGGTGACCTGCTGGCAGTCATAGAGCTCAATGCGTTCCAGATGCTGGCAACTTTTGAGGTGCTCCAGTGTGATGTCTGTGATCAAGGGGCAGTTGTCCAGCTCCACGACCTGCAGACGCTCCTGACCACACACACTGCTGCTCAGGTGTCTGATTCCATCGTCTGTTACCAACTCGCAGTGAGACAGGCTCTAGAAAACACACACACACGCCAAACTGAGCAAGCTATAAAGAGTGAGCTTCTGAAAACAAATGGACATGCTTCATAATTCCTTTACAGAAAGCCATAAATAACAAGCATAGAAACAATACTCCCACACACTCTCTCAATCACTCACCAGCGCCTGCAGCCGAGGGCAGTGGATTGAGAGCTGAACCAGAGTGTTATCAGTCACCTGAATGGGACATACAGACACAGAACATTAATATTAGCATGCTGACTAATCAGGATATATTGTTGCAAGGAAACAGACACAGCGCAATAGCAGTTAAAAAAAAAAAAAATCTCAGAATACCTGGCTATATAGTAGAGGTAGATTTTACAGAAAATTTTATCTGTGCTGTTAGCACAAGTTTTTTTTCACCTTTTAATTTTATTAATTTTTATACATTTAATATATTCAATAACGAATTCTAATATTTAATATTTTATGAATTAGAATATCAAAAATGTATTTATTTTGTTATATAATAAATTGTTCAAATTTGTCATTGTTTTTAATATTGTTTCATTAATTCTTTCTTCGTTTTTTTATTGTTGTTTTACGGTTTACATTTTGTTGCAGGCTGCCTAGTGACAACTTTCCCCAAATATAAAACCATTCAAAATGTTGAGGTTAGTAAGTTTTTCTTTCTTTAAAGAAATTAATACTTTTATTCAGAAAGGGTGTATTCAATTTATAAAAAGTCACAGTAAATGTTACAAAAGATTTATATTTCAAATAAATCACAGTTTCCATAAAAATATTAAGAAGCACAACTGTTTTCAACATTGATAATAAGAAATGTTTCTTGAGCAAATCAGCATATCAGAATGATTTCTGAAATATCATGTGACACTGAAACCTGCAGTAATGAAGGCTGCTGAAAATTCACCTTTGCCATCACAGGAATAAATTACATTTGAACATATACTGAAATGGAAAACTGTATTTCAGTGTATTTTATTGTATTTAATCAAATAAATGCAGTCTTTGTGAGAATAAGGAACTTCTTCAAAAACATTTCAAATATCTTACCCTCTATATTTATTTTATATTAATATTTATAACATTATCAGCTATAATGAATATATAGCACATTACTAAGATACTAATAAAAAAAAAATACCTATATTTACCCTTAAATACACAAAAGTGAACCCGTCCATGATGACTTGGCAATATACACCAAATAAGAACTTATGGATTTTAAACTCACCAAAATACATTCCTCTAAATCCATCTTCTCCAAATCATGACAATTCTAAAACAGAAGGCATAGCTTGTTTAGGAATCCTGTCACATCAGCGATGTCTCTCTAAATCCAATGTGTTTATGTTTTGTAATTTTGGGGTGTTTGTGTGATTACTCACTCTGGCAAGAACAGTAAAACCAGCATCAGTCACATGTGAGCAGCGAGCAGCCTCCAGGATCCTGAGGAAAACACATGCAATGTGAATGAATGACTCTGTGTGGGCATGTGTGCTTATCTGCGTACAGATGAAGAAAGCTTTACTTGAGCCGTTGGCAGTTGAGGCCGAGGGCAGTCAGAGAAGCGTCTGTGATGTTGCTGCAGCCAGACACACAAACCATCTGCAGTTTGTGACAACCACGGCACAAACTCACAAAGCCGTCATCTGTGATTTGCTGCAAGATGGATAAAACAACAAATGAACATTGTGTATTTGTTTTTCACAAGCAATATTTAACAAAAGTATAGTAATAATTCAAAGTCTTACTGTGCATGATTGCATGTTGATTGTCATGAGCTCTGGACAGTGCTTTTGAAGGTGCTTCAGTGCAGTATCATCAAGCTGAAAAGACACATTTATCAATTATTATGTCACATTATCAATGATTTCACTCAAAGTGTTTTGTGTGAGTGTGTGCTTGTATAGATGTATGTACCTGTGTGCAGCCTCTCAGAAACAGAGCTCTGACACTTGTGCAGCCATGGCTGAGAGCCTCGATGCCATCACTCATGATCTGATCACACCAGGACAGGTTCAGATTCTCCAACATCCGACAGCCCTCACTAGCAGGCAGAAAGAGTCAATACGAGGGTATGAAGCAAACAAAACGCTAAAAAAATAACTTAAACACCACCTAACAAACAAAAAAAACCAAAATAAAGTTATTTAAAAGAAAAATAAAGGAAACTTTTTAACCGCTAACCAGTAGAGTAAAAAACAATACACAATGATTTTTTTTGATGATTTGAAAAATAATTTTTTCTCTTTTTCCAGTTATAATAAACCCCTGTTATATGACGATCATTAAACCATTCAAAATTTGTTTCCAAAACTTATAATTAAAAAAAACAAAATAATAATAAAATATATATAAACATTATTATTTTCTTTTTAAAATGTGCTTTATGCATTTCAAACAATACCTTGCACTGTTAAGATGTGGGAAGATAAGCAGCAATTATCTCAAATGTCTAACAATGAGTAAATAACTGGCCTTAGTTTCTGTTTAAATATTCACTCCCAGAATTTCCTGTTTCACCAGCTCATACAGTATAATCTACTACAACTGTGGGAAAAAAAATCAATAGAAGAAATGTGACAGAGGTGACAGACTTATAATCATTAACAAAGTCACCCTCCTGACACAATGAAATTAAAACTAGGCTTTGATTTAACATTCCCCAATTAAGTTTGAAAGACTCAGTTTTGCTTTTTTTAGTCCATTAGCTTTGAGGTCATCAAGTGTTTAAAAATGGAGTCTTTCACTACGGACAAAATTAAGCAATAATATTGTTGTCTTATTTTACACTCAAGGGACATACATTTTTTTGTCCAATAATCATCATGATTCGTGCTAACCCAAACAGGACTTATGGTCATGATATTTAACATTATTTACAGAATCAAAACAAATAACCCAGCCTAAATTAGCCTTATAACTGCCCCACCTTAAGGCCTTAAGTGCATGATTGGTGATGGACACGCAGGAGGTCAGGTCAAGGTGGCGAAGTTTGGAGCAAAACTTGCTAAGGCTGACGCAGGTGGAGTCTGTGATCTTGGTGCAGCCGTTGAGGTTTAGATGTTCAATGTTGCGACAGTTCTGAGCAAAGGTCCTGCCAAATCAAATGAAACCTCTTAGCTGACAATGTTAAACAGAAAAACTACACAATAAAAACCAGATACACATGGTCCAAAACAGCAACAAATAATCATTATACCATCTCCTAACCAGCCACAATATGACACGTTTGTCACAATGAAAGCTAAACTGCTGCACAATCCAATCAGCTATTTTGAAAGATATTTGATATATAATATGCAATTATATGGAAAGAGACCAATGATATGCATTATGGGCGGGCAACTATGAAATAGAAACCAATAAATATCCATTAAAAAAAATTATACAAAATGCCCTGTCAGTCTTCACAAATCACAGCCAGTTAGGACAAAAACTGATTCAGTGAAATCACTTTCATAACTTGCTTTTGTCACAATGAAAGCTAAACTGCTGCACAATCCAATCAGCTATTTTGAAAGATATTTGATATATAATATGCAATTATATGGAAAGAGACCAATGATATGCATTATGGGCGGGCAACTATGAAATAGAAACCAATAAATATCCATTAAAAAAATTATACAAAATGCCCTGTCAGTCTTCACAAATCACAGCCAGTTAGGACAAAAACTGATTCAGTGAAATCACTTTCATAACTTTGACTTGCTTAAATGCAGCTGAATGCTATTTTATACTTTTGATTGGACAGTTTCATTAATTGCATGAACTGTGCAATCCTACAGTGCATGTTTTGATTAACAAAAAGTAATGCGGCTCACTTCATGGAGGCATCTCCCACACTGAGGCAGCCCCGAAGACTGAGCTGCCTCAAAAACCCCCCACATCGCTTCGAGATGTTCTCCACGACACGTCCCTAATAGAAAGACAGAGAGAGAGAGAGAGATCAGGCAGAGGATCAGGGATGACGTTACAGTCTATGGATTCAGTAGAAAGCCTACTGACCCAGTGTTAATCCCACACACATAACAACCACAGACAGACAATTTAAAGCACATAGCAACATATTACTGATGCCAATAACACACAAGACTGTATCTGCAATCACAAACCAAAACATTTACTTTACACATGCTTTTTCACCTCAATATCTGTCTGAAAGTTAAAGAGATCAATCTTCTGCCAGTTGCTTCCATCTAATGCAAGAACATTCCATGCCTGTTCATCCACAGAGAAAAGGAGGAAGCATTGTTAGAAAACTTAATCTTAATTCTAGACATTTTTGTTTCATTTGAACTAAACAAGCAGCTGAACATACCTTGGATACTTGGGCACACCTACACAATGTAACTACATCCAGGAAGGAGAAAATCCTGAAATAAAAACAGAGACTTTTGATTAATTGTTTATTTTTTGTTTATTATTCAGTTTTTTCCTTGCTACCCACTTCCTGTAATCCTTTGACAGTACATACAAAAGTATGTCAAGCCAATAAAGCAATTAGAATTTTGGAAATTAAAAAATCAGATGGCCAGACCAACAGATAGACAGATAGATAGATAGATAGATAGATAGATAGAGAGATAGAGAGACTAACAGATAGATGATCGATTCAGAGACAGACATGAAGATAGATATTTACACATTTTATTACAACGTAATCTGCCATCTATTGCAATAAGAGTCGTTATTATGATAGGCTCACCGGAGCAGAAGCTCTTTGGGAAGTTTTTTGTTGATTAGGGCCTCATCACTGTTTGAGAACACCTGGACAATATGAAATGACACAGATGAATTACATAAAGCTCACACAGCACCAGCTACGCTCATGCACAATCAATATGCCCAAAGCTGGTTCAGACACGCCTCGGCCTGGTGCAACTTCACCCATAACACTTGCACAAGAAGGACAAATAGCATCAGCGAGTGTCTTTGATAACACTGCTGCTTTGTGACATTTTCTCAAGCCCTCGCATTCAGGGCACGTAAGCAAGCCAATCAGCTTGATCTAAACTTCAAGAACACCAGCCAACTCTAATGTTAAACGGATTCAGGCGCAGCGCCCGTTGCTGACACGGTCAGCTGGTGCCGTTGTGTTAGGACGGGATTACCCTTGACGAACAAAAGCCTAAATACTGCACGTAAAAATAGAGCTCTGCTCGGCCCAAAACACACACACAACACACACACACAACCCTTGCAGACACACACGCGCGGGCACGCACGCAGTCAGTCAGTTAGTCACTCACGCGCGGGCACGCACGCAGACACAAACAGACGCTTAAACACCCTGCCATCGCTCAGACAGCCTGCCACCGCCCGTTTTCGTTTCCTCGGGCAAACTATCGCGGTTCAACGACCACGTCCACAGTTCGCTCGATATGAGTTACCTCAAATCTGCCCTTGGTGATGCCGTTCATGTCTGTTGCAGTGTCAATAATAAAGACAGTCCTCGGCAAGCGCTGCGCACAGCGACGTTTGCGCGTTTTGTCAACGCTGGCGATCAAACTATTGTGAGACAGACGCGCAGCTGTAACGTGTGGCCTGCGAGCCGTTCGTGTCTGCGCTGGTAACCGGAGAAATCCCGGGCTGGCCGCCGTCCGTGAACCATCACACAGCCAAAATAACAATAATAATATGGACGGAGCAGACTGCTGCTCTAACCTCACTTCCGCCTCCCGAGCTGCCTCTCTGACTACATTTCCGCTCGAGCGCAAATTCCTGCCCGAAGTGAGTGCCGCTTAATCTTTAAACGACGCCAATAAAATGCAAGAGGTTTCTGGCAAATAAGCTTAAAGAATAATCCTTTTTATTAGCACTGGAGTTAAGAACGCGCTCGTGCGCTCCAGGGGTTCAAAAGAGTGGCTGTCGTGACGTCACTTTTGCGGGAAAAACACGCGTGGTGGGTTTGTTTTGGTAATGTTGTATGAGGTTGCATAGGTGTTCCGTGGTTAGGACGCAAATAGAAGTGTAGGGAAATGAAAAGCGACACTTTATTCATACAGAATTAAATGTCATCGACAATATTTTAGCACAATGTCTCTGTTAGCAGAGCAGATGTGCATTGAGAAAATATGCTTTTGTGAAAATATGGATATTGTCAAAATTCTATTCAATTTAGTTTCGAAGCATCTAACAAACACACACAAGTAAAACATTTCCACATTTTACTGCATTTACGTATTTGTTATTTCATTTAAATGTCCCAGATGTTAAACTGCCTGAAACCAATTAGCTGAGACTGTTAAATACAGCTTTATAGTTGATTGATAGTTGAATAGTCATAAAATGATTGCTGTCTGTTTACACAAGTTTGTCTGTCTTCAGCAATATCATGATGACGTGCAAAAAAATCTACTATGTACTTTGGAAGTCTAAATTGAATAAACATTTCCACATTTTACTGCATTTACGTATTTGTTATTTCATTTAAATGTCCCAGATGTTAAACTGCCTGGAACCAATTAGCTGAGACTGTTAAATACAGCTTTATAGTTGATTGATAGTTGAATAGTCATAAAATGATTGCTGTCTCTTTACACAAGTTTGTCTGTCTTCAGCAATATCATGATGACGTGCAAAAAATCTACTATGTACTTTGGAAGTCTAAATTGAATAGCAAAAACAATGTTTTATTTTATCTAGGAAATACGATTTTACAGCCCTGTAAAATCAGACAGTCTGAATGTTATAAAATGCTGATTTCTGTTTTTGAATAGGCACTAAATGTGTTTTTGCACGGCAGTATTTCTGGTCAACAGCAGAGGGCGAAAGAGAGCCGCATTGCTGGTGATTTTTTACCTTTCGTGATTTTAAGTCTGTGAATGGCGCGTGAATATTTTCTGGTTAGTTATTATTCAGCTATTGGCTAGTCTTTATATATTTCCCGGTTAGTCATTCAGCATCACAACATGATGTGTTTAATAGGACTATTTAATATAAGGTATTTCCCAGCAAGAGATGCAGTTTGTCCCTAATGTGTAGATGTTGGTGCTAAAACCTCTTTATTTTTGCATCAGTTTGAGGCTGGAAAAGACTACAGAACTAAGGTGTTTGGTCTTTAAAATGAAAGAAGTTTAACACCACTGTTACTCTTCCTAGGAGTGACATCAGCAAAAATCACTCCAAGAGCAAGATTCCAGAAGGTTCCAAAGAAGTAATATCAGCATCTGCAGGCCTCTCAGCATCTTGGCTAAGGTTGTCCTGGAGTCCACCATCAGGGACTGAACAAGAATGGTGTGCATGGCTGGACAACAAGATGGTAGCCAAGAACATTTTGCCAAAGACTGTGTGAATGAGCCAGAAGACTATGAAAATAATGTTTTTTGTCAACAAATGAATGTCAGAAATAAAACGGATTGATATAAAGAAGTGTTAAATATGACCAAAAAAAGACACCGCTAACAGGGGATATTCTCAGAAGCAATGTTCTCTTAAAGTTAAGATCAAACATTATTCCAGTCGCATTAAAAGAATGTTCATTTGAAGTTATCTGGTCTTTAATAACGTTCTCAAAACGTTAGCACAAAAATGTTATTTGTACATCATTAATAGAATGTTTCTTCTGAAACTGAAAAAATGTTACGACAGGTTTCAAAACGTTCAGAGAACATTCAAAAATAACATTCCCATAATGTTTGCAAAGTGATAGAAATGGAACATTCCCTTAATGTTTTTGCTAACTTTCCCATAAATGAGAAAAGTTTTTTAAAAAGCTTGTTGTTTTGAATTTTCTGAGAACATTCAGAAATAATTTTCATACCTTAATAGGAACATTATAAAAGCATACTTAGAACATCTTTTTGTTGGTCTGTCAGCTGTATATTGGTGGTTTTGTTCCTCTGGACCAGGACGTCTTGCTTTCATTGATAAAGTTATGACCATTTTGCTTAAATAAATGAAAAAAAATAAAAATGCAACGTTTTCCTGTTTTGTTTAACTTTTGGTGAAGAACTGATCTCAGTGTTGTTCAAATGTATGCAGGTTCACAAATGTTCTAGCACTACTCTATGTGCCGGCTTAAAGCTGTAATTGTTTGGCTAATACCTTGACTAAATAATAAGGTAAGGAATTTTGGATCACACATAGCTCAGTTATTGAAGTAAATAACATCAGAAGCTGTTCAGACACACTCAGTCTGCGCTGGCCACAATCCTGCCACTTACTCACTAAAAAACAAACATACTTGCTAATTCACACTCACTATCTCTTTCTCGAGCACAGAGGTACACATAAAAGCCTTTACAATTGAATGAATGTGAGTGGGAGTGTGTGTTTGTGGGTGGTTGCGGTGGGCTAAGGCACCCATTATGCTTTCGCGTCACATATAGTGTCCAACAGCGCCCATATTGGGCAGCTTAATCAACGTTACTGTGTCCTGAGGTTGGCCCCAAGAATTTGGGACACAGACACAGTTGGTTTTGTCCTGCTCGTTCTGAACTGACATGCAGCCAGGCGCGCTATGGTGACAAGGAGACTCACCAAAATTTAGGGTCCGGTCCTAAAAAAGAAAAAACACATTACACGGTGGCAAACTTTCCTCTGTGCCAGGGAACCTCTGAGCCGGACTCCCCACGGCACTGGAACAATCCCAGTGCTTAGAGTCTCTGTTCTCATGCGGCACTGCACAGGTTCTGAGTCATGACGTATTTACTGACAAAGCCGTGCGAGTTTTCGCACGAGCGCACCAGCAGCTCGGTAATGTACTTCTTGGTCAGATAAACCTCCTCTTGCACCTCTGACACTGCGTCTACTAGTTCTTTTCTCTCGGCTATTGGAATCATCGGAACTGTCCGTTTGGAGAGCGCAATTCAATTGGGATTTTTCACCTTTCCTGACAGTTTTTTCCAGAAGCACTGTTTCAGCATGGGGCGAGTCTGTCACCGAGAGCTCGCGCTCCTGCAGCTGCTGGGATACTTGGCTTGCCTGACGCGCGCGGACGGTGGGTTTCACTTGATGATCTGGGTGCGGTCATTTGTTTTACGCGCCTCTGCAATACGCGTTTATGCGAGGTGATGAATGGACGCGTGCGTGTGTCCAGCTTCCAAAATATTGGAGAGTTGTGTGAATGTCATATTTGTTCTTGGTGGTGTGTGTGTGTGTGTGTGTATATAAATGCATGGGTCAGTGGCCCATCTTTGTTTGTTCTATTAAGTTATTTAAAAGCACTTATAAAATCAGCTTATACAGATTGACTTGAATAAATTCAAGTTTTAATGATTTTATAATGCAACTAAAAAAAAGTCTTGGTGGTGTCTGGAAGCTCATTCAAAGATTTAAATTCTTGAGGAAAAAAAGATAAATGTTACTATTTATCAAATTTGTTTTTTGGGGAAAATATTAATAGTTAAAATAAGTTTGTCAGCGTCAGTACGATTTTTGAGAAAAATCACACATTCTCACCTTTTTAATGAACTATTTATTTCAAGTCAAATGAAAGAAAACATATTCATGACTGATATTAGTAAAAAAAAGAAAAAGAAAAAAAAAGGTCTACATGTTTTTTGGTTTGGTGTTATAGGCTAGACTTTTTTTCCTTTTAAGATTTTTCTATTATATACAGTAATCCAAACACAAAATAAAGCATCTATCCTGTTTTGTCCCATAGTTTTAGAGTCTAAGAGGCTCTTAGTATTATATGTTGAAATATATTAAAGTACACTTGACTGGCCTTTCTCACACATTAATGTTTGCTGTCATACATTCCTTTTGAGTTAAAATCCTTTAACTAAAGATCTAAATCATCCACCACAAACCCCTAATATCTTCACATCAGCATAACAGACTCATCAATATGACACTAATGAATTTGTAACAAACGATTGATAGATGACGGGTTGTTTGTGGTGGGTCAACTTGATTAGTCAGACTTCTGAACATGACTCAGTCTGGATACCTCACTGACACCAACCTGCTAACGTTATCTGTTCCAATTCAAATTGTTCCCAAACGATGATTTTAACTCATGTGTATTTTCTAGACATGGAGTTATGAGACATTATTGTATTATGAGCAAATAAAAAAATTTGTTTGGTGATATGCTCACTTAACCTCAGTTTAATATTTATCTAAAATTAGCTCAATTTCAGAAGGTTTAAAATAGCAGCTATTTTAATTCCTCTGTGTGAGACTGGGACAAACTAATGATGTAATTAAGAAGTTTCCTTATGCTTGTGATAAAAATTTATTTATGTTTGTACAATCTTACATTTCATTTATTTTATTTTTGGTAACAATGCCAAAGAAGAAACTTTTTGGGTTCCTTCAAGAACCTTTCAGTAAACAGTTCTTAAAATAAAAAATTTTCTTAGTGTGAAGAGCTTCTTAATAATCTAAAGAACCTTTTTTAATATAATCAGCTTTTTGTGCAATGGAACAGTTCCATGGATGCCGATAAAGAACCTTTATTTTTATTTATAAGAGTGTATGTGGAGTGTATTTGTATTTATTGCACATCTCTGTTTCTTTAACCCTCATTTGTTATAGCTTTACACTTTCACTCTGCCCAAAACACTGCTAAATACACTTTATATAGTAACTGACTTTATTCAGGGTATCCTGCCCTTTAAAATGGCCTTTTGACATACAAAGCTCTTTGGTGCTGTAATTCATACCATTCATACCCCCTGTACATATCAACTTGCTGTGGTTATATCCATGCATTCTCCTAATTTTTTTGATGTCCTTCTCATTTCCCCTGTTTGAGGTAATGTTTTCTCACTAATGTAATGTAAAATGTGCATTTAAGCTATTTAAGCTGGTTTATTTTTACCAGTCTCCCCATTAGGACGTGTGTTCTTACTGGAGTTGGAGAGTTTTTCAAAAGGTGTACAGGAAAAAGGGTTCGAGGCAGCAACACATGCCTGTATGGCTCAAGGGGCCCGGGTGGCATCCAGGGCTGACCTGCATCATGCAGTGTTGGAATGTGCCTTCTCAGCCTGCTCGCGTGGTTGGCTCTCCGGACCGAGCATTGGGTAAGAACATTCATTACCTGAAGAACAGATGCTGTCAATCAATGTGTTGATTTGTTGAACGGGCATTTTTTGAGCCACAATAATGAGATAGCTTGCTTGCGTATATCTGTGTTTTTCTGTGTGATTGCAAGACAGAGAGAATCCTACCTGTGAATTCATCCAGAACATTCCTATTTACACCTCAGGGCCTGAGAGAAATGGACCTGAGCTGCTGTGAAGGAACACATCAGCACCTTCCATGTGTTCATTTTCTGTGCTGCTCCATTGCTGAGGTGTATTACTTTACCACTGAGCACAAATCCCAAAATAATTATCACATCGAAAATGTGGTGCATATGTATTTAATTTTCAAATGAACAAGTGTGCCCAAAAAGTATATTAAAGAAATACATAAAATATAAATTGCATCACCTTAGATAACAAAATATCAAACCAAATGGCATCTGAAAACAGAATATTTTATTTTTATATAGTAAGAAATAATATATATTATAATAATATTTACTGCATAAAATATAGTATATTACATTGTATTATATATTATTGTAATATACATTATAATGTACAATTTGGTATATATATATATATACTGTATATATATATACATATATATACACACACACACACACACACACATATATATATATATATATATACTGTATATGTATGTGTGTTCAAAGTTTGGGTCAGTAAGATTTTTCATATATTTGAAAGAAGTCTTTTGTGTTCAATTTAAATACTTTTAATTTTTATTTTAGTATATTTTAAAATGTAATTTTTTCCTGTGATGGCAAAGTTGAATTTTCAGCATCGTTACCCCAGTCTTCAGTGTTACATATGATCCTTCAGAAATCATTCTAATATGATGATTTGCTGATCAACAATAGTGGTGCTTAATTCCGTATGATACACGTTTTTTCAGGTTTTTTGTGAAGCATAGACATTTCAAAAGAACAGCATTTGTTTGAAATAGATATTTTGTCTTTACTGTCACGCATCAGTTTAATACATCCTTGCTTAGTAATTAGTAAGTATTACTGAACTTAACATTTTGAACAATAATATATATTTACTTACAAGAAAAAAAGGAAATGGGGTAAGAGAAATAAGCTTAATTCAAGATATATTGTTTGTTCTAAGCTTCCAATAGGTCTGGACTACAAAATTCAAAGCATTCTGTTGTTATCATGTATACATTTGTGAAAATCTTGTTGAAAATCACTTGCATCTGCAAGTTTTGCCAAAAGGAGTGGCCTTCCCTTCAGAACAACCTATAGATTACACATGGATTTCTCGGACGTGACACATAAATGACATACATGTGAAAATCTACCTCAGTGCAGCTGAGGTTTAATCACTAATCTTTGACACAGGGTGTTTCCTAGTAACTTAACACTGTCTCAGGAGAGTTTGGTAAGACTCAAGCAGTCTGGTTGTGGCTTGAGCCCCCCTCTGCACCCGCTCTGACATACCCACATGCTCATAATTCTGATTAAGACCTAACAGCTGAGTGCTAAAAGGTGAGGTATACTTCCCTCGCAAACATTTAGAGGAATGTCACTAAACGAATTGGGACAAAACAGACAGACATTCTTGGTTGTAGATATGCACGGTATATTCAGCAACCTTGACTGACATCTTGAAGTCAAGTTTTAAATAATTGATTGTTCTGTTTGAAATAATTGTAAAGTTATTATAAATGCAAACGTCACATTCTATATTAATGCAGCACATCGCTATGTTGCTTGGCAACTGCGAACATCCTACAGTTAAAAAAATTAACAATATCACTTGGTGCAAAAGCTATTTATTCTGGTGATTTTTAATACATCTAATTTGTTTAACTGTTTGATGAAAACTGGTGTCTTTATTGATTCAATGTTTCTAATTGTTGATTAACTGTTGATCACTATTATATGGTTTTTAGGTACTCTGTTTTTCATTGTCTACAAACACCACTTTTACCTATGGTAAAATCACTGTAATGCAGGGGTTTTCCAGATTTTTGATGCCAAGGACCCCAAATATTATGAGTTTCTTGTGGCTTATTGCATATTTGAATCACTCTCGCATTTTTGTTCTAACAGACACACAATCAAAGAGTGGTACTGGCCGACACAAGCTTTAAAAACATACACACGCACGACAGAAAACAGACCTGTGATGTAAATTTATACAAACACTGGAGACATTAGCAATGTGAGGAAGATATACTCCATAAAGTGTGTGTGTGTGTGTGTGTGTGTGTGTTGAAATAGTACATGAGCTGCCTATGTAAGCAGAATTTAACAGTGACATCAAATCTGTTGCCTTAATAAAGGAGAAGACAAAAAATTGAGAAAGAATTCCTCTAATTTACTTCCAACTTGCTGTCATGTGATTTCAGGACTACAGTGTGCAGCGGCGTCCCGGGGAGTTTGAGGCCAGTTGATGTGCAGTTGGAGAATTTAACCGCGGACACCGAGAGACTGGGCGTGTTCTGTGTGAAAGAGAGCGGTCAGTTTTAAATCACTGGAACAAAGAAACTCGAGAAGGGGACTGTGTTTTTTCACTTATGAGGGATCATGAGGGACTATTTCAGATACTTTAGCCTGTTTCATACCGCATGTGAAAGCAGAAGAGCAAAAGTGTGAGTAGAGTTTCAACACCAACACAGGAGTTTTCAAACCATTTATGCCAAGGACCCCCAAATATGATGATCTTCTTATGAGAGACTCCTGTCATAAAAAATAAAAGTAGCTATGTATTTTCAAGTGTAAAGACATTTTTTAGTGTGCATATAAAACAATTTTTGTCCTCACATTTTCTCAAAGTAAAAACACAACAAACAAATCTGACTTAATCCAGACCATTTAAAGGAACACCACTATTTTTGAAAATAGGCTCATTTTCCAACTCGAGTTAGACAGTTGAGTTTTACTGTTTTCAAATCAATTCAGCCGATCTCCGGGTCTGGCGGTAGCAAGGAACTTTGGGTGCATGGGTGCTGCAGGCGCAATGATATTACGCAGGGCCTGAAAATAGTCCCCAGCTAGGTAACTTCCAATAAGCCTATTTTCAGGCGCTGCGTAATATCATTGCGCCTGCTGCACCCATGGTACGGCAGTAAAGTTCCTTGATTATTACACCGGAATGAGAGTATAGTTTCTAGCCATATCGGCCTAGAAAATCGCAACTTTTCATTTTCCGTCGGTCTTAGTACACGATGTAACTACAGAAGAGTCAAGTTTTAAATAGGAAAAATATAGAAACTCTTTGGTCATTTTTGAGCGAGATGCTAACGGTCTAATCAGATTCAATGATCTATGCTAAGCTACAGCTAAAAGTGCTACTGCCAGACCTGGAGATCGGCTGAATGGATTCGAAAACGGTAAAACTCAACTGTTTAACTCTAGGGGAGTTGGAAAATGAGCCTATTTTCAAAAACAGTGGAGTGTTCCTTTAAGGAGTTTATGGCTAGTTTGGGATTTGGAGTAATTGCAGTGCTTCTAGTAAATTCATGTAGATTATATTTCACTACCATCAGGTTGGTAAAGATTCTCACCAGCCATACATCCTATAACTATGATATAATTTATGACTGGATTATAAAAGGATTTTTCAGTATATTACCCCAGAAATTACTTTTCTTTTCTGAAGCTATCTGCAATTGCAGAAATGCTGTTACAATGTGAGCAAGTGTGCAGTGTGAAACAGACTTTATATGTAATTTATCCTTTTCACTTTATGCATTTTTCTTTTATAATTTATGACAAACTCTTCTCCTTCATGACTGACCTTGTTCCACTTCCCTTTCATCCACCAGATGCTCCATGTGGGCAGCCACCTTCATTCCCACACTCACATCTGCAGGGGAAAACTGGGCTTGACCTAGGGGATGAACTTCTGTATGCTTGTGACCCAGGATACAAACTGCCCAATGGAGATATGGCCTTCAGCCTGCTTTGCGACAGTTGTGGAGATTGGTACAGCCTTGTGCAGCATTGCATCAAAGGTGAGCTGCGAACACAATGATGAGATTTTAAAACCAAAAGAGCCATGTCGAATATGAGACAGAGGTTCCAAGATACTCAATTCTTGTGGTTCAAAGTGTTTATTTGGCTTTTGGGTGTAGCTGTGTAGTCCTCAATATGTTTTATTTGTTGCAGATGATCCTGAAGGCCACATCGACAATGAAGATAAGTTCACAGATGGCCATCTCCTTGAGAATCCGAGGGAGGAGCATCATATTTCTTTGAATCCAGGAGGAACACAGTCCACTGATCATGAAGTAGAAGAATCCTCTCCTGAGCCTGAGCGGAGAGTCATGTCTGAGGAGGAGAAAGAGAATGATGAAGATTCAACAGTATCAATAACTGAACCTCCAGTGTCTCAACTCAGTCAGAAGCATATGTTCTGGTTCCCTTCAGAGGCCTTCCAGGAAGAGAAGGAGCAGCCAGGTATCACCACTGATTCCTCCTCTATTAAAAGCCCCAATGAAGACAAGAGCCACATGATGGTCAAAACAACCTACAGCCAATCTGGTCCTGACATGATCACAGAGAAAAGTGACTATCTGACAGATCCTCCAATCAGTGAACCTGCCAGTCCTAGTGTCGGCGGCACAGACGAGTCCTGGCTAGATGGATACCCTGTTACTCAGGATGAAGATAAAGCTGGAGGTGAGTCGACAGGGGAGGCGGGGCCAGAACAAGGTGCGGAGTCGGAAACAGAGACCTTGACTGGCGACTCAGAAGTAGAGGTGTTTGAGGATGAAACCAAAAACCCTGTGGAAGAAAAGACGGGGGGTTTGATTGACAACCCTGAGGAGGAAGAAGATGGAGAAATGAAAAAGGACAAGATCCACAGGAAGGGAGACGAGGAGGAGCTTGGTAAAGGGACAACCAGACTTGAAAAGGGAGAGTCTGTTGTAACACCTTATGAGGAAACAACTGAAGGACTTTCAGAAGATGAAATAGGGAAAGAAACGTACACACCAGAGGAAACAGACTCTGATGGATCCAAAACATTGGGGTTTGATGGTCTTACTGATAGTCCAAATGGTGTGGAGGTGAAGCCCACCACCTCCATTACTCAGATCACACCCAGTCCAGATGATATTGCTGTACACAAGTGGCCCATGCCATACACACCAGCTTCTGCTCCTGAAAATGTGAGTGCCAGTCAAGGCGGGTTGGGCCCTGAGAAAACATCCACACCTTCTGGGATGGTACATCTGGATGGTACACCTGATTATATCACCAGCATGCCCACTCCTGTCATTAAGGATCCATGGGAAACCATTGATGACCACTTCCTGGAGCACATCCCTGTTCATGTCCCAACTGAAACGTCTGAAAATCGGAGTGTGATGGAACATGGTGGAGATCACAGCCTGGATCAACAGGACCAAGCTGGAAAGGGTGCTTGTGCAGAAGACCCCTGTCACGGTTCAGGCCGCGGGCCCATGATCGCAGCCATTATCATTGGCATCGTAGCAGCAGTAATGGGTGTGGTCTTGGGGGTGTGGTGTTATAAAAAGAGGCAACAAAAGAGCTCGCACTATCAGCTTAATGGAACAAACAGGCAAACACAGTGCATTGAATTACAACAGACTGTGTGAGAGTCATACAGATCCTAATAAAACCGCACAGCTTACATGAGCATCCACACAAAGCCATTCATGTGTGAACGTTACAGTCTATGTCCACCGGGGCTCAAAAAAGTGAATTTGAAATCTACACTCTAAAAAATGCTGGGTTGTTTCAACCCAATGTTGGGTCAAATATGGACTAACCCAACTGTTGGGTTAAATTTAGGTTACATTTTTAAATTAACTTTTTAACCCAACAGTTGGGTTAGTCCATATTTGACCCAACATTGGGTTGAAACAACCCAGCATTTTTTAGAGTGTATCTATCTATCTATCTATCTATCTATCTATCTATCTATCTATCTATCTATCTATCTATCTATCTATCTATCTATCTATCTATCTATCTATATCTGTCTATCTATCTTCTAATTTTCTAGTAAAACTACAGTTATTTGAAATTTAGTTCACCTAAATTTGCCTAAATTTCAAGAATTGCATTGCATTAAAAACCATTCTTAATTCAGTTCTGAATGCCACACAACCCTGACTTTCATAAGGAGTGTGTCTGTGTTCAACACTCCTTATTTAGGTAGTATTTCTACATAGCTGTGGAATACTAATGAACCAATAAATTACTTTGGGGGGGAAATATCCGCTTTAGTCTTCTTTGGTGTCAACATTGCTGCGAGAGCTTAAATAGGCTTAAAAAAAAATTCCTTCCTAAAATAAGACTGCAAACATTTGCGTAGTGTTGCCAGGTGTTTGTGTGTAAGAGCAGCAGGGCCAAGCCTGATATCACAAAAGAGGGACATAGTTTCTGTGTCTATACTATCGTTTTTACCACAAACGTATTTCTGTTTTACCATGTTTTCTATTTCTTTATATTTTCATTGTATTGTGGATAATTGTTGTATCATGAATCAGATGTCTTCTCTTGCTTTGGACGGACTGCATTGGACTGCGGGTCGGTGCATGTGTGTACATGGTGCCCGTCTGTCCTTGTTAACAGATTTGTATGTGTTTATAGTTTTGTCCATTATGAGTGAGCGTGTGTGAAAGAATCATTGTGACTTTAGCCTATTTTGGTTTTGAAAGAGAGCAGTCAGTTAAAAGAGAGTGTGGTTGAACTCAATATTCTCTGTGTGCTATTGAAAGTTTCCAGCTTGCAGACAGGTGAGACATTCTGGTCAGAGGAACTGAGGGTGAATTCTGATTGGCTTTCAGCTCATACAGACCTAGAGTAGGTAGAAAAATAGCTTTCATCCCTAAATTTAGAATACAATGAGCATTTGTTCATTTCAAACCTTTTTCCTATAAATAAGTGAGTTTCTTGGGGTTGAACTCAGGACTCAGAAAGATTCACACTCACAGACAGGTGAGACATTCTTCTCAGAGGAACTGAGGGTGGATTCTGATTGGCTTTCAACACGTTTACAGTTTGTTGAGTTTCAGTTTCTTTAAAAGATATGTAGTACTATAAAAGTTATATCATAGCAGACTATTTTCTACATATATTTTCCCAAATATCTCATTGATGTTCAGTGCAAATTTTTTGAACATGTTTTGTACAAGATATTCAGTCGACTTCAGCGATGTTTATGAGGCATATTTATATCATGTGTATTATAAATGTAAAAAAATTAGAACTAGTGAATTAAAACAAAACAAACACAAATCAGTTATGTCTAAATCTAAATAGGTCAAACATATTTAGCATAGTTTGCTATTTTTAGATAATATTAATAATAGGTAATGAAGTGTAGTAAAGCGATTTATTTCTAGGTGTTGTTAGAGCAAATGTAGCATTTTTTACATTGTTTGATTTAATTATAAATGAAGAAAAGTGGAGTAAAACTTCATGAATTTTGCAGGGTCGTTTGTAAGAATCCATTAATGATTGGCTGACAGTATTAACATTATCTAACTGTTTGGGTATTTTTGGTTGTTGGTTGTTGCTCTTGTATTGTAATGTTTTCCAGCCCTGACATCTCTATTTAGTAGAGAAGCTATACGGTCTTATTTACATTAGCCATTTAGTGGACGCTTTTATCCAAAGATACTTACAAATGATGAACATCACAAGTGATTTATCATACAAGAGCCAAAAACACTTGCATTTACTTACAAAAAAAAAGCTATTTTCCAGTCTTAATGCAAAGAATGTTAAAAAAAAAAAACGAAAATTTTTGATCAGGAAATAATTTCCAGTTGGCTGCTGTAGATATATTTAAATCTACAGTGTTAAACACATGAACTGCTTACCATAAAATTGGTCATTTACTATTTGTGGGGTAAACCATTGGCCATTGGAACTATTTTATTTGCTCTGATCTCTTCTGATGGTTATATTCTGAACTGTAAAGTGTTTTTATTGTGATAAGGAACTGTGAGATTTCATGCTCTTTGTTCATTTCAATTCCATTTGAAGCTAAAACTGCTTGGTAATATCAACATTACACTGTAACAATGTCGGTTAGATGTGGGTATCTGACTAAACATAGCTGTGGAATACTAATGAACCAATAAATTACTTTGGGGGGGAAATATCCGCTTTAGTCTTCTTTGGTGTCAACATTGCTGCGAGAGCTTAAATAGGCTTAAAAAAAAATTCCTTCCTAAAATAAGACTGCAAACATTTGCGTAGTGTTGCCAGGTGTTTGTGTGTAAGAGCAGCAGGGCCAAGCCTGATATCACAAAAGAGGGACATAGTTTCTGTGTCTATACTATCGTTTTTACCACAAAACAAAGACGAAACACTCAGAAACACTCCTGCATACAAATACTCACACAGCGAGAGAACAGAGACTTATTTAAATGTGTTTGAACATGGAGTATCTGTGCAGTTTATCACACCATAGTAGGAAAAACCCACAGAGAAAAGGAAAGAAGGAGTGGGGGATGAGGAACGAGAGATGTGGAGGGAGTTTGGAGTAAAAAACGACCGTCCACATGCACTCTTAAAATTCAAGTGTTTTGCTTAAAGTCCAGTGTTTAGTCTTTTGCTATTATATTTAGTCTGAAGGTTTACTGCTTTTAGGGGCAGGAAATTCTGGTTCAGCCTTTGAAAATAGACAAGTTTGTTTGATTTCTTCTATGCAGCACCATTTTACACATATTTTGAATAACAGCCAAGTGAACATTTGTGAAGTTATCAACAACATATTAGTACTAACATTTGGTCCACACAGATTATGTGAGGCTTGGCATGACCAAAAAATTGCTAAGCTCAAGATCTTAAAGTAAGTCAGTTCTTCTGAAATGCCCAAAACACAAATTCTCCACCAGAAGGAGGATTGTACAAAGACAGTGTAACACTTTAAGTAACAAAATATGAATTAAAACAACACAGATGTAGAAAATGACTGATAAATCAACCAGTATTTCACAGCACAAAAGTGGCGAGTTTTCATCCACGTTATTTATTACGATAGCATCTGCATCTATAACAATCAGCCAAAAAATTAATTTTCAGTGTTTCACCAGTTCTTGCGGCTCAAGTCTACCTGGATATCATCATGGTATCCCTTCTGGATTGCTATTTGGATTTTATTTAATGTAGAGAAGCAAAGTTTAATAAAACAAAAACACACATTGTTTTCTCTAAGATACAGTAAGTTGACAGGTTGATTCAGATTTATAATATTTTGGCTTGTGGTGCATGTGAAAAAACCTGTATTTACATGTGTAAATATAAGTACATATTATAGTACAGATGTGTACAGTAAAAAGATATCAACACTTCCAATCACCAACCCCTAAATAAATACAAGAACAAAAATTGTACAGGAATGAGAATACCTTTATGGTCTTTTTCACAATGTTTTTATTTCAGTGCAAATAAAATCGTTTATTCATCCTCAGCATTAAGATATTCATCAAGAAACTCTAAGACTTCACCCTGAAAGAGAAAATAGTTGGAGGAAGAGTTAGAGAGAATGGAGTTTTATTTTAATTTAATCTGCTTCTTATTCTGCAATCATGGCATCGGGGTTATTATAGTTAACTAAAACTAAAACTTTAAATTGTTAATAAATAAATAAATAAATAAATAAATGTTGACTCAAATTAAATAAAATGTTTTTAAAAGATTAAACTTATTTTATTTCAGCTAGTTGCCAAAGCAAAATGTCTCATTTTCATTTAGTTTAACTTGAAAAAATATTGCAAAAAATAAAAAATAAATCTCGATACAAAAATAGCACAGCACTGTAATTAAATAATCATAAAAAAACTTTCATTTATCAGCCACTAGAGGGCGGTGTGAAGTAGTAAACGGCTCAGAGTGAATCAGTAAGCATAGTGCTCACCCAAGTGGCCAAACAAGCGGTCAGCACTACTCCGAATAGTTGTAAAACAGCTACATTTGTGAATATTCAACAAGCATTCAAATAACCCACCACCAACTCTCAGCTCTCACCTCATCATCTGGCAGAAACTTCTGTTTGGCAAATTCTAGCATCTGCAGCTGTAGCGTCGTTTGATTGTAGTACCGTACTGCTTCCTGTCATGTGAGAATGCATTATGAGTACAACATCGAACATCTAAAAGAAAATAAATGTGTTTATTCATTATTTACCATGATCTGAGACACCTACCGCTCTAGGAAAGAAATCCTCTTCAGTGAGGCCAAATTTTTCTCTATGGTACCGATAATAATCTACATTATTCTTCATTACCTCATCACTGGGATCAAAGAGCATGTAGCTGGCCACACACGGTACAGCGTTCTTCAGATCATTCACTGAATGAGAATGAAGGAGAGAAACGTTTGAGAAACATTTGAATGGAAGTGAATGTTTCATATGTCAGTTTTTCACATTCATGGTTTACATAAGTAGTTTAAACAGAGAACTTTCTTGACTTACATTTATAATAAGCAAACTGGAGGTAGTGGTACATGGTTGCAACAAATTTCTCAACAACAAATCCACCTACAACCGGCGTGAGCTCGCTCTCACAGTGAACCTTCCTCTCCAGAACCTCTGCGTAATGATCTAAAGACAGAGAAACAGACATGTTGTTATGTTTCAGCTAAAGTTACAAAGGATCTCAAGGGCAGACATGACAAGAGCAGCAGGTATATGCCAACCTGCAATGGATGGGTAAAAGTCTTTGAAGTCTTTGATCTGTCTGGATCCCTCTGACGCGGCGATGCACTCATCATACACCTTGAAAAAGTCTCTCAGTGCCAACTCCATATCTGACACTGACGTTCTGAAGTTATCGCCATTGTATGCCCGCACGGCCCGAATGAACAATGTCTGAATAAGAAAAACCCACATTAAGCATATGTAACTGTAAACTACAATACTGTTTATTACATTCAACAGACTTATTACAGTTGCATACGTTACCTGAGCTTGCATTGCATAAATGTAAACATATATTATTATAGATTCATATTATATATGCACTACCTTTTAAAAATTTGGAGTCTTGAGATTTTTTATGTTTTTAAAAAGAAGTCTCTTTTGCTCGCCAAGGCTGCATTCATCTGATCAAAATTACAGTAAATAAGTAATATTGTGACATTCTTAAAATGTAAAATACCTGTTTGTAATTTAATATATTTTAAAATGTCATTTATTTCTGTGATGCAATTACAGTATGTTGATTTGGTGGTCAAGAAATATTTCTGATTATAATCAGTGCTGAAAACAGTTGTGCTGCACAATATTTTTTTCTCAAGATTCTTTGACGAAGAATAGTTCAAAAGAACAGCATTTATTTGAAACAGAAATATGTTGTACAACTATAAATGTATTTTGATCAATTTAATGCATCCTTGCTGAATAAAAGTATTAATTAATCACACTGTCCCCAAACTTACCGTTATGTGTATTTCTGCATATCATTTAATAAACATTTGTCATTGTAAGTAATATTATCAGCATATCTGAAAGAAATATGTCATTTGAAAACTAACATGAATTTCAGGATTTCTTAGTATTTAGTTTGACCCCCATCTGCTTTAATGGCAGCAGCTCTCAAGCTGCATTAACAAGAGGATTCAAATGAGGATTTGATTTCTTCTTATTCGGCGTTTAGTGTGTGGGGTCTCACCTCATATGACTTGGTCTCCAGATCTTTCATATGTTCATCAGCTCCAGGTAAACTCTTGTAATAGTTCATGTTCCTCTTCATCATCTCATCATCAGGATGCTTTAGAAGAAATGTGTACGCTGCAGATACAGCTTTGGCCAAATGATCACTCTGGAATAATTCATAATTATCAATTTTGTCAGATATTTCCAAACCAAAACTCTACACATAAAAATATTCAAACAAATCATGGTACTACAATGGTAAAACCTCTGATTTTTAGTATGTTATTCTCTGAAGTAGGCCTTCTTTAGAATACCATGCAGTGCATGCACTTTAAAATGTACCATGGTACATGAATAAGGTAAACATTCAGTACCATGGTATTATTACTATGTTATACCGTCTACATTTAAAAAAGTATCAAAATGCGATGTAAATTTCATGTTTTTGACATGGTATTGTGGCAATACCATGAAGCATTTTACACATGTACTTGCACATTATGTACTTTGAAATGCCATGTATTTTGATATATGGGTATATGGTTCAGTACCATATTACCATCTAATACAATCTATACAACAAAAAAAATCAACCATGGTACTACCATGTTTTTCACTGTGAACCATCTGAAGTTCTATAATCTATTACCATGTTACAGTATTGCACAACACTCATTTACCCTTAAACTTGCTTTATAAATAATTGTAGAGGCAATGAGTGAAAGTTAATGTTTAGTAGTGGACTCACTTTGAAGTAAGCAAACTGCAGGTACTTGTAGGGCTCCCGTTTCTCAAACTCCTCGATGGTTTCACGGCTGGGAAGCGTCTGTCTGAAGGCAGGTAAGCCCTGCTTGCACCGCTTCAGACACTGAGCTCGCTTCATCACATTACCGAAAGCGTGCAGCTCGGGGAAGTCGCTGAAGCGCGTCTCGTCGTCGAGGCGCACCGTGCTGCAGTTGAGGTTACAGAAGGCCTCGCTGTCCCTGAGCAGTCGGTACAGCCGGAGACTCATCTCCAGAAACTCCACGCTCTCGGACCACTTCTCCTCACTGTACTGGTCTAAAGCGTGTCGGTACGCCGAGTCCAGGGGCATAAGCTCGTGCCGTGGGAAACTACGAAAGTTGTATTTCTCATACTGCGCAAGGACGCAAAAAGTAAAACAGAATAAAAGAAATGCAAACCTGGGGCAGTGCGATGAGGAGGCCATGGTCCCGTATGGGAATCCCAAAGTACGCAGGAACGTGACAGAACAAAACCCGCCCGCCCCACAGCCTCTCCACGTCCCCAAAGTCCGTCAGAACGCACCCTTCCCCCATGCAGCTCAAAAAACATTACAGTGATTTACTAAAAAACGATGTTTACTCTTCAAATCCCACCGGTAACATTCACTTTTAAGTTTGAAGGGTCTAAGAAAGACACAGAGGCCTATACAACTATGAAAGTTCATTCTGTCTTGTTTTGCGAACATTTTACATGGCTGCCGTAAATAGTTTAAACCAGAACGGTTTAATTCCAGTTTGTCCCTCTAAGATATTTGTGTCCAAACTCTATACAAGAAAGCATGTAAAATATGCCATCACATGGATAATTACAATATCTGCTGTGTATATATCATATACTTTAAACTATTCTAACATTATTCACATTACAAAAGTATAGACTGCAAACTAAATTGTTGTATTCATTAAAAGGAAACTAAAATGAATGGATGCATTTGGGTGTAAGAAGAATTAGTAATAACATATAATATAATATAATATATGCATTTATCAAAACGTACTTCACTATAATAAGGAGACATATGATGATCTGATCTAATAAATATAAAGTTAAAAAAGGCCTGTTGCACTGCTCGGCGAGCCCTCTATAATTACACGCTCATAAACCCCCATCATAAAGCGCGAGCCGCCCCTCTCTGTGCCACGTAGAAAGCATTCCAGCCTCCAGGCCTGCATTTCCGCATTTTCCCTGCAAAACGGAGCCCTTTCCTGCGTATTCTCCATATAAAGTGACACCGGAGCCATAGGAAGCAGTTCGAGGGAGTTTCAGAATCCGTCCACCACGTCTACACACTTCCCTTCTCGACTACAGCGAGCGAGAGGGTTTGAGGAAACTCCGACAGCAGCAACGAGCCCTTTGCAAAACACAAACGGAAGATGATACGGTTATTGGTACAGATGATTCTACCGGCTATCCTAGTGACTTTCGTGGCGTGCAACGCGCCGCCGGTACCGTTAGATGACATCGTGATAGAGAAGACGTTCACTCCGGAGCGCTGCGACCGGATGGTCAAGTCAGGAGACTTTGTTCGGTATCATTACATCGGCATGTTCCCTGATGGAAAGAAGTTTGACTCCAGGTTAGTGCAAAATGCATGTTTGACTTCCATTGTTCATCTTCTCACCTGGCCTAAAGCTAGAGTTTGCAGTCTGTTGAGCTCACAGCCACGCAGTCAGAGCAGATGGGCCTTGCTCAGTTAGCATAAACATTTAGTGCTGCAAAAGCACATTATATACATTTACAACTGGTTTAGAAAAAGTTAACATGTTGTAGATTTTAATATGGAATGATTGCATATGTGAGTGAATGAATAGCCTACATGAATGAATGTACACGTGACTGAGTGAACCAATGAATAAGCGAATGAATGAATGAATGAAGTATGGTGAATGACTGTAATTTTCATATGAAATAAAAGGACATACCTTTTTCAACCTTTTTTTTAAAGTATGTTAATAATTTTTTGCCTACTAAAATTTCGAATCTCAAAGTTGTAAAAAAAAAAAAAGATTATTGGAGTATATCTTACAAGAAAATACTGTTTTAGTCTTTCTAGTTTCTACTTCAAAATTTCAAATGTAATTTAGTGTGTTACTTGCTGTTTCTTTGTAATTATTTGCTAAATTTACTAGCAGTTTGAGAGTGAAAATTATTTTACCAACAAATAGTTTTCACTGTAGATTTAATGAGGGCTATCGCGATTCGTCGACTTTATTCAACTATTCGATTAAAAAAAAAATCCTCGACTTCATTTTGCTCGCGTCGACTAATTTCAGTTCTTTGTGCCCTTCATTTGTAGCTTGCGATGCTTTAAAACTGGGTCTATTAGTGGTTATCATTTGTTGAATACATCACTGCCTGCGACAAATGAAATAAACCTATAAACGTATCTGTGGACTTTTTTTCTTTCTTTTTTTTGTATACTGGTGTGATGACCCATGTCTTAACTTACCTCGTTCAACATTCTCCATGCTGTCTGGTTGTAAACTATGATACAATCATACAAACATGTTGCTGAAATTTCTTTCTTTTTTTCATGTTTCCAATGTAAAATAGTTAAACATTTTTACAAACAAATGTAAATTTACCAATTAAGATTAACACAAGGTTTATGGTTCCATTTGCACAGTGAAACCAACAATCCCAGAACACCTGGATGATTACAGCTACAGGTTTCCAATAGTAGCACAGATCCAACTACCATTTCAATTATTTATTTTTATGCTCTTCTGTTACCTTTTAAGTTTTAAAACTGTCATCTTCATTTTGTTTTAAAAATATGAATTCAATAGTGATTCACACTCAAAATCCAGGAAAATGTTAGTCATGGAGGATGGGATTAATAAAGTAAAGTTTTCCTGACTTTTGAGCATGAATCACTATTGAATCCTTGTTACAAATTAAAAAGATGTATGCACCAAAACAAGACAACATAGGAGACAAGAGAGTGTGATGTTAACGTCCTTGTAGAATCTGCTGTATAAAAATGACATAATAAAGCTAAAAAAAACTAAAACAATTCTACACTTGATTCTGGCATTTAATACATTACATTAATATTCAAAAGTTTAGGATTACTATGAATTCAACGAACTGAAATCAAAGTAATTGACAACTAAGTGTGCTGAATGTCTGCACTCATTCAGTCAGCGACGACTGCACAACACGTGCAAACTAATGAAAACATTATAAACGGTTACAAAATGATGAACAAATGTAGTTTAGGCATAGGTTTGTGCAACGCTGTAAAATATTTACCTTTTTTAAAATATCCCATTAAACCAGCTGAAATACAAGGAGCGTGAACTGAAATTCTCAGTTCCACCTGGTTCCACGCGCATGTCCGGGAAACTCATGAATATTCATGTATGCCCCGCCCACTGAAACAGAAAATCTCGGAAACCGAAAATCTCCTAACACCGGCAAAATACCGGAAGTGGCGCATTTCATGGACGAGAATACATAAAACACATTATTAGACTGTTTCCCAAGGCTGCATTATATATTAAACCCATTTAAAAATCTTAATTAAGCATAATTGTGAATTCACAAACGCTACGATTTAATTAAATTATTATATGCGATGCAGTTCTAATACAGTATATGCGCTTTAATTATTTACATGCGTGTAGATGAAGTACATGCGTCACACAGCGGCTCCGTTCACAGTAGCTCCACAGGAGCTGTTATCATGTACATGTGTGGAGCGGCTCAAACTCCATCTCTGCATGTTGTTGTGAGTCTGGGCTTATTATAACGTTCATCTGGGAACGCAACATGCGCCATTTCATCAGATTTGTAAGGTAAATCGTTTATAAATCTACGCAAACGCAGGAGAATACATCGCGGTTTCAAAAGAAAAGCTCAAACCCTCACTCTGAGTTTACACGTTTTGATGTCCACATATTCATTTAATTACAGTGGCTATAGTACTTCTGTCCTAAAGAAATAGCCAAAGATGAAAGATTAAATGGACATTTGAATGAAATGGTGCTTGGTCAATATTAAACAAGGATTAGATCGCACAGCAATGTGTAAAAATAATCATCAGGCCGTTGGCGCCCTCTGCAGGCCTTTGTCGTAATGCGTAATGTACATCAGCTCTATTGTTTATAATACATTGTAGAAACCATATGATTTCTTGCTTTTGATGCTGTATTTTAAGTCATTTTAAAGGCTATTGTTCACTTACATCTATTTTTATTACCACAAAAAAATTAATTATAATTATAGAGCCCTATGAAATCCGTTTTATTTCCAAATTCATTTTTTTCCATTTTCATTTTTCTATACTCTGTTTTAATGCTTAAATTAATTTGTATTAATCAAAAAGCCTGTCTAATTAATTGAGTTTTACAGTTTTATCTTTACCAAATTCTGTTTTCTCCATTATTTTCTGGATTCCATTTTAATGGATTTTTCTCCTAAATAAATTCTGGTAAATAACATTTCTGTTAAATACTCCTTTAAAAAGTGTTTTTTGATTATAATTTTATTATTAGTAGACTAGAACATGTGGATATGTTGTCATTCTTAAACTATAATACTGAACTTTGATAATAATACTGAATTGTAGATTTTTTGAGGGAAATTAATCGTTTAGATTAATCGATAAATTAGTCTATAGATTAGTCGAAATAAAAGTCGTTAGTGGCAGCCCTAGATTTAATTGATTTAAGTAAAATTTGAAAATTATTATTGCATTATTTTTTGCAAATGTATTATTGCACAAAATTATTATTGCACTAACCTCTTTTAATTTTAATTGAATTGAATTTCTTATGAAGAAAGAAATCTTCTTTTTAAAGACACATTTACATGAGAAGCAAACTGTAAGATGTTTAATGTAAGAAAATGATTTAATTATTTGCCAAATTATTTAAAAAATATATTCTCTAAAAGCTCTTAATATCTTACAAAATGTTGCTTCTCAAAAAAAAATCTGATTTTAAGGATGTTTTTACTGAAAAAAAAATTAAGAATTATTTTTGCAGTGTAAATGTTTGTTGATTTGTGTGTTTGCAGTTATGACCGTGGCACCACCTATAATGTGTTTGTTGGTCGGAAGCAGTTGATCGCTGGAATGGACAAAGCTTTAGTGGGCATGTGTGTTAATGAACGATGGATGATCAAAATCCCTCCACAGCTTGCCTACGGAAAGGACGGTTATGGTAAACAGACTTTTAAAAACACAGCTCTCTGTTTACCACTTCATGCATGAATGTCTATCAATGTAGGTGCCATCAGTACATTTACAATTAAATAGGCACATACCACTAGGTAGCATGCTAATGCGTAAAACTCACTGAGACCTACAATGCCCATTATCCTCCTGAACTCCTGCTGAGTCAGAGGAGCATGACATCTCCATTTGGAGAGAGAGGAGGGGGGAGTTGAACAGATGGGGGTGTGAACTCCCAAAGGGAGTGAACGGAAGAAGAATTTTGTGCCATGTCCACTTGTCAGAACTAGTAGTGAAGTGTGTGTCTGCCCAATTCAGCTGCAGGAGACACAAACAGATGTGTATAGTTTAATTGCACATACATACAACAGACTTACATTATAAGTAATCTCAGACACATTAATCTCATGATCAGCTCTTTCAGTGAAATACAAAATACACAGGGTGGCAAAATTCCCCTTGCACAGTTTTATTGTAGTGAGTTGTAGTTGTAGTGAGCAAACAACAACTAATAATGCAGCCTTTATAGTAAACACAAAGACTAAAGCATTTATTGTCCTTCTTTAGAGTAGCTGGTTTTAATCAGGCTTCAGTGGGCAGATTTCAAAGCTGCCAAGCTGGTTTGGTTTTTATTTCTCACAGTATTTTTATGTCATTCTTTGTCAGGTGACATCATCCCCCCAGATTCCATCCTTCACTTTGATGTGTTGATGTTGGACATTTGGAACACAGAGGACAAAGTGCAGATAAAGACCTACCACAAGCCAGAGAGCTGTGTCCGCACTGTACAAGTGTCTGATTATGTCCGTTACCACTACAATGGTACACTGCTCAATGGCACGCTGTTCGACTCCAGGTGAGATGAGTCATGTGGACCTCAAAAATAGATAGATATTTTTTGTAACTCACATTTTATATTGAATAACTTTTATAAAACTTTTTTTTTTCTATGCCAACAACAATAGTTCCACAGCCGCCGTGTTATAACAGCGAGGGAGTGATCGGACGTTTACGAATAAATAAGTTAGCCCAATGATTTAATGACTCATTAATTTGAAGTTATATTAATCAGCCTTTTTTTGAACAAGTCCTTTGAATGAAGTCGTCAATTGACTCATATAGACTTTCACATGTCGCCACCTACTAGTGTAACCATGTAACATCCAGGAAGAGCCACAAAAAATCCCTATCATTAATGACAGCCTGTAACAGAGGTTTATTTGTTTATTTAAATAAAACAACTATTTAAATAAAAAAAATAGGATTGCAATAAATAGAATAAAAAAATTGATTACAAGTAATAAATAAAAAAAATAGATTAAAATACATAATTAATACATCTAACAGTAATATACTGAGTATAAAAATAATAATACAAGTTAGAAACAAAACCTTTTTCAAAAAATATTTGACACATTTATAATATGATTTTTTTTTATAGAATTAAAAGTGAACGTATTTCTGAATTTTATGCATATTCTGATTCTTTCATTTGCAGTCACACGCGTTTGCGCACCTATGACACTTACGTGGGGATTGGCTGGCTCATTGCGGGAATGGACCAGGGGCTTTTGGGAATGTGTGTAGGAGAAAAACGCATCGTCACCATGCCACCTTTCCTTGGCTATGGAGAGAATGGGGATGGTGAGAGTCATTTTATTAGTAATATATACGAACAGTGCATGCAAAATAAGCATTACAACATCCAGTTATCTCCACTCACAGGAAGTGACATCCCTGGTCAAGCCTCTCTGGTGTTTGATGTGATTCTGCTGGACCTTCATAACCCTAAAGATGAAATCACAGTAGAAGTGCAAAGCCTTCCAGATCACTGTCCACGCAAGAGTGAAGTAGGAGACTTCATGCGTTACCATTATAATGGATCCCTGTTGGATGGCACATTCTTTGACTCCAGGTAAAAACCCTTGATTTGAACAGATTTTTTTTAAAAAGTTATATACAGTGCATTTATGCTTACATTTGAGTTTATGTTTCAGTTACTCAAGGAATCGCACATATGACACTTACATCGGTAAAGGCTATGTGATCGCAGGAATGGACCAAGGACTCCTGGGCGTGTGTGTTGGAGAGCACAGGAGGATTGTTATCCCACCTCACCTGGCATATGGAGAAGAGGGCACAGGTGTGTGCTGATCAGTCCTTTTATTTCAAAAGAACACGAGGTTAACTTATCTTTGTATTAATCTCTTCTATCTCCTCATACAGGAACTAAGATCCCTGGCTCAGCTGTGCTGGTGTTTGATGTCCACATTATTGATTTCCATAACCCATCTGATATAGTTGAGATCACCAGTGTGAAGCCAGAGAAATGCATCTACAATGCAAAACGTGGTGACTTTGTCAAATACCACTACAATGCCACTCTCATGGATGGCACTTACATCGGCTCCACGTGCGTTGCAGTTATACATTTGTGTATCATGTTGTTTTGGCATGTTGTCTAACTTAACATTACAAATATTTGATTATGTTATTGCTTAGAAATGGGAATCAAAATGAATGGTTTATATTTTAAAAATTGTTTCTAACTAATTTGTGTTTTCCACTGTGTCTGTGTGTATCTGCAGGCAAACCTCTGGTAAGACATACGATGTGGTTCTGGGGGCTGGACAGGTGGTCATTGGCATGGAACAAGGGCTTATAGGAATGTGTGTCGGAGAGAAGCGCAGGCTAGTCATTCCACCTCACCTTGGCTATGGAGAGAGGGGAGTAGGTAAGACATCCTCTCAAAGACACACACATTTTAAATATATATCAATATATTCATTTGAAAAATACAAATATATTCATATTTATGTTAAATAATTATATCATAATAAATAAAAATATTTAAATATAATAATATATAGGCAAATGTGTTTCACAAACTTTAAGTACACTACTTGCTTTACATTGAGATATATTTTACTAAAAGTAATGGATTTTACTAAAAGTGAACAGTGAATCTAACTGATTCAGTGTTCATCCAAAAATGAAAATTAGTCCTTAAATTACTCACCCTCAAGACATCCTAGGTGTATATGACTTTCTATTTTCAGATGAATCCAGTCAGAGTTATTTTAAAAATTGTCTTTGATCTTTCAAGCTGTTTAATGCCACTCAGCGGATGTTGCATGCATCAGTCCAAAAGAAGTGAATAAAAAGCACCCATTCATAAAAAAAAAGTGTCTCACACGGCTCCGGGGGGGGTAAACAAAGGACTTCTGTAGCGAGTCGATGCGTTTTTGTAAGAAAAATATCCATATTCAAAACGTAATAATCACTTTAATGTAGCTTGCGCGTTCGTCACTTCTGAGCAGCGCATGCGCAAAGCCGAACTCATACGTCATCAGCCTGGAACTGCTTCCGTATACAACATTGAGCGCAAGCTAGATTAAAGTGATTATTACGTTTTAAATATTGTTATTTTTCTTACAAAAATGCATCGATTCGCTACAGGAGGACTTTGTTCACCCCCCCCGGAGCTGTGTGAGGCACTTTTTATTAAGGATGGCCGCTTTTTATTTAACTCATTTTGTACTGATGCACTGCAATGCCTGCTGAGTGGCATCAAACAGCTTGAAAGATCAAAGACAATTTGTTATATAACTCCGACTGGATTCGTCTGAAAGAAGAAAGTCATATACACCTAGGATGACTTGAGGGTGAGTAACTTATGGGCTAATTTTCATTTTTGGGTGAACTAACCCTTTAACTACTAGTTTGTGATACACCCACCAGAGGGAGCCAGAGTAAATTCTTCTAAAAACTACTTGGCTAAACAAACGATTTAGGTGCCTATATATTGATTTTCAGGGAGGTTTTTTGCTGACCACAGAGTAGTATACTACTCTTACTATTTTTGCCATGTCTTTCTATGGCAGTAATAGTAAGAGTATTATGCTAATATAGGGTTCCCAATTCAGCATTTGTCTTATCAAACAGCATAAATTTTAATGTTTATTTTAATGTTTCAATTATGTAACAAAGAGGGATGTACAGATGGTCCACAAAACAGCAACTCTACACCAGTTTGTATAAATATAGTTCAAACCTCCATATTTCCAACAAAAAAGAGATTAAGTACTATTTCTTGCTCAGATGGTGAGGTCCCTGGCAGTGCTGTGCTGGTGTTTGATGTTGTGTTGGTGGACCTGGAGGAAGGTCTTCCTGAAGGCTACATGTTTGTGTGGAACAGCGATGTCTCACCCAATCTTTTCAGTGAGATGGACAAGAACAAAGATGCACAAGTGGACATTACTGAGGTATATTGTTTTATACCACGAGTGTGTGCTTAGCAATACATCTCCAAAATGTTTATTAAGCTAATTGCTCCACTGTCTGTCTCTTTACAGTTTTCAGATTACATCCTGCAGCAGGTAAAAGAGGGCAAAGGTCGTTTGGCACCTGGTTTTGACCCCCAACGCATCATACAGAACATGTACGATAACCAGGACCGCAACAAGGATGGACAAATCACAGAGGATGAGTTTAAACTCAAGGCAGATGAAGCAGCCTCTCATGATGAGTTATGAGGCTGGACTCAGGGATAAAGGGTTGTGATTGGTTGTGTCTTGTGGTTGAATATTTTAAATGGGAAGGGTATAAAGATACTGAATTTGTCAGTGAAGTGTCACTCAGTGATGTTGTTTACTTTAGATGTTTGTCTGAGAGGTGTGTGCATGTATGAGTGTGCATAATTGTGTTTATATCTGATTTTTGTACGGGTCTTTGAATGTTTGTAGGAGTCTGGAGTGATACAAATGTGCAAAACATTACTTTGTAAAAAAAATCCCTTAAATAAACACATTCCAACCCCCAAAGTATTATTTCACTATTTTACTAAATCAGAATTTTATTAGAACCTGGAAAACTTGCTTTTCACAAATCATGCTCATAGTACTATGACTGATGTTCTTTTAACTCAATTGTTTCTTCAACCTAATCTAAGTCAACAGAAGTTAGGGAAAAACTTGTAGCTTCCTCTTAAAAGTGAACAGCTGCAAAACAACAGGTGTTACATAATTTAAGGTTTTAGCTTGTGGATTGACAAACTGAAATGCAATATGCTGATATTGATGAACTTTTGAACTTTAAATGTCCATTCTGACATGTTCCTGATAATGTTCTTTCAGACTTAGCAAATAGGAATAGCACTAAAACAGTCACTACATGGCTCAATGAACAATGCATGTATATCCTATAGCATGAGTGTCTGTGTCTGCCTGGTGTTTTTATAATCCTTTGAACGTGTGTCAGTGTGTGTTTAGTAGGTGTGGGATGATAGAGACTCCAAACTGGAACTGACTGTAACAGACATAAGCAAAATGCATACACAAATTAAACTTAAAAAAAAAAAAAAAGTCAATTGAGAACAAAATACATAAGCATTGCTGTCCCCAATTTCAAAACTTTAAATGTCCATTCTGACATGTTCCTGATAATGTTCTTTCAGACTTAGCAAATAGGAATAGCACTAAAACAGTCACTACATGGCTCAATGAACAATGCATGTATATCCTATAGCATGAGTGTCTGTGTCTGCCTGGTGTTTTTATAATCCTTTGAACGTGTGTCAGTGTGTGTTTAGTAGGTGTGGGATGATAGAGACTCCAAACTGGAACTGACTGTAACAGACATAAGCAAAATGCATACACAAATTAAACTTAAAAAAAAAAAAGTCAATTGAGAACAAAATACATAAGCATTGCTGTCCCCAATTTCAAAGTTAAAGGGATAGTTCACCCAAAAATTTAAATGTGATGTTTATCTGCTTACCCCCTGGGCATCCAAGATGTAGGTGACTTTGCTTCTTCAGTAGAACACAAACAAATATTTTTATCTCAAACTGTTGCAGTCTAATCAGTCTTATAATGGCAGTCAATGGGCTCCACATTTGAGAGTAAAAAAAACATACACAGACAAAACCAAATTAAACCCTGTGGCTCATGACTATACACTGAGGTCTTAAGACACGAAACGATCGGTCTGTGCAAGAAACTGAAAAGTATTTATATAATTTTTAACCTCTGATCCACCGCAATGTCCAACTGTCCTGAGCGCGTTGGTAGATGAATTTTGAATGATTTTTTTTCTGTGCAGAGATCACTTGTAATCAATTATTAGTCTAAATATGATCCACTGTCTTATATTGTGATACTTGCTTTTTAGTCCCATTCCTGTGGTAACTCTTGAAAGACAATCCAGGACAAGACACATCTCAAAGGTCAATTTACATTTCAGATTATATTATATGCTTGTGAAATACGTGCTACTGTATGTGAGACATTTCTAATGTTCTTGCTTTGAACAGAATAATGCAGCAGAAGAAAATTGTCTTAAAGGTAAAATAAACTATAATGATAGGCAAATCATCTGATAAATTACGGTTGACAAAATATACAGTAAATTATTCTAAACTCTTCTCATTTAATTTTTCCTTCACGCCCCAGAAAGTGTTGGAGAGTCAGGGGACGTAGTACGGAAGTTCTAAGCGGCCATGCATTATTATTTTTTTCCTTCTTGTTTTCTCGTTATAACGACTTAATTTTCTCGTTATCTCGACATAACGGGAGTTGTTTTCTCGTTATAACGACTTGATTTTCTCGTTATCTCGACATAATGATATTATGCCTCGGGCAGCCACCGGCGGTCTCTCCGCTTGTTCCTGGTGCCCGATCTCCTCAGCACCGCGACCCCCCTCAGCAGCGAGGGCTCTCTGACAGCGTGTCCCTCCTTCCTCCCGGGTTTCGGCACCAATGTAACAAAGTTCGTCACTCGTCACAATAGATATGTTAAAGTTTACCTTCTCCCTGACAACACATCACGCAGTAAGAAAAAAAACTGCAGTGAAGAGGAAAGCATTAAATCCAGTCTACGATGAAACCATGAAAGTCAGTTGTAATTAATTTATTATTTCACAAATTATTTCTAAGCATTTAAAATACATTATCAAACTTGCAATAGATATGTTAAAGTTTACCTTCTCCCTGACAACACATCACGCAGTAAGAAAAAAAACTGCAGTGAAGAGGAAAGCATTAAATCCAGTCTGCGATGAAACCATGAAAGTCAGTTGTAATTAATTTATTATTTCACAAATTATTTCTAAGCATTTAAAATACATTATCAAACTTACAGTACTAAATATTTCTCCACTCAACTATAAAATGTTGCCTGTACCTGTATAAAGTGCGGAAACTGGACCTCCAGGCTCGTGTGCTGAGTATGTCAATCTGGCACATGGAGAGAATGAGGAGAAACCTCTTCCTGGGGGAGGTGGAAGTGAGGCTGGGTCAGTGGGGCTGGAACCAGAGCCAACCAACCTGGCACAACCTCCAGCCAAGAGTAAGCCCATCTCAGAGATTATCTGATATCTGTAGTGAACTAAACCTGTGATCGTTAGATTCTCATCATGACAATCTTTATCTTAATGTATTATAGGTTAGATTAAGTCCAGATGACATTATCAGCAGAGGAACCATTCTGTTCTCAATTAAGTTTGTACCTCCAGGTTCAGAGGGTGACTCTGAACAGACACTTCATATTTACAATCTCTATATCTGCATTTATATGCAGGACCATTGATAAATTACATGTAGCTCATTATCAGTTTATTATGTGCAGGCCCACTACTCTCCCCTCAATAAAAGTATCTCCATTGTTATAAAATATTTTCTTGAAGTATCCCCTGAAATTTTATGTTGATATTTTAATAATTTAACAACACATTCGCAAGTAATTCAGGTAAACAAATAAAATATGTAATCTTTTTAGTATGTGTTTTATTTTAGTTTGCGATTTGATAAGAATGCATCTTAAATTCTGTTGCTGAAAACAGGCAAAAAGAATGTTTTTATATTATCATTCTTAATTGCTTTTATATTATTATTGTTGTTGTTAACTCTAAATATAAAAGATTAAAGACAGAATTACTGCTTAATATATAGTAAAATATATTACATTTTTTATTAAAAGGAATAAAACTTAATATTTGACAATTATTTAAAATACATTTGAATTACAATACAAGTTACAAATTAACAGTTGCAATACTAATGTTCATTTAATTGTTCATTTTTAAACGTGAAACCCTCAAGCTTTCACTTTGGTTGAAAATAATTATTTGCTCTTTTGATTTATAAACGCTTCTCATTACAAATCTGATAAAATGCTGAAAACTGTTCACAAAAATGTTAATGTATCCGACTAAAATTCAGTCTTTAGTGATTTCAATTTCATTTTGATTAGTTGTGCAGCCCTATTTATTTTTTTGTGGCTATAGGAAGTGGTACAGTATGGTGAATGACGTCAAGTTGACCGTTCCAAGATGGCGGCTGCATCTACATGCCTGGAGCTGTCGAATGGGGCATCTATACATATCTATGGCTGTACCTGCATGAATGGTCATGTGACATGTGTTTTCAGTTGTGTAGTGTGGACAGAGAACGTTTCTAAAAACGCAGTGAAAACGCAACTGTACTGAAAACACACTAGTGTAAGCAGGGCCTTAGTTTCAAACTATGATTCCATCTTGTCTGGGGATATCAAACATGTTTTTACATTTTGAACCAATTCTAGAACACGTCATGGTGTATGACATGACCTAACTGACTTAACTCCATTCACCTCCAACTACAGTAGCAATCTGTAAAGGACAGAATCACCCATGAGATCACCCTACCTTAATAGTCCTCACACACATTTCTTTATGTTGCCAAATTTGCTAGAGTCATGAAATCTGGGGGAGGGAATTCATTGTCTAACTTAAACTGTCCTCTTATGAGAATAGTATTTTCATCTTTCTGCTTGTGGTCTCATGGTGACATGGACCACACATTTTGTCTTTAAATAAATGCCCATTGCATCAGTTTTTACAAAAAAATATATTTTATCAAGTCATTGCTTTATTGTATATATTTTTTGTCAGATTATTAAATAATCTGTTTTGAAACCAGTGTTTATTTTTACTTGCATTAGGGTGAACTAAAAATAAATATATAAAATGATAGAGACATTCTGTATAATTGAAATGTTAAATGTTATTGCATTTATTTGCTTCTTTATTTAACTTGGCCTAAATTTTTTCCGCTATGGCAGTATCAAACATTTTTGCACAGTTACTTCCCATCTTCCATTTCAGTTTCGATTTCCAACTGGGTGTGCCTGTAAATTTCAAGCATGGCGGAGGAGACCAGTGACGGTAAAGTTTCATTAATTTTACTCATCTCATCTACAATGCTTTCTCTTGCCTTTACGGTCATGTATATTTACGTATATGAATAACCATTTGATGCTTATTGTATGTATATTACACCGTGAAAATAGCATTTATTTGCTAAAATAAATTCCGGAATCGTCAGCAATATGGCTTCAGAGTATGAAGATATAGCGCAGTGAATGCCAACAAATGGGACGCTCCATTTTATTCAAAGTTCGATATTGACTAAATATTTCATATACATTTTGGCTTTAATAAGACAGCACTTGAACAAAATGAATTAGTTAGGACTGAAGTGGAAAGTAGAACATTTTCTATAAAGGCAGCAATCATGCCACTAGTCTTTCCATCTGTATAAATTTAGTATGTTCTTAAGATATTTAGGAGATTGATCTTTTCATCTGGAATATTGTCAAGGATCAAAATCAAACAGACCTTATTATAGTTAGATAAATAGCTGGCTACTCTACTGCACCCCGTGATTTAATTGTCCGGCACATTTCCTGTAATGTTTTTAACACTAGATCATCCAAATAACCTACTAAGTATGCAAGAGTATACGGTTTTTTCTTAGTTATAGAAAAACTGATTAAATAAATTGTGTGAGCTCTGTGTTTTTTCCTCAGTTGCCACACCAGTTGGTGTTAGAACAGTTCCTGATTTTGGAAAGATGTATTATGTGAAAGGTACATGTGACCCTGGACTACAAAATCAGTCATAAGGGTCAATTTTGTGAAAGTGAGATTTCAACATCATCTGAATAAATAAGCTTTCCATTGATGTATGGTTTGTTAGGATAGGACAATATTTGGCTGAGATACAACTATTTGAAAAAATGGAATCTTAGGGTGCAAAAAAATCAAAATATTGAGAAAATCGCCTTTAAAGTTGTCCAGATGAAGTCCTTAGCAATGCATGTTACTAATGATAATACATTTTTTATATATTTACGGTAGGAAATTTACAAAATATCTTCATGGAACATGATCTTTACTTAAAGGGGTCATATGACGTTGCTAAAAAAGTTTTGTGTATTTGGTGTAATGAATTGTGTTTATGCGGTTTAAGGTTCAAAAAACATTATTTTCCACATACTGTACATTAGTGTTTCTCCTCTATGCCCCGCCTTTCTGAAACGTGTCAATTTTTACAAAGCTCATCGGTCTGAAAAGCGAGGTGTGCTCTGATTGGCCAGTTATCCAGTGCGTTGTGATTGGCTGAATACCTCAAGCATCTGACGGAAATGTTATGCCCCTTACCATACTGTGATGCCGTGTCCCGGTGCGACGAGACAAAAACAATAAAACCCATTATAAACGAGGCATTTGTTGCATCCAGTGGGGACATATTTACTGATTATAATTACTTATACTGTCTTTTTATGCGTTGCGTTGCATCGCGCCGCATAAACATAAAACCATGTCTGCATTTGTGATCAGAGAAATTACAAATGCTACTCTACATTGCTCAAAACTCGCATTTGAATCATCAGTGGCAAATTATTTAAATATGAAAACATACTTACTTACAGTCTGTGAGTCAGAACAGCTGGCATTATAGGCTACTCTCCCAGATTCAGGAAACAGTCCTCCGTAAAATGCGTTCTGGAACAGTGTTGTAAATACAACTTAACCACTGATTTCTAGTTGTGTCCTCTTTTGGAAGGCCAAGCAAAATATTTTCGCTTTCGCAACGAAACACACAGCGTCATGGCGGCGGCGGCGGCAGCGGCAGCGGCAGCAACAATACTACAGCGAGAATCAAAAGTTACGCCTTCTTTCTTAGCGTGAACATTTGGGTGGTGCTATGCAAATCTTCCTACACAGTGACATAGACATGTGGGGGCGTGTTTAAACAAGGTGTTTTAGGAGGGCGTGGACGAGTCTTAACTTTTAAATAGAATATCTCTTTGGGTTTGAGACTTTAGTCTTTGCAACTTTAGGGATCTTACCTATTCACAAACAGGTTGTAACACTCCAAAGAGAAAGGAAAACTTTAAATCGCATCATATGACCCCTTTAAAGGGGTTCTATTATGCTCTTTTACAAAGTCTTGATTTTGTTTTGGGGGTGTACTAGAACAGGCTCTCATACTAGGTTGTTCGAAAAACACATTATTTTTCACATATTTTACATTATTACAACACCTCTCTCCCCAGTCTGGCATGAACGGCTCGAATAGGCGTTCTGGAACAGTGTTGTAAATACAACTTAACCACTGATTTCTAGTTGTGTCCTCTTTTGGAAGGCCAAGCAAAATATTTTCGCTTTCGCAACGAAACACACAGCGTCATGGCGGCGGCGGCGGCAGCGGCAGCGGCAGCAACAATACTACAGCGAGAATCAAAAGTTACGCCTTCTTTCTTAGCGTGAACATTTGGGTGGTGCTGTGATTGGTTAGCTGGGCCAATGTGTGTTGTGATTGTCAGTACTCGGCGCCTGGTCGGGAAGTGTCATGCCCCTTACCATAGCCGCCTGCAAGCTTCAGTGTAAATATTGCGTCAAAATCAAATCAATTTGAGCATGATTTAAACCCGGATGATTGCAACCACTCTACGTTCGTCTGCCTTGGGAAAGCTAGCATGTCTCCGACATAGTGATAACACTCATTGCATTCTCTAGTGCAGCTCAACCAGGTCTCGTCTCATTCGTCGATATTTGTGATATAGTCGCACCGGTAGTGACGCATATCCCGGAAAATATGCGTTGTAGTCCAAACGAGTCGTTCGTTGTAGTTTTTGACAAGTGATTTCTGTTAAATAAAATATCTCCTTTTGAAGTGGACTTTGAGCTTTGTAACTTTGCAGATCTTTTTTATGCTCAAACAGTAACATTGCAGACTAACTAAAGTTGAAAAAGTGAAAAAGCATAATAGGACCCCTTTAATATCCTAATGATTTTTGGCATAAAAGAAAAATCGATAATTCTGACCCATACAATGTATATTTGGCTTTTGCTACAAATTTACCTGTGCTACTTATGACTGGTTTTGTTGTCCATGGTCACATACATCTGCTTAACTTCACAGTACACCTACATCCCAGGTTGGACGGTACGAGATGAAAAACCAATGAGCCCCAAAAATGGGGCCGATAAAATGCATTTCTCCGCCTTGATAAAAAGCCCATTCCCAAGCAGCCTCTGGAGCACCCGCCTGACGTGGTGATCATGTTCCTGGAGAGAAGAGGAAAATATCAATATGTCATCCAGGTAGACATAAATGAACTGATCAACCATATCTCTCAGCACGTCATTAACGAGTGCTTGGAAAACCGCAGGTGAGTTGGACAGGCCAAAAAGCATAACCTGATATTCAAAGTGCCCTCCGGGGGTGTTAAAAGCAGTTTTCCACTCATCCCCTCCCTTACGCGGACCAAATGATGAGTGTTGCGCGCAGGTCCAATTTTGTGAAAAAAGATGCCCCCTGCAGCCGTTCGAAGGCTGAAGACATCAACAGCAAAGGATACGTATTCTTTACCATGATGTTGTTCAACTCTCGATAGTCAATGCATGGCCGCAGAGAACCGTCCTTCATTTCCACAAAAAGGAGAATCAGAAATATTATTCTCAATGGCCTCCCTTTCAGGAGCAGAAAGCGAGAATAACTTGCCCTTATTTAGACATGTAGCTGGCAATAAATCTATAGCACAGTCATACGAAGGATGTGGAGGAAGAGAAGCAGCCCGGGACTTACTGAACACTTCCTTCAGGTCAAGGTACTCCTCAGATGCACCGGCTCACTCTGCAACACGGAACAACACACAGATGAACCAGCAGACACAAGACAGAAAGCATGGCAACGTTCACTCCAAGAGGAGACCATACTATGAAGCCAGTCGATACGGGGGTTATGAAGGACAAGCCAAGGGTGTCCTAGAACAACTGGAGCAAGAGGGGAGCCCGTGAGCAAGAACCGTATTTCCTCTGTGTGATTACCCGAAATGATGAGGATCAGTGGACAGGTGGTGTGAGTGATAGCAGGAAGCGTTTGTACATTAAGAGCACTGACAGAGATAGACCGTTTTAAAGAGGAAACACAGGAAGCTGGAGATGTTGTGCTAAGCTAACATCCATGAAATTACCTTCTGCTCCAGAGTCCACCAGGGCTTGAGAGGTGTGATGGTTGGACACCCATTGCAGTCTAACCGGGAGGAGAGTAGCAGACAAGGATTTACCAACAGTCAACCCACCAGACAGTAACCTCGACTCTACTGCTGGGTTTGGGCTTTTACTGGACAACTTGCAGCAATATGACCAGGAGCACCACAATACAGACTTAAGCCCTATTCGGATGGTAATTGTTTCTCAGGGGGACGTAAGTGATTTTCACCATTTACAGGGTGTAGTTGGTGATTTTAATGCCGTCCGAATCCAGGATGACTGTTGTTTTCTCTCACCATCCCCATAAAAATCCCCGGCCGAATTACCTACTGTTTTTTGACCAACACCAAGGTTGTGTGGTAATTTAATTGCCGTCCGAATCCACGTCTCTGAGTTTACGAGAAGAAATCGATTCAAAATTCAGCGTTTAAACACTTTTTGAGCACTCCCGAACACCGTAAGGTAACGCTGTACTTGTGTAATTTGCATACATATTTATTTCTGAAAACCTGTAAAGTATTTAAAAGAACGTCTCACGTTACTTATGTAACCATGGTTCCCTGAGTAGGGAACGAGACACTGCGTCCTCTAGCGGTCGCTATGGGGAACGCCTCGTCGTGACCCGTGTCTGAAGCATACATTGAAATAACACCAATCGGCAACAGCCATGACGTCACTACCGGTGCGACTATAGTATAAATAGGCACCGGGAGAACACACCATCCACTTCTTCGTCTGAAGATTGTGTCCGAAGCATGGCAAGAAACCTAGAGGACGCAGTGTCTCATTCCCTACTCAGGGAACCATGGTTACATAAGTAACCTGAGATGTTCCCTTTCATGGGAACTTCGAACTGCATCCTCTAGAGGTCGCTATGGGGAATGGTACACCCACGCCACCATGCTGAGGGGAGTGCATGCCAGAAACCATGGCGAGCTCCAAGTACCAACTCTACCATATTGCCATGGGAGTTGCCCCTGGGACGTTAGACGACTGTCAGTGACCTTATTCCCTACAGCCAAAGGCCTAGGCTACATACCCCAAAAAACTTACCTGTTAGGGCCAGAACTCCTGGGCCCAGGGTAGAGCTCAAGGCTTGGAATCAGGAATAGATTCCTTTAAGGGAATACGACCAAGAGCCTAGAATCATACTAAGTCTTGGACTGTTACACAGGGGCTACCGCACACTCTGCATATGCTAAAAAAACTGTCTCAACAGACCCCTAGTAGCAACACCCTGTTAAAGTAGGTATCCAGAGGATACATAGGTGGAGTGGTGCCCAATGCGGAACCGGGGTTTTAAACCACTCAGAAAGAGTACGAGGCTGCTGCATGTAGCTCTTACCATACAGGATTTTTAGAAAAGAAAGCAGAGTACTAGTGTGCGAACTTACCACAGTGTGGATTTTAGAAAGTGTACAAAGACTTCACGTGCACACTTACCATAACATGGATTTTAAAAATACCGTTCTAAGGGGTTCTCGTGACACTCTGAAAGAGCAACCCATAGATGGAAATGGTGCATCCCAAGACGCTATGTTTGAGAAGTCATCAATTCGATCTAAGGCTTATGATGCTGGAGTGGCTAGCAGTAAATCTGTAGTTGAGGGAGCAACACTCCCAGTTCTCAGTCGAGAAGGGGGCTCGGTCTACAGCATGTTCCAATGCTGGAACGGCTAGCAGTAATTTACCTTAGCTGAGGGAGCACAAACCCAGCTCTCAGCGAGGGGGGGGGGCTCGACCTACAGCGCGATTGTTAGAATCAGAAGGGTAAGTGTACTGCAAGCTAGCCAAAAAACTCAGTGCATCAGAGAGGCAGAGGAAGGGCCTAGTTCGCCTGATGCTGCTGGTTTCAGGTGCTCTGAGAAAAACAGAGAACTCAACTCTCACGTGAGAGGAGAACTCTGAATTCAGAAGAAGTAACGTGCTCATAGATAACCCTTTGATAAAAGGGGAGCACTGCTCAGCACTACCACGAGAACCGCCCATGGAGCGAGGAATCAACAGCCTCCTCAGAGAGAATGAAATGCTCGAAAGAAAGCACCATGCTCACAATAACCCTCAATGGTGAGGGGAACGATGCTTCCAGAGTGTGTCGACAGAGACACACTAGTTGAGTGGA